>NW_027507758.1:372586352-372693037 GCF_037356315.1 Lithobates pipiens | reverse complement strand
GGTGTTTTGCAGGTGCTATTTTTAATGCTATAGCGCCTGCAAAACGCCCTCAGTGTTAATGGGGTCTTGGGAAGTTTATTACTAAAATAAAAGTGTATTTATGGTATGGGCATATCTGCTCTGCAGTAGTTACTAGGCTGCTTTCAAACTGATGTGCAGGTGTAGTGCAGTGTGCTTGCTCAGTGTGGTTACCTGCACTGAGCCATAGACTTCTGTTTATTACCTATGGGTTTGGTTTGCTTTTAGAAAGTGTACTATACATACACAATCTAGCAGAAATCTATGGCAAGGTGCAGCTCACCTGCAGGAAAGCCACAGGTGCACCAGGCCACTTTTTTTTCCATTTCTTTAACTGACAATTGCGCAGTCATGCAATGCTGTACCCAAATAATTGTGTTTTTTTTTTTTTTTTGTGGTATTTGATGACCTCTGCGGTTTTAATCTTTTTGCACTAAAAAAAAATACTTTCTGCTATAAAACACAGCCAATAAAAAAAAAAAAAAAAAAAGTCATTCATTTAGGCCAATATGTATTCTGCTACATATTTTTGGTAAATAAAAAAAAAAAAAAAAATCACAAGCATATATTGATTGCTTTGCGCAAAATTTATAGCGTCTACAAATTATGGGATTTATTTATTTATTTTTTCCAACTAGTAATGGTTGCGATCAGCAACTTATAGCGGGACCGTGATATTGCAGCGGAAAAATTTTACACTGACACTTTTACTGTACAAATGACACTGGCTGGGAAGGGGTTAACATCAGGGGCGATCAAGCGTTAACTGTGCCTAGCCAGTGATTCAATGTTGTGGGGGGGGGGGGGGGTACTTTTACTAATGGAAGGCATTCATCAGTGTTCCTGCTTAGCAGAGACAGGATCCATGCCTTCTGTACTGACAGAATGGCAATTTGCCTTGTTTATATAGGCAGACTGGTGTTCTGCCTGTGTATCAAAGCATTGGGTTGCCGGTGTTCTGGCATATTCAGTCCGGCCATCCGATACTGTCTGCCCCATACTGGGCAGGCGCAGTACGGAGCAGAAGGATCTTTGGAAAATCTCCAAAGATGAATGGCACCTGCACCATGAGTGGAGGTGCTAGCCTCACCATCCAAGTGGACATAGGGCTGCCAATATTGGAGTGCCCCTCGCGGGCACGCTCTGCTCGCCACGCTTCGGGCATGGCCTCGCTGCGCTCGGCTCTTTTATATTCTAACTCTATCCACTTGGATGGTGGGGCTAGAACCTGGACTCGCGGCGCAGGCGCTGTTCATCTTCGGCTAGTTTCGTAATCTGTGTGTTTATGTACTGCGCATGCGCAGTACACAGCGGGCACTATCCGATGGGGGACACAATATGATAGGACACTGGTGGACATTAAGTCTGCTGTACTTGCATATCAGCTCCCACTGTTTATAATCGCAGCGGGAGTGGGTCACGCGAGGCGCCCACCCCAGACCCGGTGTCCTATCATATACAGTCCCCCATCGGATAGTGTGTACTGCACTGCACATGCGCAGTACACAGCACACACAGATTCGAAAAACAGCCGAAGATGAACGGAGCCTGCGCCGTGAGTCCAGGTCCTAGCTCCACCATCCAAGTGGACATGGAGTTGGAATATAAAAGAACCGAGCGCAGCGAGGCCGAGCCTGAAGCGTGGCGAGCGAAGCCCTCTAATTTTCCCAGCCCTATGTCTGCTTGGATGGTGGGGCTACCACCTCGACTCACGGAACTGGCGGGTCATCTTCGGAGATTTTCGGAGCATTTTCGATGCATTTTCTGCTCCGTACTGCGCAACTGTCGGGGACAGTTGTGAGCTATGGAGTTGTGTATTGGCAGTTTTAGAATCTGATTGTGCAGACGCGTAGCTAGTGCAATCTGTTAATTTTAAAGTAGAATTCTAGCTTCCACTTAACTAGGCTTAACTAGCCTTAATACTGTCCCCCCCCCCCCCCCCCCCCCCCCCCTCCCCCTCCTGACACCTATGTTAACTTACCTGTGTTAGAAAGATGGGGAGAGGAGGGGGCTCTGACAGCAGATGGGCCATGGGAGCCTATGGGTAATGTTGTTGACTCTAGGCTTTAGCAGCCATTATTGGAGGAATAAGGCTGCAGGCTGACATGGGAGATCATGTGACCAGAGTGGCCTTAAAATCGGTAAGTATACAGAACTTTCTTAGTGTGCCAGTTTAAGGGGTTATATGGAAGCTGGAATTCCACTTTTAATGACACCTTTGTTTGGCTAAGTATATAGGCAGCAGTTGGTGTTTTCATTCTAAAATCGCCATACTGATCCACTCAATGTAAAAAAGTATTCCTACTATCCGCTCTGCCCATAATGTGTAACTTGGCATATTGAAGTCAGTAGATCATCATGTTGGCTGCACATTGCAATTTTAATTAGCTTACTAATATCAGTCAGGTAAAGCTGGCCACGTACAGTAAGATTACTCTTTCGGCGCTGCAGGAGAGAAACATGGATGGAAATCTGCAGTGTCTGCTCCTGCAGCTGTCAGAATCTCAAATGATGATGATTGCATCTGATTCGAGTGAAAATGAATAGACTGTCAGCCATTGCTCCTGATTCATACAATCATTTTCTGTTCAAAGATTCCTGATATCCCTCTTTTCTACATTGTAGGAATAAGAGATGGTAACAATGAACAGTAGCAGGTGATTGGTTATTAGAGATCACATGCTGCAGAGCCTCCAGGATTAGCTTGTGACCCTGCATCGGAGAACCAGGCTTGGGTCACAGCCATTGATGGGCACAACGTGGACTGCTTCTACAGCAGTGTTTATAACTAGTGGCGGGTAAATACCAGTCCCCCGCCCCTTTTTTAAATGTACTATGGTAGAAAGACATTTTACATTTATTTTTTTTTTTTTTTTTTTCTTTCATTGTGTTCTGTGCCCCTTTTTTATGTAGGTTTTTCCCTCACCTATATCCTTTTGACAGCTAGGCTACTTGACTGGAAAGGAGGGGACTTTTTTCAGCATATATACCTTCATGCATCCTTGGAGAGCAGGGGGGGGAGATTTTCCTCCATTCACCTTGTTTGTGTGGCTGATCCTATCCCCTGTGTCCCCGTTTGGTAATATCCTTCCTTTTTAGAGAACCACCCATCAGCAGGAAGTGAGGTGTAATTTTTTTTTTTTTTTTTTTTTGTCCTTCAATTATTAAAGTGGATGTAAACCCTCACATATACCCAGTGAAGTGAACAGCCTCAGATGATCTACAGATTGGTTTAATCTCCCTACACAAGTTTTACATGTATACCTGCGGTCTTCAGCTTGCTATATTCTTTAGAAAGTGAACATTGTGTTAGAAATTTTCTCTTCCTGTTTCACCACTGGGTGTGGATTCTTGGCATACACTGTGTGACAGCTGATTGGATGAAAAGGAACTAGAGCTGCACAATTAATCGTCAAGAATAGTTATCGCAATCCTTGACTAAAGTGTTTCCCGATTCTTTCTATGCAAAGGATTCTCCCTGCTCTTCTGAGGCCACAGCTGTCAATAGAAAGTGAGAGAGAAACTGGGCAGTCTAAGAATCAAAACATTCTTTATCAGTTAAACATAAGTATAAATATTGTAATAATTTGTCAATGGAATAGACTGTGTGTAAGTGAAAAGTTTAAACACTAAACCTTTTTCTTGCATTTTGTTAGTTTCAAATTTAAAATCTAGTTTTTTATTTATTCTGTGTGTGTGTGTGTAAAATTTATATTTACACACCCTAGAGAATAAATGGTTGTTGCAATATTTTATGTCACACTTGCATTTGAAAGACCGCTGCGCAAATACAATTTTTTTTTTTTTTTTTTTTTTTTTTTTTTTTTTTTTTTTTTACATTACTAGTTAGTGGTGTGTTCTGTGTGGGGTGTTTTTTTTTTTTTTTTTTTTTTTTTTTTTTATTTTAAATAATGTGAATGATTTTACATCACGAGAATCGTGATCTTTTTATTCTAAGCAAAAAAATCGTAATTCTCATTTTGGCCAGAATTGTGCAGCTCTAAAAGGCGCACACACACCACCCCCCACTCCACATAGGCAAAGGAAGGAATGAATGTGCTGTGAATAGACCAGCTCTCTGCTAATCCCATTTATAGCACCCATCCCGACACAAATGTCAGCCTGGTTTTATCTTGGTTGTTGAACTTGTCAGACGTTATCATGCTGATAACAGAAGAACGGAACAGCAGAAAGACACGGGACACAGTGCTTTGAAGAAAGCTAAGAAAACACTGCAGATGTGTGCCCACCGCAAACTTCATGAATCAGGTTTACATCCGCTTTAATGAGTCTCTGAATAAAACATTCCTGTCTGGGTGATCAATGTACATTGCAAGGACTTTAAAAAAGTTTGTTGCAGTTTCTTAAAAAAAAAATTACTGTCTGTGTCCATGTGGAGTGGGAATCTGTATGGGAGTGGTTTTATAAATATCAATCAGCTGCTGAACTTGCAGGGCTCTAATGAGGAAAATTTCAGGGTCTGCATCCCTTCAGATGTGATTTCTCTTTGGGTGTATTTCACCAAAAATTTGGCAATTTTCAGGTGTTTTTGGTGCTTGAAATATTCACTAAAAAGGGCCTGAAAACTGCCTCCCATTCTCTGCAGTTTGTGCGCTTTCACACTGGGGCGGTGCGCTTGCGGGACGTTTAGCAAAAGTCCCGCACGCAGCGTCTTTGGGGTAGCTCGGGAGCGCTGTATTTAGCACTCCCAAAAGCGTCACTTTAGTGCCAATGGTATGGCACTGCAGTGTGAAAGCCCTCTTAGTGCAGACTTGTGGGGAAATTGGTGAGCCAACCACACAAGCAGGAAATTACATTTTTAGGGGTGTTCTGTATACCATCTGTACAGAACACATCCAGGTAGCCATATTGCATTGAATTTTACAGAAAATTGCAGAGCTACAGATTGAAAAAGGAAAGATATTTAAAAAATAATAATTAAATTACAATATGACTTTAAGCTAAATGTGCATTCTGTGTCCTGACAACTACAGCCACACCATTCTTGAATGTGAAATCACAAAATTGTGACCTATGGCATGCTAATATTTGACAGGACTGGATCTCCAAGTAACATTATTATAATACATTTTTTTTATTTTAGATGAGCTGAGAAAAGTAAAGCCCAAAACGAAGTCCCAATGTTTCTTCTGGAGGAGGAGACGGAGATGGAAGGACTGTGTGGAGAAGGGTAAATATTCTGATTCTTTAGAAATGTATTTGCATAGCACCATCAATTTATGTAGCACATATATATATAATTACCTTCATATCAGTCCCTGCCCTCAAGGAGCTTACAATCTAATTCAGTTTCTTTTATTTTATCGGTTTAGCTTAGTGGCTTAATTAGTGTATAACAATCATCTGGAAAATCTCCAGCATAACTTTTTATTTATTTTTTTCCTGACTTGTGATGCCCTGAGCCTAAGGTTAATCAATGTGATCATACTTTTTAAAGCATGAAGTAAACAAATCTACTTAAACTGTCTGCACCAAAGTCTAATTATTTACCACCTTCCCGCCTGGACTATAGCAGATTGACGGCTGGGCAATGACTTCATAGTTTTGACTGGACATCATGTGACATCCTTCGATCGGTGGTGCAGTGTCTCTCGGACACTGCATCGCCGATCGTGTTAAGGAGCCTAAGACTTAGGCTCTTTGCCATGTGATCAGCTGTGTCCAATCACAGCTGACCAGTGTAAATAGGAAATGCTGGTTATCTGCATTCCTCTCATCATGCTGACAGCATGAGAGCGGATAAATGGCTTTTCTAAGTGGGGGCATCTGCACTTTTTAATTAGTGCCCTGATTCTTAGTACAGCCCGACCAGTGATGCCCACCGATGCTGCCTTTCAGTATCCATTAGTCTAGTTTGTCAGCTGGGACAATTCCACTTTGACATCCATGTAGGTGTGTGCCCCAAACTTGGACAATGTGCATTAGGGATGACAGTGAAAGCGACTTAAGCCTCATACACATGATTGGACTTTGTACAAACTTTCCTGTGGATTTTTGTACAAAGGGCGTTGGCCGAGAACTTGTATTGCATACACACAGCAGGACTTTTTCAGCCAACTTTCACCAAATCATGTGGTTTTTCTGCTCTTTACCGCCACCTTTGGTCAACCTCTGTATTGTTGTCTGATCTTTTGCATTGGTTCTGAGCATGCCTGTTTGTACTTTGTACAAAAGTCCTATGGTTTTCTGTACACACGATCAGACTCTGCTCCATCGGACTTTTGCTGCCAGAAAGTTTGTCAGTTTGCACAGCCAACAAAAGTCCAATTGAAAAGGGAAAAAGTTTGTCCAATGGAGCGTACACACAGTCGGATGTTGCTGCAAAACAGCTAATTTGCATGTTTGTTGTCAAAGTCCAATCGTGTGTACGGGGCCTTTAGATAGTTGGCGTTGGATTTGAGAATCTGACTGAAATATTAGTGCAATAAAAAAGCTGGAGATTGAGGGGAAAGTGGAGATAAATATGCAAAACAAACATTTCTAAAATGCAGACAAAAAGACAGGGGAGATTTCGATGTGAAACAGGATAAATGTTAAATTAGGCAAAACAATAATCCTCTGTGTAAATGTTTGGCTGATGGGAGTGACATCTGACCTGCCTAGAGCAATAGCCATAGCACATGATGCCACTACTTTATGGAATTTAGCCCCACTGTTGTCCCTCCACATTGCATAGGAGCTGGAGCTTTGTGTGCATGTGACTGCATAGAAAAAAAATAATTGCATTGCAGTTTATGCTAAAATGTCTGTGGGGAGATCATTTACGGTAGGTATTTTGTTTTAAGCTGGCCATAGATGGAGATGTTTTCTTTTTGCAGCAGGGAAGAAAATCGCTTGATTCCCACATCTACACAGTCAGTGTTGATGGAGGAATCCATCCCATGGAGATATTGTGTTTGATCAATCAACTTGGGTTCAACCAGCCTGTCGGATTTTTCATGCACTCAGCCTGCCCATACATGATTTGAATCTGGGCTGGTCCCAGCTGAAACAACTGAGATTTGAACAGTCTACGGTTGGCTTTAGTTTTTAACCACTTCCCGCCCGGCCTGTAGCAAAAGGACAGCTGGGTCAAACTTACGTCATTCTAGGTTGATGTCTTATGACGTCCTCCCGGGCCATGCTGCAGGCACGATCAGTCACCGACTTTGTCCACTGGACACTGCTGATGACAGATCACTGTACAGGCCTGCTGCTGGTACCATGTGATCACTGTGACTAATCACAGCAGATCGCATGACTGTGGTAAACAATGGATGGCTTTCTTTCATGCCATCCGTTGTGTTGTAGCCGTGATTAGTCACATTGGTCACTTGGTAAAAATGGCCAATCACAGCCCATCTGTACCATGTGGCTAGCTGTGGCCAATCACAGCTAACGACAGCACTGTATTGCTCTTGTCACAATATGTTAAATTAACAATAAATTTGAAGGAAAGTCGCGTGGGGGTCCCCCTCTAGGTCCATATCAGACCCTTATCCGAGCACGCTACCCGGCCGGTCAGTAAAGGGGGTGGGGTCGAGCACGGGCCCCCACCCCAAAGCACCTTGTCCCCATGTTGATGAGGACCAGGGCCTCTTCCCGACAGCCCTGGCCGTTGGTTGTCGGGTCTGCGGGCGCGGAGCTTATCGGCATATGTGAGCCCCCTTTTAATAAGGGGGCCCCTGGATACCGGCCCCCTACCCTATGTGAATGAGTATGGGGTACAATGTACCCCTACCCATTCACCTGTAAAAAAAAAAAAAACACAACACACAAGGGTTAAATTCGTTTATTGCACAGCTCCGGGGGTCTTCTCGCCGGACTCCTCCGTTATCTTCTGCTAGCTCCTTTACTCGCAGAGGAGCCCGGCTTTCTTCTTCGCCGCCGCCCTCTTCTTCTGACTTCGGGGGGTCTTGTCCCCCTCTTCGGTTCTTCTTGAAGAGAAGAACAGAAGGCTGTGGCCCGGTAAGAAGAACCGAAGAGGGAGACAAGACCCCCGAAGTCGGAAGAAGAGGGCGGCGGCGAAGAAGAAAGCCGGGCTCCTCCGCTAGTAAAAGAGCTAGCAGAAGATAGCGGAGGAGTCCGACGAGAAGACCCCCGGAGCTGTGCAATAAACTAATTTAACCCGTGTGTGTGTTTTTTTTTTTTTTTTTTTTTTTTTTTTTCACAGGTGAATGGGTAGGGGTACATTGTACCCCATACTCATTCACATAAGGTGGGGGGCCGGTATCCGGGGGCCCCCTTATTTAAAGGGGCTCACGGATTCCGATAAGCCCCCTGCCCGCAGACCCTGACAACTAACGGCCAGGGTTGTCGGGAAGAGGCCCTTGTCCTCATCAACATGGGGACAAGGTGCTTTGGGGTGTTGAGCACCCCCCCATGTTGAAGGCACGTGGCCTGGTATGGCTCAGGAGGGGGGCCGCTCGCTCGTCCCCACCCCCTTTCCTGACCGATCCACTCTGCTTTCAAAGTCCAACTTACTGGTTTCTTTTTTCTTTTGTTCAAAAGGTTTACAACAGACTAGCCGGTATTCCTAAACACACAGCAGACTAGACAGGATTCTTGCACAGGTTTACAGCAGACTAGACAGGATTCATGCACAGGTTTAGAACATACTAGACTGGATTCCTACACAGGTATACAGAAGTATAGATCGGGTTCGTGCACGGGTAGCTCGGATAAGGATCTGATATGGGGGAGGGGGCGTAGGGATTCCCCTTTAAGTTCATACCAGGTGACAGGGCCAGCAACACTTCCTTCGCTGGTCCCGGCTACCTGGAGCCACACTCAAAACGAATGGACTTTCCTCCGTGTGTGTGTGTGTGTGTGTGTGTGGGCGAGTCCGTTCATTTCAAAAGTCCGGCGGTTTGACCGCCGGATAGTCTTATAAGTGTGTACGTGGCATAAGGCTTAGTTCACACTTGTGCGGGTTGTTGCGTGTGCGGGAGTCACCTGTTCCTGCAGCCAAAACACAATGCTTTTACAGATGCCCGGGACTGCCATTCCTTCCTAATGGCACCCCCGATCATCAATGCACAATGCATGGGTGTAGGAACTTGCATGATGCAAAAGTGCTGTGCAATTTCCCTGTGGCTGCAGTTCTAAAAAAAAAAAAATTTGAAGGGCCCTTTTTCCTGCGTTTATACCCCCCCCCCCCAAATGGGGCCCAACTGCGTGACCACTATTACGTTACACTTTATTTCCCACATATACCGCATTTATTGGCATGACGCACACTTTTTTTTTTTTTTTTTTTTTCTTAAAATCATGGGTGCATGTTATGCCGAATTCCCCCGCTGATTGTGAGCGAGGATGGAGCGCCACCGAGATGCACATAGCCAAGTAGGCTCGACTCCTCTCCCAGTCCCACCCCCATGATGCACATAACAGGGACTGGACGTGACTGTGCACGGAGCCTAGCTGAGTAAACTCGGCTATGTGTATCTCGGCGGCGCTCTGCTCCGCTCACAGTGCCGCCTAGTCCCGCCATTGGACCTGTGCTATGTCCATAATAGGGCGGGACAGCGAGTGGAGCCAAGCCAAAGCAAAGTACATTCTGCTTTGTTTATGTTGGCAGAGCTCGCTCCTCTCCTCTCAGTCAGCGGAGAGCGGCGCCAATTTTAAATCGGCCTGCAATGAGGCTGGGCAAGGCTGCAGATGGACACTGATGAGGCTGCATTAATGGGCATTTAAATGTGTTTTTTAAGGGGGGGTTTCCCTCCTAAACTTGGGGTGCGTGTTATAGGCCGATAAATACTGTATTTTTTCAGAAGTCTTCGGCTGGCATATTAAATTTTAACATTACCTTACTTTCCTTGCAGCACATGTGTTCTGGAACCATTTACCTTACCACCTACCATTCATTTTTGAAAGCTCAATGCTCACTTCTAGCGTTCACTTTTTTTCTAAAACTTAATTTTGGTAATTGAGTGACTTATTTTTTTTTTATTTTTTTTTTTTTCCAATACTGTAACTGATGCACTCAGTTACTTTTGAAAACCTTTTTTTGGCACACTTTGCTATAACGGTTGCCTACCCCTGGGCTAGTCACTTCACTGGGTACGTGTAAGGGTTTACAACCACTTTGACTGGGTAGCGAATGCTGATTCCGAAAACATCAGCCAGACATGTTAAAGAAAGATGGCGAGAATAGCGAAAATGGTGTAGACTTGCAGCAGTGTAAATGATGATAGTAATTTGACTGGAACATAGAAGCAACAACGTAGCTGAAGAATAGATCATTTTTAATCTGTGCATGGCCAGCAGAAAGATCGAAGGTGACTGGCAAAGAGGTAATTGTGATGTAGTGCAATAATTGACAGGTAGCAGGTCAGGTGACCAGATATGAGAGAGAGAGAGAGAGAGAGAGACTGACTAGAGGAGGCAGGAATGATTCAATGAATAGGGAAGGTGCAGGATGAATGCATCTCCTTATTAAAGATTAGGACTGGATACCAAACAAAAGGTTATAATCCAAGAGTGAGAACACTCCCTCTCACTGTTGTGCATACAGTATATTGGAAAACAGTGTTGTCAAAATATGGCAATATGTGCATTGATTACAGAACACTTCCCCCTCTTCTCATCTCCATAACAGAGGGGGTGTTTTGCCCACAGAGGAAGCTGGGAACAATGCTAACTGATAACACTCAGAGCACAGGAAGCTCTCCGTTTTCTGGATTTATGCTAGGATCTACCAGTGGCTTTGTGAGGGGGTTTTAGCTCTAGAAATGGCCTCCAGTGGAGCCTGAAAACTGCCTCCAAATAATTTCAGTGTCATACTGGGTCAGTGCGCTTGCGGGACGTTAGGGAAAAGTCCTGCAAGCGGCATCTTTGGGGTGCTGTATACAGCACTCCCAAAATGTCCTGCCCATTGAAATGAATGGGCAGCGCATCTGAAGCGCCTTAACATGGACGTTCTCACCCCTTCTTTGGAATGAAAAGTGCCGCTAAAATGAGCAACACTTTAGTGCTAATGCGGCCGCGGCTCAGTGTGAAAGGGGTCTAAATGGTATATTAAAAGTTCATTCAGCTCATTGTAGAGCTACATGATTCTGGATAAAATGAGAATTGTGGATCTATTTAATTTTTTTTTTTTTTTGCTTAGAATTCTCAGCGTAACATAGCCCAATTTTTTATATATAATTATAAAAATAAATCTCTCTGAAATATACACTGTGTATATATTAATACAATTGTACAGCTCTAGTTCATTGTTGGAATTTGCATATTTTATTGAAATACTTTACCCTCCCTATTTATTTTATTATTGCAGAGTTCATTCAAGAAGGAACAGCTTTGACTGTGTTGCAGTATCCCAATGGAGATTGTACTGAGACAACTGAGGCCTAGTATCGCCAGTGATTTTTCTCTCTGCCTGGAAATAACTTCTTAAGAATTTGGACAGCAACCTAAGACATTCCCAAACCAGTCCTTGCTGATGAGCACGTTATTACTAAATGTTATTTCCTCTGCATTTGTGAATTACTGCCAACACACACTGGAAAGTGAGAGTGAATTTGATTGCCATATGCTGGGTAGTAACATATATAATTTTATTTTATTTTTTTTGTACTGAGGACTGTGAAAGGAGTATTATGTGCATTTCACCGCTCGCTCTGTTGTATCAGGATGGCCTCTATGGTTATGTACGTAGTAAAGGAACATTAAAAAAAAATAAAAAATCTGTAAGACTGAGGATCTTGTGAAGCTGCTGAACTATGGTTACATACCTAATGTTAGTTTTGTATAAATTCAGATTTATAAAGAAAAATGTCAATGGCAAAATAAGTAAAAGAAAAAAAAATCTCCTAAGACTCTGAGGATATTATGAAACTGATGAATTATTGTTACATATATTTTGATTAGTTTTGAACACTAACTCCTGTATAAACCTTGATTTATGAAGGGGAAAAAATATCTACCCTAGCTTGGTGTCAGTCTTCCTGCTGGCAGTCAGCAGTTCTTCCCTATTGTAAGGTATGCAGGTGCCCTTTCTATCTGATATTATGGCCAGGTTATACTACAGGGTTGAAGGCCCATGTCGCACTAACAATTTTCTCCTGAGAAGTCTCCAGCAACAGGATCACTAGCCTGTTGCTATCTCCTAAAACGTGTAGGAGATATAATTGCAAAAGACAGGCACCGCTGTCTGTGGCGCATTTGTGTCGTAGACAGCGGTGCACTGAGCATGCCATTAGTGGCGGCTCCTGAGCGCATGCGCAGGAGTGACATCATTGTGGCTCCAGCCAGTCACAGTGCTGGAGCCACAATACCTGGAAGTCACTCCAGGATAGATGTTGGAGGAGGAGAACGAGGGTTGTTTCGGGGGCTTCCATCTCAGGCAAGTTATAATGAGCTAGTATGCTATGCATACTAGCTCATTATGCCTTTGCCTTGCAGGGTGTGTGTATTTATTTTTGGCTTTACTTTCTCTTTAAAGATTCATTAGTTACAGTCTGTATTTTCACCGTTTTTGTATAAACATACCTAGGTGTGGCTTAAAAAAAAAAAAAAAGTGTTGCATAATTTCACTGCAATGATGAACATGATTGAGGATGTACATAATAGATATATTGTATACAACCAAAGGTCAGATGTGAGGGTGTGTTCTACCTTCTTAAACATGCAATAGATCAAGCAGAAGCTGTATCTTCACAATGCATGCCTCTTGGCTTAGTGACAAAGTCTTTACGGGGGAATTCCCTAGCTAATTACTATTGGATTTTTGCCTTAGTAACGATTTCTTGTCTCCAAGTGGATGTAAACCCGATTTTTTTTTTTTTTTTTTTTTTTTTTTTTTTTTTTTTTTTTTTTTTTTTTTTTTTTTTTATAGCTGGGCACATATCTAATGTTTTCTTATCTCTCATTTAAAGCACTAAGTCACTGTTGCTTTCTTCTGTTATCAGCATGATAACTTCTGACAAGTTCTTTCAATTGTGATAAAACCAACCTAAAATTTGTGTCAGGGTGGGAGCTATAAATAGGTTAGCAAAGAGCTGGTCCATTCACAGCACAGCCCTGAAAGTCTCTGCCTATGAGGAGGGGCCTAGGGGAGGGGGTGCCTTTATTCCTTCCAATTAGCTATCTCACAGTTTATGGCAAGGACCCCCCCCCCCCCCTTGCTGGAACAGGAAATGAAAAATCTAACAGGATGTGCACTTTCTAAAACGTATAAAGCTGAAGACAGCAGAAACAAATGTAAAATTTATATGGGGGAGATTTGTTTCATCCCTGTGTATCATCTGAGGCTGTTCACTTCACTGGATATATGTGAGGGCTTACATCCACTTTAATGTTTTGAAATGCATATATCAGTGTACATGTTTACAGCATTTTAACACCGTGCATTCTAATTGGTTAGTAATTGGGTTTATCATTCAGAAGTTTGTGTGATAACCTCTTCTCTACTTGTCCCTTTTGTGTGCATATGGAAATTAATATACACTATATTACCAAAAGTATTGGTACACCTGCCTTTACACAAGCCTGAATAGCGTCTTAGCCCGTAGGGTGCAATATTGAGTTGGCCCACCCTTTGCAGCCATAACAGCTTCAACTCTCTTGGGAAGGCTTTCCACGAGATTTAGGAGTGTCTATGGGAATGTTTTGACCATTCTTCCAGAAACGCATTTGTGAGGTCTGGCACTGATGTTTGATGAGAAGGCCTGGCTAGCAGGCTCCGCTCTAATTCATCCCAACAGTGTTCTATCGGGTTGAGGTCAGAATTTTTTGCAGGCCAGTCAAGTTCCTCCACCCCAAACTCTCTCATCCATGAAATGGACCTTGTTTGTGCAGCCACAGTATCAGTAAAACAAGCTATAGGCTTTATTAGCTTTACTTCCTGGTCCACCTCCCAGTTTGCTTTTCTATATCAGACATGCTCAGTGTAGCCCACGTTGCCTGAGGAACTTCCTAGTTCTCTGAGCTCCTGTTTGCCTATTATGTGTATTCAGTGTCTGACTTTCCCTGTACCAACCCTGGCTTCATCCAATGTTTGTGCTTGCCTGCCACCTGCCCTGACCTTGCTTCTTTTCTTAGATTTCCTGCAGTTTGTACTCTGTATACAAGAATGGTCTCCACATCTATACCTGGGAGTCACGATCTGGTTCCAACTTGCTTCAAGTACATTCCCACCATCAGATGCCCTGGTGAAGAATCAGTCTGGGGATTAGACTCTGCACCCTGGGGAACCCTAAGTTGGCAATCTACAAGGGCTCACCATCACTGATGCCTGACAGTCAGCTTCAGATGTGGCCTGAATGTTGAAGACAGCTTGAGACCCCCATTGAACAAGAGAGAACATAGGATTTTGAACTGTAAAGTCATTTTCTCAAAGTCCATTTAAGTCACAGGCTCCAGCCCTCTGTGTTTTGATCTTGGTACTGCTTTGCTGCAATATTGAAGCATGATCATTGTGGAAGGAGTTATACCCTATGGGCTGCCCTATAGTTTTATGTTTCCCCTTGTCCAATCGTCCTTTATGTAGCAGTATAACATTAAATGTTAAAGGCTTTCTGTGTTCCTCAATAGACTCTGGGAAAAGGATTTCAGTACAAAAATCCTATACTATTATTATTATTTTTTTTTCCTCATTAACATTCCTTTCTATGAATGTCGGCTTTCAGTTCTTTTGAATGGACCAAGGCTAATTGAATTTCTTCCCGTTGCTATAACAGTGTTTTTTATCCTCCTTCCAATTCATGTGAGCAGAAAGTTTGGGAGTGTTTAGAAGTCTGGTCATGTATTCTGACGTATTTTAAATTTTGAACTGTGAGACAATTTTGCCTCCTGCTTTGTATCTATGTCTTCATGTTTGCTGCGGGGACAAAATCGAGCAGGCTATTGCAGTGCTATTCGTTTTTATCTGAATTACATTTTAAGAAGCTAGTACAGAGCTTACGGTTCTCTTCAGACCTATGCATTGAAGTAATGTGTATTAAAACATGCATTCTTTAACATATTTATTTATACATTGTGGTGCTGTTCATTTAGAAAGATAACCCAATGCATACATACAGCAGTGGGCAATGTGTGCAGTAACTAATCTTCAGACTAAGGTCCTAAGGGGACTTAATGTTTTGGCGTGTGCTGTAAGAGTGGTCTGATTAGAATGATCACTGTTAATAGCAGAGTAGCTGTAATGTCAGCAAACCTTAAACTCATTCATTATTTATGGCACTAAAATAGCACTCCCCACTTCACATAATCAAAAATGTATGTAAAACCCTAGCAATGAAATTCTCTTATTACACATTGGGGGGGATGTTCTGTAGTCCACAGAGAGAACTGGGAACATTATAACAGCAGAGGGCCTGAAACTGTATATGAAAATGTTTTTAACAATATATTTAATTGCCACCCCATACTACTAAATGTCTAACAGCAATGGGTAGCTATTGGACTTTTCAGCAATGTGTGCCTAGTTATGAGTGGAACAACTCAACTACTTAATTGTATTCAAGTGCCCTAGGAGTGATGATGGCAGACCATTATTGGGTTACCTACCCATCCCATGCCTCAAACTTTCTTACCCTCCCCTACTTGGTCTCAAATTCCCCCACAACTTGAGAATGAGGGACAGCCTGGAATGGAGAAGACATGCGGTGCACTCTAGCCTTTTCCTGCCACCAACATAAGGCATACACACCTGACTACTACAGTGTGTGTGTGTGTGTATGTGTATATATATATATATATATATAATTATTTTTTTTCAGCTTCAAAAAAATCAGCTGTGATGTAAAAGTGATCCGGGTGGCTTTACCTGATCACTTTCACCATACTGGGAAGGACCCCTCCTGCCATCACCCAGGGTGGATCCCAAGCTCTCCCATTTCTCCTGGAGAGAGACTCCAGTAAGCGGTAAGGACAGCTTCTCACAGAGTAAATGGAGGAACGTTCGTTCCCTTGATCTCCTCTGACAACTGCAGTGTTCATTTTTGTCTTAATTTTTCCAGCAACAAACTAAATGAAAATTAACCCAGAATTGACAAAAATCAGTTCTATTTTTGTAGATGAACAAAAACGTGAATGTGAGGGAAGGATGTTTACCCATGTGGACTTCTGGTTTCCTTGAAGCTCCTCCTGTAGAGCCTGTGAGTGCTTCCGCTCCCAGCAAGCAAGGTAGCGCGTAGCCAGCACTGTGACTGTGCCCAAAGCACTGAGTGTGTACATTACAGGCCTCTCTTTCACCTTCCAGAGCACTGTGTGAATTACAGGCCTCTGACCACCGGCATCCAGAGCAATGTGCATTACATGCCTCACCTTAGGCTGCTGTCCAGGGCACTGTGTAGCATTACATGCCTTCTCAGAGACCACATAAGGCATTACAATTTAACTAAAACGTACTGGAGATTTTAGTTGGCTAAAATGTAGAACATTTTAGTTGACTACATCTAAAACAATTGCAGATGACTAAAACTAAACTGCCATTTTAGTCAAAAGACTGATTAAAACTAAATTGAAATTTGATGCCAAAATTACCACTGGACAACTGAAGCCAGAAGTGACAAAGATTTTGTGACTTCTGGATTCAGAGCTGTAATTTCCTGGCTGATACAGCCAGGGAATCAGCTGATCAAACATGATCTGTGTCAGCTGCTCAAACGCAACCATTGGTCACTGGAACACTTCTGGTGATCTGTTTCATGCACCCCTGTATATACTGTTACACATTCTGTTTTGGTCAACAGTTTTAAATTCAGTTATGCACCTTGAGAAGAATGTGACACATATGAGCAGTATTCCTGTCCCCTATTGGGGCCCCGACTTATCCAGGCATGTGTGCGTTAGCCATCTGTGTGTTCTGCTCACCTAATTAAGGCATGCATAGCTCTTCCTTGTAGCTGCCATGGAGTGATCTGGCCACAGTCGGCATTAACTACAGACATTATTGTGAGTACCTTAGGGCCTTGTTTACTATAGTGGTTTAGCAATGGTTTTACCACCCCCAACCCCTTTGGCTGTAAAAGGCAGTGGAGGGGAGAGTACATATGTCCCCACAAAAATTATCCTTGTCATGTTCAGGGGGCAGTACAGCCTCCCTACCACCTGTCAGAGATACAACGCCTCCCTACCGCCTGTCAGTTACTCTCTGAAGAACTATCCAAACTTGGATTGCTCTTCAGAGGGTAACAACTTTTGAAAACTAACCATAAGGGTTGCACCTCTGTGGATCTTGCCAGCTTGTGTTCCACTAACCATTCTGGGGTAGCTTGCAGTACATCCCTGATACTGACATCCAAGACCATTTTAACCTGCTGTGGATCCCACCTTCCCCCAAGCCCTTAACTCCATCTGGCGTGTTCTGCTTCTCCTCTGACTTGGCTGTGGAATACTCTTCCCTGGATAGGTGACAGTTTAGGGAGAAAGTTTTGGCCAGGATAGCAAACTCAAAACACAGGGGGTCACAAGTATGCTTCTACACCATCTCCACTCCGATTTCCCTGGAACTGTAGCTGCTTCTGCACAGCAGGAAATGGAAAAATAGGAGAGCACCCTGTCCTTTATGTATGAGCTGCTGCAAGAGGAGTCTCAGTCTAAACATCATAACGCCCAATCCCAGGGATACCATTTCTGTGTTTGTGGAAGCAGTACCCATATGCGTCCACCCAGTTACGAGTCCTCGGCTGGCAAAATCTTTCCCTGTAAACTTACTGCTGAAGCCCCTGTTGTGCAAGGATTGGCCTAATCCTGATGAGGACTCCTCCCATGTATTTGGCTCAGCAATATTCTATTCAGTAGGGTTTTCATAAGAAGTGACCCATCCCTGTAGTGGATGCCCTACCTTTCAACCTTTTTTTTTCTGCCATGTCTGCTGTCAGTACTTAAAGTTATACTAAAGTCTTTGTTATTTATAAACAAAAAACACAACCTGTTATACTTACCTGCTCTGTGCAGTGGTTCTACACAGAGCAGCCCACGTCCTCCTCTTCTCGTGTTGCCCGCCGGCGCTCTTGGCACCTCCCTCCTGCTGAGTTCCCCCCACAGCAAGCCGCTTGCTATGGGGGCACCTGAGCTGAGCTGCTGCTGCTCTGTATGTCAATTCAGACACGGAGCCATGGCTCAGCCCTGTCCCCACTCTCTCTAAATCCATGTGTGTTTGTCTGTGCCCATGTGAGTGAGTCTAATGGGAGTGGTTTCCTAATTATCAACCAGCTCCGGCACCTGCAGGGCTCTAATGAGGAAAATGGCAGGGTCTGCATCCATTTAGATGTGATTTCCTATTGGGCGCATCTAATAGGGAAATTGCATATTTCATATTAAGGTTGGCATCACAAATATTGAATAAAGCTTCCAATATCTTGGTTATTCAAGTAACTTTTAGCTGATTTGTGTCATTGGAATGTTTATTTTTTTTCTCCTACGAAAGTAGAGTTACCCTTTAACTTCCTGTTCTGTAGACACAAATAAGAGAAATTACCTCAAGGTAGGTTGTCACCAGAAGTGTCCCCACTGGAAGATTTTCCTTTTCTGGTGGCAACTCAAAAATTTGATTTCTCTTAAATTTTATCTTAGTGACAATAGTCACCAGGACAAATGGAGAGTGTATCTCCCTAACAGGGACACAGACAGCAACAAAATCCTGGCAGTTGTTCTAAGCATCAAGCACTCTATCCAAAACCTAATAAAAATGTTGGCTTTAGCAGCTGTGCAAGAAGCACTTCTATGCCACAGGATGGGGAACACCTCTTTGGAGCATCTGTAGACTTCTTTATTAAGAAAATCACTGGGGAAAAAAACAGCCTTTTGCCCCCTTGGGGTCGATTCACACTACGTTTTTGATGCATTTTGCAGAAATGCAGGGACATTTTTTAACATAGGGGCCCCTCTCTCGTTGTCGTTGCAAGTGATCTTGCGGCGAACCAGCCACAGAGACCACTTTTATCTTGTAGCGGACCGCCTACTGAAGAAGAGGATACAACGATATCCTCCTTCAAAGTACCGACGTATAACGACAGTGGGCGGTCTGGAAGTGGTTAATGTCCCGCAAGCGCACCGCTCCAGAGTGAAAGCCTGAGGGCTTTCACTCTGGAGTGACAGGAGAGGCGCTTTACAGGTGCTATTTTTAGAGCTTTAGTGCCTCAGTGTGAAAGTAGCCTAAGGAATCTACAAGGTCAGTCATTGCTTCCCTTCAAGAAGGGGATTTTCTGGCCTCTGCGGACAACAAGAATGCCTGCCTACCTACCTATGTTCCTAATTTGCCATCACACCAACACTCCCTACATTTTGCTGTGGGCATGCAAACACTACCAGTTCAAGGCCATTGTGCCTGATCTGCTACTCTCACAAGGAATTCTCATTATAGGATTTTGGACTACAGTACACATCTTACCCCTAGCTTCTATACTGCAGGAGATGATACAGGTCACATAGTAAAACTGAGCACCAGTTATACAATCTGATTGTACTAAATTTAGGCTGAATGGTACAAAATAGAAAATATAATATTAAGATTTTTAAAATGAAAATGTCAACATATTGTACATACAGATTGTAATATGTTAAGGAATTACACCAAATTGGCTTGTTAAAGTGAGTATGTCTGGGCAAGGAAAAAAATATGCAGTGCATCTCTGCAATCTATGCAAATTTCTCCAGTGTCCCTTCACATACAGAAAAATAGAGAAACTCTGTCAGCCCTGCTCTGTTTTATTGCTGAACTACAAAATACACCTCATCTTGACAACATTGGGGGGGGGGGGGGGGAAGTGTAAAAATCCAAGGGAAGGTCTAATTAGACTCCTAAACGTATTACAAGCAGTATTATCAGCAGAGTTATCAGCCCAAGATTTCTGGCAATATCTGCAGGTATGTTTGGCACTACTCCTAATAGCCATAACAAAATGCTTTTAAAATTATATTAACAGACCAAAATGGAGCAAATAAGAGAAGCTCAATGTTATGGTTTACATACATGTAAAATGAAGTCCTATCCATATGTAATGTTTATCCATTTTGGATACTATTAGCATCTAGTGATGGTTTTATGCAAAAGGTATAGATATCCTTCATTAGCTAATATACGTTAAAGTAAACAAAAAAATATAATATACTACTCATCAGATGCAGTGAATGCATTCATTTTTTTTTTTGTGGCTTTTTTCCCCTGGTGATCTGGCCAGTAACACATCTCCTGTATTGAAGTGCCCCCATTCTGGATGAATTAGCACAAGGGGCACAGCAGACAGCATCATTGTTAGTCTGGGGGAAGGAGAGTAGTGTTACATGTACTAGCAGATTTAAGTACACCAACAAATTAAAGCCACGTTCCAGCTAATACTGTTGTTGTAATGGCTTATAACGTTTTTTCTTTTAAGAAAAAGGTTTTATATGAAAAGCTGATAATTGTAAGTATCACTTTCAATGGTAAACGGTTTGCCTAATCCCTGTAAACTGAGACATCTAAACAAGCATTTGTTCATTTGAAACACAACAGACTTGCAGGCTAGATTACCAGCTAAAAATATTAGAAAGAAAGCCTAAACAAAACCCCCAAAAAAACAAATGCAGCCATTACATCTAAAAATTGGTAAGCTGACTTATAGTAAATGTTTACTTTTGGGCTTAATACTACTTCAAACAGCTAGATCTGTTTAAGATGAATTCCAGGCATGTTATATTTTTACATAGTTACATTGGTCCAGCTTGGACCATTATAACGATGTATGTACCATACCTCATTGATGCCCATTGAAGTAGGAACCGATACTGCAGCAATTGCAGTTGCTTCCGGATCCCATACTGAACAGCTGGCCTGATGCATTCTGAACACAGGAAGTCAGCCGTTCAGCATGGGCACCATTCAGACAATGCTTTGCATCTTATGAATGAATGCAAAGCATTCTCTGAATGGATGAAGTGGAAATGTTAATGCCCTGCCTCTCCACCTTGTCCAATTGCAATGCTTTCTCTGAACGGCTGCTGTGCCAAGCAGCTGACCTCCTGTGTACACAATGCATCAGGCTGGCTGCTCACCACAGAACCCAGAAGCTAGTGGAGATCACTGGAGTACCAGTGTCTACTTCAGTAAATTCCAGCATACAGGGGTATCGACCAGGTATGGTATACAGTGAGGGGAAAAAAGCATTTGATCCCCTACTGATTTTGTATGTTTGCCCACTGATAAAGAAATGATCAGTTTTTAATGGTAGCTTTATTTTAACAGTGAGAGACAGAATAACAAAGGATGTCCGGGTCACATTCTGTCCATTCGTCTGGAAGTAATAATTTAGTTCTTTTGTCACATCAGCTAATACCTCGGGGTTTGTAATAGGCTCTCGTTGAGACGCCAAAAGCGATGTCTAGGTGAAGATGTGTAAGAGAGCGTGTATGTCAAAAAGATGGGGGCATGATCAAACCAAGTTATATTTCCATTTGATGTGCGATGTCCGTATCGGCCAGATCCTCAGCTTCGGTGGCCTCTGGCAGTCCATGAAGCCACAGGTTGTTCCTGCGACTCCGGTCCTCCATGTCTTCCAGGTGGAGTTGTTGGTTCACCAGTGCCTGAGTGTGCCCTGTTGTGAGAGCTCCAGCGTGGTTACTCAGTAGTCCAGTGTGGATAGAGAGGTCTCCCCTGCCGTGAGCCTTGTTGAGATTGCCTGCACATCGACCCTCACCACCTTCAGTTCATTCCTGTGAGCTGTCTCTATTTTCTTAATGAGGGCTGCTATGTCGGGCCTTTGTCGGGAGCACAGGAGGGATTTTAGCTCCGTGTCTGCCCAGTATATCACAGAAGGAGAGTGTGACGGCCCTCCCTGTTCTGAGAAGGAGGCCGATGGGGCGTCGATTGATGCCTCCGATTTTGAGTATTCTGCAAGTGAGGCCGGGAGAGTATGGGAGGCCTGATCTTCGGCTTGTCCGACACATGTGTCCGTCATCTTGAGTTCCTATGAGTGTAGCTGAGAAAGTCAAAATAACCTTTGAATATCGCTTGCTGGAGGAGCTGGAGGTGATGATTTTATGGGTTTGTTATTCCCTTTTGCTGATCTCTTCATCGAGGAGTACATAATGTGCTGTTTTAGGTTGAATGAGCTGGAGTGGATGAGAGACAGCTGGGAGCTCAGCAGACACACGTCTCTATCCAGCCATGTCCAGACCACGCCCCCTTTTTTTTTTTTTATCAAATATTTTTTTATTGAGACAATGCATAAAGTGACATAACAACTGTACAGAATATACATCCAACATCAGCAGGTCACCACGTATGTAAAATAGTCAACATTGTCCAAACAACTTGTGAACTAGTACTATATTTGATAGAATAGTAGGAAACACTCTGTTTAGCATCCTGATTCGATTAGTCCGAGTGCCTTTAACCGCTTAAGGACCAACTCACACTGATATACGTCGGCAGAATGGCACAGCTGGGCACAAGCACGTAAAGGTTCGGTGCCCTTTAAGTGCCCAGCCATGGGTCGCACGCCGCCGGCCGGTGTCCCGTGATCTGGTCACAAAGCTAAAGAACGAGGAGAGGTAAGTGTAAACAAACCTCTCCTTGTGCTTTCTAGTGAGGCTGTCACTGATCGTCTGTTCCCTGTTATAGGAAAAGACTATCAGTGATGTCACACGCCAAGCCACGCCCCCCTACAGTTTAAAAGAAAAACACACACACTTAACCCCTACACTGCCCTCTAGTGGTTAACCCCTTCACTGCGAGTGACATTTTTACAGTAATCAGTGAATTTTTAATTTCACTGATCGTTATATTAATGGCAATGGTCCCAAAAATTTGTCAAAATTGTCCGTGTCCGCCATAATGCCGCAGTCACAATAAAAATCGCTGCCATTACTAGTAAAAAAATTTTTTTTATAAAAATGCCATAAAACTATCCCCTATTTTGTAGACGCTATAACTTTTGCGCAAACCAATAAATTATTGCGATTTTTTTTCTTTTTTTTTAACCAAAAATATGTAGAAGAATACGTATCGGCCTAAACTGAGGAAATAAAAATGTTTTTCTATATATTTGTGGGGGATATTTATTATAGCAAAAAGTAAAAAATATTGCATTTTTTTCTAAATTGTCGCTCTATTTCTGTTTATAGCGCAAAAGATACAAACTGCAGAGGTGATCAAATACCACCAAAAGAAAGCTCTATTTGTGGGAAAAAAAAAGGATGCCAATTTTGTTTGGGAGCCATGATGTACGACCGCGCAATTGTCAGTTAAAGCGTCACAGTGCCAAATCGCAAAAAGGGGCTTGGTCCTTTAGCTGCAAAATGGTCCGGGGCTTTTCGGTCTTTTTTCATTTATAGCACAAAAAATAAAAAACCCAGAGGTGATCAAATACCACCAAAAGAAAGCTCTATCTGTATGAAAAAAGGACAAAAGAATCATTTGGGTACATGACTGAGTAATTGTCATTCAAAATGTTAGAGAAGCGAAAGCTAAAAATTGGTCTGGTCACAAGGAGGGTTTAAGTGCCCAGTTGTCAAGTGGTTGATAATAATAAAAAAAAGGTAAACAGAATAAACATAGTCAAAACATAGCCAGAGTTCAGGAACCAGAACGCATAGTCAGGCAAGCCAAAACGTCAGGGAGCCGGAAGTGATCGTAGTAGAACAGAAAGCAGGATCTGGAGCCAGCAGGAATGTCAGCCAAGAAAATCTTTAATAGGAACACAGGAGAGCGTCTCTAGAGATGTGACCAAGGCAAAGGCAGAGATCATATGGGCTGGACGTCTTAAGTAGGCAGGACTGATGAGCAGGATATCATAGACAGGTGAGTCACTGTGTAGAGATAATAGCTGACAATTAGCCGCCAGCTTAGAGAGGGAAGGGCTGAGCCCAGCCCTGACAGGACCCCTATGAAACCCTATTATGTTGGGCGTATTGCAAATTAGTATCGCCAGTATGAACAGCAGAGGGGAGTGTAGAGACCCTTGACGGGTGCCCCTATATAGTGCCAATGAAAAGGAGAGAGCAATGTTTATAAGGAGCCAAGCCCTGGGTGCAGCATAGAGGACCCTCACCCAGTTTATGAACTGATCCCCCAAGCCGAAACAAGCCAGGATATCTCAGAGGTAAACCATTCAATGATATCAAAAGATTTAGCAAGGCTAGAATAGCCCTACCTCCAGGATTATCCACTGGTATTTGCAAATCAAGGAATAGTCTTATGATATTGTCTGCCATGGACCTAGTGGGAATAAACCCAGATTGGTTCCTGTGCACCATCCCCCAATTATTCTAGAAAGCCTGGTAGCTAGGACCCTAGTCAGTAGTTTAAAGTCTAAGTTTAATAAAGAGATAGGACGATAAGAGTCTGGGAGGAACATGTCCTTTCCTGGTTTTGGAAGCACCACTATGATGGCCTCCTGCATACTATCAGGTAAGCATCCCATCTCCACTGCCTCAGTTAAAGCCTGCAAGAATGGTGGTAGGAGGATATCACTATAGCGAGAGTACACCTCCACTGGTATATCATCGGATCCTGGGGATTTATGGTTCGGAGCTTACGCTAAGGCTTCAAAAGTAATCAGAGTCCAGTGAAGCCCTGTCTATATCAGTTACCTGGGGAAAAGGGCAGCCATGCAAGAATGATGGCAGGTCAGCAGGGGTAGTGTGAGTTTTAGAGGCCATTATAAAAATGGTGAAAGTATATCGCCAGTAAGAGTATGCATCTTCCCTGACCATGCCGAATAGCTAAGATTGAGGAAGACTCTCTCTGCTCACTAGCCACTAAAGCCAGGGGATAACCAGTATTCTCTCCTTCCTCAAAGTAACTCTGTTGAAGAAAGTACATTCTCTTCTCAGCAGCTGACAGTACCACAGAGTTGTACAGAGATTGAGCCTCATTCCACGCATCTTGATTAGCTTGGGTAGGGTCAGTGACCATAGTCTGTTCTCTATTCTGCAATTCACAACGTACACCAACTTCCCACTCTCCCGAGCTTCTTGTAACACCTGTGATCTCACGAATAAGGCAACCTCTCAGGAATGACTTGAGGGAGTCCCATACAACAGCCACACTGGCGGATCCCTTGTTGTGTTGGAGGAACTCCGTCAAGGCATCGGGAATTGCATCCTGGGCCGGAAAAAGTGTTAACTAGAAGGGATTCACCTGCCACAGTGGTCTAGACATCGATACCGTGACATCCAGCCATACCCAGAAGGGAGAGTGGTCTGACAGAAGATGGGGCTCATATAAGCCGAGTAAAGTACTTGCTGCATGAGCACCGCATTCCCCAAACCCAGATCAATACGTGAGAGGCTGAGTAGCAAGAATAACATTTAGCAGTAGCATCCCTCTCTCGCCAAACGTCCTGAAGCCCCAGTTCAGATAGTAGGGAAGCAAATACAGTGGAGCCGGCCTTACATGTGCCGACTCTCGGGGTCAAGGATAGCCTACCCAATTGTGGGTCAAGGATATTATTGAAATAACCCATTGTAAGCACTGGTACATTAGGGTGTAATGCTATAAACTGGGCCAAATTTTTGAGAGGGTCCGAGGAGAAGGGTGGAGGGACATAAATGGCAGCAATAATACACACAAGATCTGAGTTTGCACAATGAAAAGACAAACCTGCCCTCCCTGTCAACCACTCGCTGCAAGCATTCAAAGGAGAAGGTGCTTGATACCAATACAGGAGGAATATGTGGAGTGAAACTGGACAGGGTACTTGCACGATCGCAGCAGGTGGATCGAGTCAGATTGCAGGTGTGTCTACTGGAAGCAAATCAAGTGGGGTCGCAGCCTAGAAAAATATTTAAAGATTGCTCCCCTCTTAGTCCTGTCCCCCATACCTCTTATATTCCATGTTAGCAATAACAGCCCTCAGGTACTCTTATTTGACATTAGTACACACAATCGAAATTCTCGTCGGAAAAAGCTCTGATGGTTTTCCCGACAGAATTCCGACGGAATTCGGCTCAAGATGTCTTGCCTACACACGATCACGTCAAATTCTAATCATTTATAACGCTGTGACGTACAACACGTACGACGTGACTAGAAAAAGGAAGTTCAATAGCCAGTAGCTAATAGCTTCTGTCTCATAGTTGAATCTGTGCATGCGTGATTTTTGGCGTGTTGGAATTGCATACACACGATCGGAATTACTGATAGAAAGTTTTTCCGTCGGGAAAATTGAGAACATGCTATCAATTTTTGGCTGGCGGAAATTCAGACAGCTAAATTCCGATGGAGCATACACACGGTCGCATTTTCCGATGATAAAAGCTCTCTTTTTCTGGCCGGAATTCCGATCGTGTGTACGCGGCATAACAGTTGAAAAAAAGAGTGAAGTCCTACAGACTTTACCCTTGTGTAGGATAAAGTTAGAACGTTAGCCAGAGTCAGCTTTAGGGGAAATTGCATATAATATTTAGCTACACAAACCAGTCCCAGTATGTAGTGGAATCTTTGCCCAGTGCGCCACCTGGTGGAAGCTGAGGTAAACTTTTAGTGCTGTATAAGCAGAAGTCAGTTCCATCTGTAGGTAAGAGAGGAGAGACAAAAAAAATCAACAAAAAGGACAAAAAAAAGTTACTGTAAACTGAATGTAAGACCTCTTTCACACTGGAGGCGTTTTTCGAGTGCTTTAAAAATAAAAATAGCGCCTGAAAAATGCCTCATCTGCAATCCCAGTGTGAAAGCCAGAGTGCTTTCCCACTGGGGCGCTGCGCTGGCAGGACATCAAAAAAGTTCTGCAAGCAGGTTCTTTGAGGCACTTTAGGACCTGTGTATACTCCGCTCCTAAATCCCTCTCTGCCCATTGAAATCAATGGGAAGCGCCTGCAAAGTGGGCGCTTTTAACCCTTTATTCGGCCGCTAGCAGGGGTTAAAAGCTCCTCACTAGCAACCAAAAAGCGCCTCTAAAATGATGGCCCCTAAAACTAGTGCCCCTTTACCGCTGAGGCCCCACACTTTCAGTGTGAAAGGGCTCTTAGTGCAATGATCGGCCAATAGGCCCTTGTAACACCAAGCAACTCCCCAGCTATAGTGGGGGTAGGGTCCTCGCAGGACCATTCTTGGGCGGCACAATTGCAGCCCAGAGGGCATAGAACTGGAAAAAGATAACTGTAGAATGTTCTCTACTTGCATAAATGCACAATGAACAGCACTGTGTTTCAGGGCTGTAGTACAGTTAGGTGAAAGCCCAGTGCATGGGGAAAACAAAACTGTCTAAAACCTTCTCCTTTAGTTAGTTCAATTGCACCTGTAAAGCAAAGGTTAATATGAGGGACATTGCACTGTTCCTATGGAGGATGCTGTGCCAGGATCTGTTCCTCTCTGTAAAGCCAGTTTAATGCTGCAGTGGGGTTATCAAATGGCCATGTATAGTATGGCATTGTGGTCCTTGTAATTCAGGAGGCGAAACAGGAATGGACGCGGCCTGGCCCCCTGTTGTGGTGGGCGTGAAGGAATCCGATGGGCCGTTTCCACTGCAAACATGGGGAAAAATGCATCCTGACCAAAAGTGTTGGTCAACCAGGCCTCAATGAAAGCTACTGGGTTTTTACCCTCTGCCCATTCAGGGATACCCACAGCTTACATGTTATTCTGATGCAGACACTTTTCCATTTCCTCAAGCCTGGATGCATTGGTGGAGGCCACAGATTGGACATATCGGACATCTCTCTACAGAGGTTGCCACTCATCTTCAAGGGTGCTGAGGTGGCCTTCCAGGGCAGAGGTGCACTCCCTCAGCTTCTGCATGTCATGTGTTATTAGAAATCTATACCTTCATGACCTTTACTTCCCCTGTCAAATCTGCGATAGATGAGCTGCAAGATGTAACAGCAGCTAGTATGTTTCTAAGCGGGGGCTCAGGGTCAGCTCCCTCCTGCTTTGACTCTGCAGACATATTAGAAGCATGGGATAGAGTTCTCACATGTGAGGAGGTCGGTGCATCTGCCAGTAGCTGGGGAATCCCATCCAGAGATCCCATCTTGTCCTCCAGGAGCACCTCTGCAGGATCAGATAAGCGGAGTAGAGGGTGATCCTTGTATCCCATGTTTTTGGCAAAGAGGCGCTATGCACCTTCCTTTCCCGAGCGGGGTGGTAGGCCTCCATCATGGCCGGGTAGGTAAGCTGTGGCTTTTGATGAGAGGTGTCCCAAGATTCTGCAGTGTAGAATGGCAGTGCAATCAGGAGGATTGTTGAGGATTCTCGACGGAGCTAGAACAGACACGTCCTACTCCATACCTTGCTTAGCCACGCCCTGTGAACAGCAATTTTCAAGTCTTGCCACAGATTCTCAATTGGATTTAGGTCTAGACTTGAGCTAAACCATTCCATTGTAACTCTGGCTGTATGTTTAGGGTTATTGTCCTGCTGGAAGTTGAACCCCTGTCCCAGTTTCAAGTCTTTTGCAGACTCGTGTTTTCCTCTAAGATTGCCCTGTACTTGGTTCCATCCATCTTCCCATCAACTCTGACTACCTTCCTTGTCTCTGCTGAAAAAAAGCATCCCACAACATGATACTGCTACCACCATGTTTTAGGCTGATGTGCAGTGTTAATTTTCCACCACACATATCATTATGCTTTTTCCGATCATGTGTAGACAATTCCGACGGACAAAGTGTCACGCATGCTCAGAATATATTACGAGACGAAAGCTATTGGCTACTGCCCTCTTTTTTTCTACCTTACCGCGTTCTGAACGATCGGATTTTCCAACAACTTTGTGCGATCGTGTGTATGCAAGACAAGTTTGGGCCAAAATTTTGTTCTTGGAAAAAATATGACGGATTTTGTTGTCGGAATGTCCGACCGTGTGTATGGGGCATAATAGTTGTCCTGTGGACAGATTCTCCCACCTGAGCTGTGGATCTCTGCAGCTCCTCCAGAGTTACCATGGGTCTCTTGGCTGCTTCTCTGATGAATGCTCTCCTTGCCCGGCCTGTCAGTTTAGGTGGACGGCCATGTCTTGGTAGGTTTGCAGTTGTTCCATAATCTTTCCATTTTGGATGATGGATTGAACAGTCCTCCGTGAGATGTTTAAAGCTTGGTATATTTTTTTATAACCTAACCCCGTTTTAAACTTCTACACAACTTTATCCCTGACCTGTCTGTTGTGTCACTTGACCTTCATTAAGCTGTTTGTTCACTAAGGTTCTCTAACAAACCTCTGAGGGCTTCATGGAACAGTTCTAGTTATACTGAGATTAAATTACACACAGGTACACTCTATTTACTAATTAGGTGAATTCTGAAGGCAAACTGGTTCCACTAGATTTTAGTTAGGGGTATAAGCGTAAAGGGGGCTAAATACAAATGCCACACTTTTCAGATATTTATTTGTAAAAAAAATTGAAACCCATTTATGATTTTCCTTCCAATTCACAATTATGTGCCACTTTGTGTTGGTCTATCACATAAAGTCCCAATAAAATACATTTATGTTTTTGGTTGTAACATGACAAAATGTGGAAAATTTCAAGGGGTATGAATACTTTATCAAGGCACTGTAGAGACAAACTTGTAAAAACAGTGTTCTAGCCAGCGAGCATAACATCAGAGCTAAGCTTCGTCCAATGCATTTCTCTGTAATGCCTCGTACACACGATCGGAAATTCGGGCAGCAAAAGATCGGTGAGAGCTTTTGGCCGGAAAATGTGACCGTGTGTATGCTCCATCAGACTTTGATTGAGACCAGGTTCTCTATTTTTCGGTCGGAAAAAGGTCGAAAGTTCAGAGAACTTTTGTGTGACCGTGTGTATGCAAGGCAAGCTTGAGTGGAATTCCGTTGGAAAAAACATCCAATTTTTTTCTGACGGAATTTCTGATCATGTGTACAGGGTTTAAGGGAGAAGTGGGACGTGAATCCTCTGTAAGACTGCGTTCACACTGGAGAACGCAGAGGCTCACAGCAGGAGTCAGGTGTATCTCCATTCGTCGTTTCAAGTCCGATTTCAGCACAATTTTTGGTCTGAATTTGGTCCTTAAATTGACCAAAATACGCACAGGACTCCTGTGCAATTCACACTGGAGCCGCTACAGGGATGTGTGAACTGGCTCCATAGAGAGTCGGTCACAATCTCCTGCTATGTGAATTGGATGCGGAGAAACCCACATCCAATTTGCAATAGTGTGAACCCAGCCTAGGGGAGAAGAATTCCATCATCTTAGAAGCTAGTGATAAAATAAGAACTCAGAGTGGGTTAGGGTTAGTGTAGGTTCACACTTCTACGATTACAGGCATCACAAGTGATTCGCAATGCACTGCTGTGCGGATCACATGCGATGTCTGTGCAATGCAAATTCAGCCATAAAGATTGTATGGCTGAATTTGCACCGCATTCGGACTAAAATTGTGCAGGACCTGTTTTTGTCTGCAGCAGAATCAGATTGCATGAGTGTTCACACCTGTCCAAATTCACAGTTTGAAATGCGATATGCGAACTGATCTGGAGGTGTCATTAAAGCGGAGGTCCACCCTAAAATGGACCTTCCGCTCATCGGAATCCTCCCCCCCTCCGGCGCCACAATTGGCACCTTTCAGGGGGGAGGGGGGTGCAGTTACCTGGATAATCCAGGTAACTGCACCCATTTCCGGGATAGCTCTCTGCGGAAAGGGGCGTAGATTACGCCCCTTTCCGCAAGTGCCCGTCCCCTTCCGCAAGTGCCCCGCTGCCTGCTGGGAAACACACAGATCCCAGAGGCAGCGGGGACCGTCCTTATTGCGCGGCGCGGCTCGCGCATGCGCAGTAGGGAACCGGGAAATGAAGCCGAAAGGCTCCATTTCCTGATTCCCATACCCAAGATGGCGGCGGCAGCACCCGAGTGACGATCTAGAGATCGGCTTCGGGTGCCGACATCGCGGGCGCGCTGGACAGGTAAGTGTCACTATTTTAAAAGTCAGCAGCTGCAGTATTTGTAGCTGCTGGCTTTTTAAAAAAAAAAAAACACGGAGTCCCGGCGGACTCCCGCTTTAAGTTTATATTGACACCCGCAGCAGTTTGCATTGGGCAGTGTGAACTGCTTATGAGTTGTATGTTATACGGGAACCAGCAGTGGAATTGCATTGGTTCCCGCATCACATATGTGTGAACCGGCACTTATAGGGCAGAAGCCCAGGAGGCGTATACTAAAAAACTGGTCAGGGCCCAATCACCTGAAGGTACCAGTGAATTACCCATGGTCTATTAATATTCAGCCTGTGTCCTGTACTGTATAATTAAGATAACAGATTAATCTACAGTAAATAGGGAAAAGGGGAAGAGAAAACAGGTGTTACTGTAAACAGAACAGGGGGAGAGAAACAGGAGAATCTATAAAACCCCTTTCACACTGAGCCACGGCTGCATTAGCGCTAAAGCGCTACTTGTTTTAGCGGTGCTTTTCGGTCGCTAGCAGGGCGCTTTTAACCCCTGTAATTTGGTGCTTTCTAAACACTACCCATTCATTTCTATGGACAGGATGTTTTGGGAGCGCTGTATACACTACTCCCAAACCGCCCCAAAGATGCCACCTCAGTGTGAAAGGGGTCTTAATAGAACAGGGGAAAAGAGATCAACTGCATCTCTAAATAGAACAGAAGACAAAATGGCTGCATCCATAAATAGATCAGTGGAAGTCGGAGTAGAAAACATTGGAAATATAAATAGAACAGGGGAAGATAGAACGCTTGAATATATAAAGAAAATAGGGTAAGAGAGAACTGGTGGATTTATAAATAGAACAGGAGACGTATTTTAGCACGGGACACATAAATATATCTCTCTTCCTGTTTACAGTCAATTAAATGTTTGCCAGCAGTTAAGATGGCGCGCACGGTCGTTCTTCCTCCCACCTATTGTAATTTGCAGTGTCACTTCCGCCCCCCTTAGTGACGTGTATTGTGCGCCGGACGCTGCCCATGATACAGGGATTTGTGGAACAATTTACCAGGTGATCGAGGAGACGGGGAGAAGACACTGCGAGCACCATGATTACCTCGGCGGGTGAGGAGCTGTGTGTTGGAGGGCCGAGGGATGCCGCCTGCTATGGTGTAGGGGGGAGGCGGTGTTAGCTGACTCATTGTTCAGTGGTTGGGGAGGCTGGACGGATAGCAGGCCTGATACCGGCACCGTACCGTGCGATGTATAATGGGGAGAGGGCCGGTAGGAGAGCAGGTGAGGGGACAATGGGCACATGTTGAGTCACCTCAGTGTAGGCCTTGTCTCCTCATCGTCCGCCAGCCTGGCCTGTTCTCCCCATTTGTACACATTGTCTGTACCAGTGTTTCTCAAGGCGCCCTAACAGGTCATGTTTTCAGGATTTCCATTTTGCACAGGTAATTTGAACAGTTTCACTGCCTCAGTAATTACCACAGCTGTTTCATCTGAGGGAAATGCTGAAAACATGACCTGTTAGGGCACCTTGAGGACTGGAGTTGAGAAACACTGGTCTGTATACACAAGGCTGGGGGGGCTCTGCTCCATTCACTTGTACTCAGCAATTTCACACAGCACCACACACACGTACGTGTCTTACCTGTAATGATCGGCTCAAGCGCGTTTGGAACTCCACGTGCCCGCCATTAAGCTTACCCTGCGCAGAGCTAATCACAGGCAGTGAGACATTTCCTGATCCGTGGCTGCACAGATCAGGAAATGTCTCACTGCCGGTGATTAGCGCTGTGCAGTGTAAGCTTAGTGGCGGGCATGTGGTGCACAGTGTAAGCTTCCTGGCAGGCACATGGAGATGTGAACATGCCTAAGTCCATCCTTACCTATAATTGGGTGTGTGCCATCTCCTGCAGGCTGCTGCTTCTTGTACAGATTGTCCCTTCACAGCCATTGGATACTGCCCAGAGCAGTGACCTTCTGGTGCAACAGGGCTTAAAGATGGAGTAAACCCTGATGGGTTTTACTTCCTCTTTATTTCCCTGCAAAGGTAAAGCATAATGGGCTACTATGCACCGCATAGTAGCCCATTATGTGTCACTTACCTGAAAATGAAGCCTGGGATGTCACTGTTGTTCCCACTAGCAGCGAGCGTCCATCTTCACCCCTCTTCCTTCCAGGGCCGCGAGCTCCAGCTTTGTGACTGGCCGGAGTCACGTGACGTCACACCCACAGATGCACGTGGGAGCCGCCAGTCACGGTATGACCCCTTTTCGAAACAGCACGATCTGCCCTTTCTAAAATGTGCATGTTCCGTAGACGTTGGCACATGGCTTTATTGTAAATATCTCCTAAACTGTGGCCGTTTGGGAGATATTTCAAGCACCTACAGGCAAGCCTTAACATAGGCTTACCTGTAGGTAAAAGTGGTTGTATACACCGCTCCTAAAGTGCCCCTGCTCATTGAAATCAATGAGCAGCGTTTTAACCCTTTATTCGGCCGCTAGCGGGGGTGAACAGTGGTGCAGAAATGATGGTAAAGCGCAGCTATAACTAGCGGCCCGGGCGCTGGCAGTGTGAAGGGCTCTAAATGATTTTTTTTAGAAACACAAAAATATTTCTGGCAACAGAAGGGTTAAAGCATAGCTCCATGTTTTACTTTTACTTTAAGGCTGCTTTCACACTGGGCGGTATTCAGGCGTTGCAGCGCTAAAAATAGCGCCTGAAAAAAACCGGCCCTTTCACTCCTGTGTGAAAGCCGGAGGGCTTTCACACTGGGGCGGTGCGCTGGCAGGACAGTGAAAAAAGTCCTGCTAGCCGCATCTTTGGAGCGGTGTATTCACCGCTCCTAAACCGCTCCTACCTTTTGCGGGTGGGTTTAACCCTTTTTCGGCCGCTAGCGGGGGTTAAAACCACCCCGCTAGCGCCCGCAGACCACCGCTAAAACGACGGTAAAGCGCCGCTAAAAATAGCGCCGCTTTACCACCGAAGCCCGCACCGCCCCAGTGTGAAAGCAGCCTAAATAGTTAGCTTTGGCCAAATAAACTATTTCCTTTACTAACTGATGCACCCACTGTCGGCTCTGTTTAACCAATTGCCAACCACCCACAGTAATTATACTTCATTACTTTGACGTTAAATAACGGTGCTATGGCAGCAGCTAACTGCCTTAACCCCGGGATCATTATTTACTGTGGGTGATTTTCAACAAGATAAAAGTGGTCCCACAGGGGGAATGGCCACGTTTTCCGAGCATTACAGAGCCGTCGGTAAACCTGGAAGCAATCCGGTGTAGCTGATGACTAGGCGGGATATCGAGTGAGTGCAAGATGGCCCCTACTCAACTCTTGGGTGTAAACAAATTTTATTTTATTTTATAAAGAGAAAATGTCACATTTGTTGTGGTTCTTATTTTTTTATTTTGCTTTTAAAGGTAAAGAGAGATCTGGGGTCTTTTTTTGACCCTAGATCTTTTGATAAAGAAGACCTCTCATATTTATTTCTATTACAAGGGATGTTTTACATTTCTTGTAATGATAGTAAAAGTGAAAAAATAAAGGGACAGTGTAAAAAAATAAAATAAATAAATTGTAAAATAAATAGGAAAAAAATACATTTTAATGTGACACATCCTTCTGTGCTCGTGCGCAGAAGCCAACGCAGATGTAAGTCACGTCTGCATATGTAAACAGTGTTCAAACCACACGTGAGGTATCAAGGCGATAGAGCAATAATTCTACCGCAAGACCTCCTATGTAACCTGTAAAAATTTTTTTTTAAAGCGTCTCCCATGACCTGTTGGGTATCTATTTACTTAGTGTAACTTCATCTTTCACATTATTCAAAAAAATTGGGGTATCTATTGCATTTTAGTTTTTAATTAATGTGTATGTTTTTCCAAAAGAATTGCATTTGAAATATACAGTGTGACGTAAAATATTGCAACGATCGGCATTTTATTCTCTAGGGTCTCTGTAAAAAAAAAAAAAAAATATATATTCACAAAAGAGAGTACACCCCTCATATTTTTGTAAGTATTTTATTATATCTTTTCATGTGACAACACTGAAGAAATGACACTTTGCTACAATATAAAGTAGTGAGTGTACACTGTACAGCTTGTGTAACAGTGTAAATTTGCTGCCCCCCTCAAAATAACACACAGAGGGTTATTTACGAAAGGCAAATCCACTTTGCACTGCAAGTGCACTCGCCCTAAATCTAAGGTAGATCTGAAATGAGTGGAAGCTCTGCTGATTTTATCATCCAATCATGTGCAAGCTACAATGCTGTTTTTTAATCTCCTTGCATGTCCCCCACGGATCTACAGCGACTTTACTTCCAAGTACCCTTTCAGTGCACTTGCAGTGCAAAGTGGATTTTCCTTTTGTAAATAACCCCCACAATCATTAATGTCTAAACTGCTGGCAACAAAAGTGAGTACATCTTTAAGTGAAAATGTCCCCAATTTGCCATTTTCCCTCCCTGGTGTCATGTGACTTGTTAGTGTTACAAGGTCTCAGGTGTGAATGGGGAGCAGGTGTGTTAAATTTGGTATCGCTCTCTCTCATACTGGTCACTAGAAGTTCAACATGGCACCTCATGGCAAAGAACACTCTGAAGATCTTAAAAATAATTGTTGCTCTACATAAAGATGGCCTAGGCTATTAGAAGATTCCCAAGACTCTGAAACTAATCTGCAGGACGGTAGCCAAGACCATAAAGCGGTATAACAGGACATGTTCCACTCGGAGCAGGCCTCGCCATGGTTGACCAAAGAAATTGAGTGCATGTGCTCAGCATCATATCCATAGGTTGTCTTTGGGAAATAGACGTATGAGTGCTGCCAGCATTGCTGCAGAGGTTGAAGGGGTGGGGGGTCATCTTGTCAGTGCTCAGCCCATACGCTGCACACTGCATCAAATTGGTCTGCATGGCTGTCCTCCCAGAAGGATGCCTCTTCTAAAGATGATGCACAGCAAAGCCCACAAACCGTTTGCTAAAGACAAGCAGACTAAGGACATGGATTACTGGAACCATATTCTGAGGTCTCTGATGAGACCAAGATACATTTATTTGGTTCAGATGGTGTCAAGCGTGTGTGGCAGCAACAGGTGAGGGGTACAAAGACGTGTGTCGTGCCTACAGTCAAGCATGGTGGTGGGAGTGTCATGGTCTGGGGCTGCATGAGTGCTGCTGGCACTGAGGAGCTACAGTTCATTAAGGGAACCATTAATGCCAACATGTACTGTGACATACTCAAGCAGAGCATGATCCCCTCTCTTCAGAGACTGGGCCGCAGGGCAGTATTCCAAACATGACGACCCCAAACACACCTCCAAGATGACCACTGCCTTGCTAAAAAAGGTAAAGGTGATGGACTGGCCAAGCATGTCTCCAGACCTAAACCCTATTGAGCATCTGTGGGGCATCCTCAAACGGAAGGTGGCGGAGTACAAGGTCTCTAACATCCACCAGCTCAGTGATGTCATCATGGAGGAGTGGAAGAGGGCTCTGGTGAACTCGATGCCCAAATGGGTTAAGACCATGCTGGAAAAAAATGGTGGCCACACAATATTGACACTTTGTCCCAATTTGGACATTTTCACTTGGGGGTGTACTCACTTTTGTTGCCAGCAGTTTAGACATTAATGGCTGTGTTGAGGGGACAGCAAATTGACACTGTTATACAAGCTGTACACTCACTACTTTACATAGTAGCAAAGTGTCATTTCTTTAGTGTTGTCACATGAAAAGATATAATAAAAAAAATATTTACGAAAATGTGAGGTATAGATAGTTGTGCTCATAAGTTTACATACCTGGCAGAATTTGATTTATTGGCCATTTTTCAGAGAATATGAATGATAACACAAAAACTTTTCTTTCACTCATGGTTAGTGTTTGGCTGAATCCATTTAATATGAATCAACTGTTTTTGTTTACTCTTTTTAAATCAGATTTGCTCGTAATTAGTGTGTGTGTGTTTGTGTGTGTGTATAAAAGGTCAATGAGTTTCTGGACTCCTGACAGACCCTTGGATCTTTCATCCAGTGTTGCACTGACGTTTCTGGATTCTAAGTCATGGGAAAGCAAAAGAATTGTCAAAGGATCTGCAGGAAAAGGTAGTTGAACTGTATAAAACAGGAAAGAGATATAAAAAGATATTAAAAGGAATTGAGAATGACAATCAACAGTGTTCAAACTCTAATCAAGAAGTAGAAAATGAGGTGTTCTGTTGAAACCAAGTCATGGTCAGATAGACCAACAAAAATTTCATCTACAACTGCCAGGAAAATAGTTTTCGGGATGCAAAGAAAAACCCACAAATAATTTCAGGTGAAATACAGGACTCTGAAAACATGTGGTGTGACTGTTTCAAGATGCACAATAAAGAGGCACTTGAAGAAAGATGGGCTGCACAGTCGAGTCGCCAGAAGAAAGCCATTACTATGCAAATGCCACAAAGTATCCCAATTACAATACGCCCAGAGACAAGCCTCAAACCTTCTGGGATGGAGTCATTTGGAGTGATGAGACCAAAATTTAGCTTTTTTGGCCACAGCAATGAACGCTTGATTTGGAGAGGAGTCAACAAAGCCTATGATGAAAGGTACACCATTCCTACTGTGAAACATGGAGGTGGATCACTGATGTTTTGGGGATGTGTGAGCTACAAAGGCAGAGGAAATTGGGTCAAAATTGATGGCAAAAGGAATGCAGTATATTAAAAAATACTGGAGGAACATTTGCATTCATCAGCCAGGGGGCTGCGCATGGGACGTACTTGGAGATTCCAACAGGACAATGATCCAGAACACAAGGCCAAGTCAACCTGTCATTGGCTACAGCAGAATAAAGTGAAGGTTCTGGAGTAGCTATCTCTGGCTCAATGATATTGAAGACAGGAGACTGGGGAGATCTCAAATGTGCAGTTCATGCAAGACAGCCCAGGAATTTACAGGAACTGGAGGCTTTTTGCAAAGAGGAATGTGCAGCTCTACCATCGGAGAAGATAAAGAGCCTCATCCACAAATGCCACAAAAGACTTCAAGCTGTCATTGATGTTAAGGGGGTCAATAAACGGTATTAAGGGCTGGGGTATGTAAACTTTTGATCAGGGTCATTTGGGTAGTTTCTGTTGTCTTTTTATGATTTAAAGAGTAAACACGGTTGACTGATAATAAATGGCTTCCGCCAAACGCTAACCATGAGTGAAGGAAAAGTTTGTGTTCTCATTTTATATTCTCTGAAAAAATGGCCAAGAAATTCTGCCAGGGTATGTAAACTTATGAGCACAACTGTATATCTCTATGTAATGTTTGGGGGGTTTTAAGTAATTTTCTGGCAAAAAATAATACTTTTTAAACTTGTAAACAAAGTTTCAGAGAAGGCCTGGTCAGGAAGTGTACTTATTCCTAGTTGAGGCAGAGATCATGACATCATCTGCCCATCTCTCCATCTCACCCAACCAGTGGAAGCCATGTATTCACTGCTAAAAATACAAGGCTTCCTGTAAATTACTGAGCAGCACTTGGCCCAACTTGTTTTTATTTTAGCAGCAGGCAAGAAGTCCTTGTACCACTGCCAGAATACTGCTCTATATTGTTTGTAGCTCATGCTAGATAACCATTTATACAGTGCTGGCAGCAGGCGCATCTATTACCGTAGTAATGAAAATAGTTAATTTGGGCCAGCTTGGCCCAAACAAGCTATTTAAAGCCCTACTCTACCCACTCATGGTACTCCAAACCTGGAGTGGGGCTTTAAAATAAAAGTTAACCCCTCCACACTTAAGGGTAACACAGATCTAAACGCAATCTAAGACTAGGTACAATTTTGCAGGTTTGACATGTGTTAGTAAAACTGTACATATCATCACAACTACTTGGTGCATCCAGGTTTATTGTTTTGTTTTTTAAGGACAAATTGGGCTTTCTTTTGGTGGTGAATATTAATGGATATCGCCTGATAGAGATTTTTCCCAAGTGTTCTTCCAGGACAGCCCTTGAGAGATGGAGCTCCTCCCATCGACACAGGAAACACATTGCCACAGTTCAAAAGGCGGTCCCTCAGGTCCCTGGTCAGTCATTTGTGTTTCCTCCGTCGGAGGAACATGTTGCCAGGAACCTGGAGGCCCCTCTCAGGGGCTGCCTGAGAACCTGCAAGCCTAAGGGACCGGGTCCTGGTTTATGGCTGCAGTTTGGGTCCATACCTTTTTTTCTTTGGCTCGGGTACCGTCCAGCTGAACCGGAGCAGACCCGTTACCCTCCTCCTTCCAGTGCCGAGGTGGCCAGGGGCAGAATGACGCCGGTTTCCCCCAGGAGTGGTGAGTGGAACCTTCCATCTTCCCTCCTCGTTGCAGGGGGTCGGAGACGCCGAGCGTTCACTTCCGGCGGAACCGCGTCATCACTGCGTGCCGAGACTTCCGGTTCCGGGTCTCTAAGGGTACAAGGAGGAGAGGGAGAGCCAGCGCTGTGCCTGTAAAGCCCGACCAGCGTCCAGCTATACCGGATTAGCGGCGGGATTCGGAGCGTCAGAGGGGGACCATGGAGGCTATTCCCCAGGATACTCCGGCGGAGACAGGCACCAGCCAAACCCAGGTAGGCTGCTGGGCATGCTATTACTCTGGTGGAGTGGTGGTGTTTGTAGGCTGGGCCCTGTAGTACCCCACGGTGGCGGTTTACTCACAGTGAGGTTGTTTGTTAGTGGTGATTCTAGGAGGGACATGGTTCTGACGCTAAGAAATCCTTTGTCTTCTTATTTTCAGGCTAAAGAGATGCCAAGGGAAGACAAGACAGGCCGCAAAAAGTGTCCTAATTGTGGGAATAGGTTGTCCTCTGGCTCTAACAAAGCCCTATGCAAGCAATGCATTGCAAGCTTGCTTAAATCTGAGGCAGATTCCCCTTTAGCAAAGTTTTTGGGCTCCTTTAAAGAGGAAATGGCGTCGACCTTTAAGTCCCTCCGGGAGTTAATCACTGACGTGGGATCAGCTGCAGCTGCCTCCACGAGTAAAACAACTATAATCTCATCCTCACCATGCCTTACAACACCCAGCTCAGGGGAGCCCCGTATGGTCAGGGAGCCTAGCCCCACGTTGATTAGCCCCGAATCCTCTGACACTGACTCGGGTCAGGAAGAGGATCAAGCAGCATCTAAAGCCTCAAAATATAGATTATCTCTCGAGGAAGTAGATGAGCTAATGGGGGCTATCTATGATACGCTGGAAATTGAGGAGGAAGAAACTCAGTTATCCAGACATGATCAAATGTATGAGGCTCTGGGGAAAAAGAAAGCAAGGGTTTTCCCTATACATAAGGTGCTTTCTGACCTTGTCCTTAAGGAGTGGTCTGAACCAGACAAGAAGGTTTTCTTTCCTAAATCCCTTAAGAGAAGGTTCCCTTTTGATGAGAGCCCAGAGGCGGTCTGGAATAAAAATCCAAAACTAGACGCCCCTCTGTCCAAAATCTCAAAGCAGGCTGATCTGGCCTTTGAGGATATGGGCCACCTGAAAGATCCCATGGACAGGAGAACAGACATCGTCTTAAAGAGGGCCTGGGATGCCTCTATGGCAGGCTTAAAACCAGCTCTAGCCACTTCCTGTGTAGCTAGAAACCTGGAGTTCTGGTTATCGCAACTACAAGAACACTTAAAGGCAGGCACTCCTAGGGGGGAGCTTTTGAAATCTTTCCCTATGCTTTTTAAGGCCACCAGTTTCATCTCTGACGCCTCCACGGACTCCGTTAAATTTACGGCTAAATCTGCAGCACTTTCAGTGGCAGCAAGGAGGTCAGTATGGATGAAAACCTGGGGGGGAGACACGGCGCTAAAACCCGCCTGTGCAGCGTCCCTTTTACAGGAGACTTAGTCTTCGGGCCTGAATTAGACTCCGCCTTAGAAAGGACGGCGGACAAAAAGAAAACCTTTCCTGCAAAAAAGAAAAATTTTCAAAGAAAAATTTTTCGTCCCTTTAAGGAACCCTCTAAATCAGAGAAGAGTTCAACCCCCAAAAAACATTGGTCGGGACATAAAGGGAAAGGAAAAGGGGGCATACTGTTTAGCCGCCCCAATCAGGATCCCAAACCCCAGTGACGTCAGGGTTCCTGTGGGAGGAAGATTAAGCAAATTTCTTCCTCAATGGGAAGAGACAACCTCGAACGAGTTTGTCTTAAACATAATAAAAAGGGGTCATGCGCTGGAATTTCACAGCAACCCTCCTTCCAAGTTTCTGGTGACAAAGCTTCCAAGTCACTCAGAAAAGGCCAGGGCCTTACCTTTACTAATAGGGGAAATGGTAGATCAAGAAGTATTGACACCAGTCCCTATTCAGGAACAAGGGGACGGTTTTTACTCGCACATCTTTGTGGTAAGAAAACCGTCAGGGAGATTCAGACTAATTATGAACCTCCGTCCACTGAATCGCTCCATCCGTTACAAGAGATTTCGGATGGAGTCCATTTATTCCATAAAGAATCTCCTGCAGAAAGAGACATTTATGGCAACCCTGGACCTAAGGGATGCTTATCTGCACATTCCAATAAGGGAGGAATGCCAGAAATTCCTTCGGATGGCAGTGCAGATAGACACAAAGGTTTACCACTTTCAGTGCAGAGCACTTCCCTTCGGTCTATCATCCTCTCCGAGAATCTTTACCAAGGTTCTCGGAGAGGCTTTAGTTCCTCTGAGGCTTCAATCAGTCTCAATTATCCCCTACCTAGACGATCTGCTCCTAACAGCCCACTCAGAGAGTCGTCTTTCTCAGGACCTAGAATTGACTCAACTCAGTCTGAGTCGATTAGGGTGGATTGTCAGTCAGGAGAAATCCAAGACAACCCCAACACAGGAGATCCTGTATCTGGGGTACTGGATCAAGTCTGTAGATCAGAAAATTATACTGCCGGAAGAAAAGATTTTGAATCTGTGGCAGAGAATATCTTTTCTTCAATGCAGCCCCAAGTGTACGGTGAGGGAAGTAATGTCGGTCTTAGGTCTTATGACGGCAGCCATTCCAGCCGTACAATGGGCCAGGTTCCATCAAAGAGAACTTCAGGGTTTTCTGTTAGAACAATTAAAAGGCAGAGATCTGGAGGAGGAGGTATCGATCCCCTCAAGGGTAAAACGCTCCCTCTGGTGGTGGAAGGACAGGGAGAACCTAAACAAAGGGGTTCATTGGGTCCTTCCTATCACTTCAACACTAACAACGGATGCGAGCAGTTGGGGCTGGGGAGCCCACCTAGGCTCAAGCTGGGTCCAGGACAAGTGGACCCCGGAGGAGAAATGTTTCTCTTCCAATTGGAAAGAACTAACAGCAATCCTGAGAGCTGTTCTAGCTTTCCACCCCGCAATACAGGGTCACCATCTACAAGTCCGTTCAGACAATACGACGGCTGTAGCATACATAAACAAACAAGGAGGAACCAGAAGTCCTCGTTTGATGTTGGTAGCCAGACGCATTCTCCAGTGGGCAGAAGCCAATCTGGAATCCATTTCTGCAGTTCACCTGAAAGGGGAGCTGAACAACAAGGCGGACTTCTTGAGTCGACAGAGGATTTCGAACCAAGAATGGTCCTTACACCCAGAGGCATTCAATCTCATAACAGCTCACTGGGGAGAACCAGAGGTAGACCTTTTTGCGAGCAAGAAAAATGCAAAGGTTCCCAATTTTTTCTCGCTAAACCCAGGAGATCAACCCCTGGCGGTAGATGCCTTGCAAACTCCATGGACTTTCAGTCTGGCGTATGCATTTCCCCCTCTTCATCTCATTCCGAGGGTCCTAGCAAGATTCCTCAAGGAAAAAACCTGTTTGATTCTAGTAGCACCTTTTTGGCCCAGGAGACCGTGGTTCACAACGTTGCTACAATTGACAGACTGTCCGCCTCTAAGACTTCCCTACAGACAGGACCTCCTGTCGCAGGGACCTCTTTACCATCCGCAGGTCGCCACACTGAAGCTGTCAGCGTGGTTACTGAGGAGGAAATCTTAAGGAGTAAGGGCCTGTCAGACGAGGTAATTGCGACCTTACTACAGAGTCGCAAACCAGTCACGAGAGCTATTTACAAAAAAGTCTGGAAAAAATTCAATAGCTGGCTGAATGGCCGGGACATAAATACGGCTAATATTCTACAGTTTTTACAGGAAGGTGTAAACAAGGGTTTAACCCTAAGTACTATTAAAGTACAGATAGCTGCCTTAAGTGTATACCTAGATGAACGCTTACAGGAAAATCCTTTTGTCGCTAGATTCTGTAAGGCAGTCGCTAGACGCAAGCCAGTCAGAATCACAAAAGTCCCATCCTGGGATTTAGCAGTTGTGCTAAAAGCTTTCTTGGGGTCACCCTTTGAGCCTATCTCAGAGGCCTCCCTAAGGCTTATTACCTTTAAGACAGTTCTCCTGGTGGCAATCACTTCAGCCCGTAGGGTCAGTGAAATCCAAGCACTTTCCATCAGGGAACCATTCCTACAGATCCTAGAAGACAGAGTCATTCTAAAGACAGACCCTGGGTTCTTACCAAAGGTAGCATCTAGCTTCCATAGGTCCCAAGATATTGTCCTCCCTTCATTTTGTCAAAATGCAGCAAATGAGAAAGAGGAACGTTTTCATTTATTGGATGTGAGGAGGTGTATTCTAGAATATCTTAAAATAACAAATCCATTCAGAATCTCAGACTCCCTTTTTGTCCTTTTTTCCGGACAGCGTAGGGGACAGAAAGCTTCAAAAGTAACCATAGCTAGATGGATTAGGCTAGCTATAGCAGAGGGGTATAAGGCCTTGAATAGAGATCCTCCTGAGGGTGTTAAAGCTCACTCAACAAGAGCGTTGTCTGCATCCTGGGCAGAAAGAGCTGGTGCCACCCCGGAGCAGGTATGTAAAGCAGCCACATGGTCAAGCTTTTCCACCTTTACAAGGCATTACCGACTGGACTTAATGTCTAGTCAGGATCAGGCCTTTGGGAGGAAAGTCCTCCAGGCCGTGGTCCCCCCCTAATCTGGTAAGTACTTGGGGGATCCTCTCAAGGGCTGTCCTGGAAGAACACTTGGGAAAACTGGAGTTAGTACTTACCGGTAACTCCTTTTCCGGTGGTCTTCCAGGACAGCACGATCCCACCCTTTATTTGATTGTAGTGATGTACTAATGTTATTACCTGTTATGGTTTTATATGTTTTTCAGTTCCATCCTTCGGTTCTTGGTGAATGACTGACCAGGGACCTGAGGGACCGCCTTTTGAACTGTGGCAATGTGTTTCCTGTGTCGATGGGAGGAGCTCCATCTCTCAAGGGCTGTCCTGGAAGACCACCGGAAAAGGAGTTACCGGTAAGTACTAACTCCAGTTTTTATATATATTTTGTCCCAAAATAGTAAAAACAATCTTCTTTTTTTTTTTTTTTTTTTTTGCTTTTATGATTTACCACCAAAGAACCACCCAAAATAAATTCTCCTGGCGATTGCAGTGATACCACATATGTGTATGTTGTTTGTACCTGTAGTACAGCCTAGAAACAATGATGCACGTTTTTTTTTCTTCTTTTTTTTTTCCTGCCTAAAACGCACACTGATGCTCCCGTTTAAAAAAAAAAAAAAAAAATTTACCCCAAATTTGACTGTGACCTTTTGACCCCCAACACCAACCCTGGCAAACCTGATCTTCTTCTTTTTTTTATTTTTTTTTATTTATTTTTTTTACACACTTTGGTTTGTTTACATTTCCTCCCCTGCAAGAAGATGATGATGCAATGTATCTTCCTCTTCATTCAGAAGGGGTAATAAACACAGGGGCAGGCTCACAGTGACTGATCACTCTGATAGCTATGTAGCGCCAGGCTCCTGACGAGCACACACTATAGGTTTTTCAAAGTTAAAACTTTACCCAAACTACAGTTTTTAGTTTGGGTCTATTTGTCTAAATTTGACTTCTGTGCTAGTCTGACTGGACTGTGAGATGTTCAGCCTGGCCACAGGGGGCACTGTCTCTGATGGCAGTCATGGAACTGTGGTCTAGTCAGGTGCTTAATTTACTCTTTCGGAACAAGGTCAGTGGGAGTGGCCCTCTCGCTGTGCCCTCTGGGAGAGGGTATTTAAGACATGGACGTCAGGTGGTTCGGGGTTCCGGTCCAGTATGAAGTGCTGATTTACATGGTCCTGGTCCTCCTGACCAGCCCCCAGGAAGGCTATGGCCTGGGGTGCGGTTCCCCCCGACTTTAATGCCTCGGGGCTGGCTAGCCCAAGGCATGGAAACTAGAGGAGGATTCTAAGGTGGTTGGGTGCTGTCTCCGGTCCAGGAGAGACCCATTGAACTTCGAGCATTCCAGGGGAGGACTCTTAAGAACACCACATATGGGGGTTTTTCTTAACAAGAGCCTGGAAGGGCTGAAGTAACCGAGAGAATCCGGTCTTGTGGATATCACCAAGTAGGCTGAAAGATCCAGGTATCCTACAAGTGTTCTACAGCTTAGTTTCCTACATGTTCTGCAACAACGTCTGTGACAAAGACTTTGTTCCTGAATAAGCACCTTGTTGGCTGCTAGGCCTTGTGAGAGAGGGACTGTCCAACCTGAGTGTTCATCCAACTGCGATTGGCTATTCTCTGTATGCAGTCAAAGTTCTTTAATGTTTATAGACTTTGTCATTGAGATTACCTGAACCTCCTTCCCAACCCTCTGATCCCAAGTTAAAGACTCTTCAATGGTTCAAGTTTGCAAATAAAATTCATTCAATTGGATCTATTGTCAGTCTCAAGTTACTGGGTCATCTACCACAGGACATCCCCTAGACGTGTCACAAAGAGAAGCGGAAGGTAATGGTAAGCCCAAAAATAACCAGCAGCTCCTTGGGGGGGGGGTTAGTGCTACAGCTAATCAGAAGCTATCTCAGCGATCAGGTGACCCGCTACCAAGGGTCCCGATTGCTAGTACGAGACCTGGTGAAAGCCAGGTCTCTGTGCTGGGAGCGAACTGTGTGACACGCTCCCAGCACAAAGGGAGATACGCATATATGTGGCCCCACGGGAAAAGGCCCACTTCCGTGAGGTCGCATATATGTGTTAAGTCTGCGTGAAGGGGTTAACAGAGTTGGGCACCTTTTTATAGTTTAAAGAAAACATTTACTTATATTAATTGTACATCCTGCATCATTGTCTTTACAGGTATGTCAAAACTTCTGTTTTTTTTCTCCCCCTCTTAATGGCAATAGTTTGTTCCTTACTTTAATACTTGTATACAAGCGCCATTGAGCTGAATCTGGAATATTTTAATGGTACTCTTATGGCTCTCAGCCTTATCAAGTCGTTGTCTGTGAGACACCAGTTCTGATGAGGCTGAGAGCCAGAAACATGACTCTTGCTGTAAATTATGATATCGGCTTTCTTAAAAATCCCCTCGTTTTAAACTACAAAGGTGCTAAACATACTATAAAAAATACTCATGAAAGGATAACTGAACACTGGTGTAAATAAGGTTAAGGGATTTCAATTAATAACCTGCACTTCAAACTGACAATTTTTTCTGTTTTATAAAGTAAATGTAGCTGTCAGCAGTGGTCATTAAAGCCAGAAATGAATTATAATGTACAGGCACACTTAGTTCTTCTGTAATTAAATTTCCCTACAAAATGAATGGTGAGTTCACAAAGAGAATTATTTTTTTTTAAACAGCCTTAAATTCTTTTTCTCTACAGTCTTTATATTCGCAACTGAGCAGCAGAAAAGTTATGTATTTGTAAGACCACTTTAACCCATTTAAGACCGCGCAGCACACACACGTACAGAGCAAAAGGGTGGGCTTTCACACCCATATATTGCACATAAAATTGCTGGGCAGCCGATGTTCATGTACTGAGAATGTGCTCACAGCACAAAGACCAAGCTGTAAAGATAGGTTTTAGTCCAGAGTAAGGATCAGGACCACAGTGGTGATCACTTGCTTGCCGATCCTTCTTGCCCCCTGGCTGGTAAGAGCTATTTAAGGGGATGCTGGGGTGGGCAAGAAGGTGTTAAAGTACAACTAAACACCAAAACATTTTTTGATAGAGTAAGAGAAGATTATAACCCTGTCAGTTTTTTTTTTTTTTTTTTTTTTTTTTAATAACTGCATGTCCCACAGCCAAAATGGGAAGTGAGAGGCCATCCTTGGTTGTCACTAAAACTAGTGTCCCTTTTGGAAAGTCTTCCCTTTTATTCCTGTTGTGGTGACAACCCAAAATTTTAGTAATTTTTTTTTTTTTCACCTTTCACTCACAGTAATAAGTCCTGAGAAGGTAATACGCGGACTACTTCTCAAATCGCACTACTTTAAATTATACCTATTAGGACACTGCCATAGAAACACAACATTAGATGCTACTTCAGGTACGATTTGTAAATCATATGTTGTACCTGTGTGACCGGGGGCTTAAAGTAGTTAAGAATGTGTTCATACTTTAAGTTCCAGTGTGTTGGCATGCTATGTATGGAGCTACATCTTTATTAGACTTGTACCTAGTGTATTGGTCTCCATATAATAAAGATCACAATCAGGCTTTTATATGAACTAACAGTTTAGCTGAATAAAGGTTTGACTGGGAAGAAATTTCACTATGATCTGCTAATTATACAGTTTTTTTAATTTATTTTTTTTGTAATTTTACAGCTGGTATTCTTTCCCTTCTTGATGAAGATGAGCCTCAACTCAAGGTACAAGCTTTCTTCAGTTTAATCTGTGTAATAAACCAGTTTATTTTAGAATAACACTGACCGGCACTTCTCTTTATAAACTCCCATGTTCCTCTAATCCTATTTGTGAAACTTGATTTAATTCTCGAGGTCAGAAAATGGCAGGACAGTACAAATATCCCCCAAATGACCCTCTTTTGCAAAGTAGACAGTCTAATGTATTTAGTAAGAAGAATGGCAAGTTTTTTTGAATTAGTAATTTTTGTCAGTGTGGGTTTTTTTTTTTTTTCTTATACATAGTCAGTCATCATGTAACTGGTGTGTCGTGATTGGGGACACTGACAGGTGACAGTATGTTACCAAAAAGGAAAAAAATATTTTATTTCTTTTTTATTATATTTTTTATCTTTTAAACACACTGACCAGAGCAATTGTTACCATAGTAACACTACTACTCTGGGGAATTGTTCAGAATTGTATTTTATTATGAATTTCACTGTTATAGGCAACCATATTTACTGAATAAAATGGATTAAAGCAGAGTTCCACCCTAAAAAATATTTTTACATTTTCCCAGTCCTTTATTAATAATTTAAAAAAACATTTGGAGTGTTTTTTTTTTTTTTTTTTTTTTTTTACTTGGCAGTAGTGCCCTGTTGCTAGGTGGTGGCTCCTAATCTGTCACTTCCGGTTCCGCATCACTTTCTCCCTACCCTGTGCTCCTGGGAAATGTGAGTCATCATTTGCCAGGAGTCGGTGGGCAGGACTGCTTGAAAAAAAATCACTTAATTTCCCAACTGGAAAAGGCTTAAGGCTTATCTTGGTTGCCATCACAATCGGACAGGCACTTCCGACGCCGCTGCCCGTTGTGATGGCAACCCAAGAAGTTTCCTGCACCTCTAGGTGTCCATACTGCGCATGCGCGAGAACGGGCGGGGTATGCTGGTTATGCAGCAGCACTGTATCCCGGAAGTTTATGCTTGTGGGCAGGCGAAGCCCACAAGTAAGATGGGAGTGCCCGAGCAGCATGAATATAAGGTAACTTTAAATAAATATTTAAGAAAAGCGGCACTATTTACGAGACTCTCCAATGCTAAATATACATAATATGATAGTAAGAGGGAGATTAAAAAAAAAATGTGGTTGGAACGCCGCTTTAATTCAGTGCTTACTATTGCAGTTTTTCTGTGATTGGCTATAGCTAATCACATGGTACAGATGGGCTGTGATTGGTCACAGTGATCATAGTACAGAGATCAACACAATAGTACACAATGAATGGCATGAATAAGTCATTCATTGTGTGCAATTGTCATGTGATCTGCTGTGACTGGTCACAGTGATCACGACATCGGCGGCGACTGATACACTGATCAGTTATCTGTTGTGTCTGGTGGACACAACGGATTACAGACCGTGCTGCAGAGACACCTGTGAGGCACGTACAAGACGTATTCCGGGGGGACGTTCTATGACGTCCACCTACAATGATGTATGTCCCGCCTGGCCGTTATTTGATTATAGGCTGGTGGGAACTGGTTAAGTAGATTTTCTGGTTGCAGATTTAAGCATTTTGGATGTATTGGTTAGCTTTAGTTTAAAGCTTTGCCTAAAATATGATTTAGGTAAGGTGACTGTGTGTAATGAGTAGTTTTAGAGACAATACCGGTTATGAGACTAAACTCCATATTTTATGAAAATACTGTAGGCCACCAAATATTGCAGTGCAGCTGCATTCTGCTTATGGCTTGTAGTACTTAAATGTTCTGCAGAAAACTACTTTTGGCAAGTCTTGTGATTTGTTGTCTTTTTGATTTATACATTTCAGCCAAAGGAGGGTAACCAATTAGGCATGTCTACTGATTGACTGGCTCTGCCTAAATGACAACCTACTAGGGTTTCTTATCTGAGATGATCTAACTGCATACCTAGGAATTTGGTATTTGCCTTGATACCATGGGAGTCATAAACTTGTGTTTCCTGCATAAAGAGTAAGCGTTACAAGGCTTTTTTTAATTTGGAAAGGAGTAGGGTGATCAAGATTAGGGTGGCGGCAGTTTCGCTTACAAGTCCACTTTGGGGGCAGACATGGGTAAGGAAAAAAGGTAGCATGTCATTAGTGCTCAATATTTCCACTGTTCACTAAAATGTTTGTTCTTGCAGGAGTTTGCCTTGCACAAGTTGAATGCCGTTGTCAATGACTTTTGGGCAGAGATATCTGAATCCGTGGATAAAATGTAAGACGTTGATAATGAAAGTATTGACTGTACTCTTCCTAATTCTGTCAAATTTTACTTTGGGGTGCCTGGGTGGGGAATTGCATTCATGACCCCTACTAGACTGATTTGTAAGCTGCTTCTGTGTATGTGTTTAGGTACACATTTTTTTTGCACACTAGGGTTGGATTTCACCAACTCCCCTTACCTTTTCTGTTTATGACCATGAACATGCAAAGACCTTTCTGCACCCTGATGGGCTACTATTGTCCCTTGCCATAGTTCTGTATATATTGCTATGGAGGATGCACTACAGTGCGAACAGAAATAAACATAATACATCTTCTAGTTATAACCTACAGATAAGACAAGCTGTCAACAAGGAGGGAACCCACATGAAAGTGTTCACTTTTAACCTGTGTTTGTAGAACTATGTCAACATGGTCATAGTTACTGGAGTTTTTATGTAAATATACTAATGATACCTTGTCATGCTTTTCAGAAATATGTACCACTACTTACTAAATTGTGTTTCTTTAACAGAGAGGTGCTCTATGAAGATGAGGGTTTCAGAAGCAGGCAGTTTGCTGCCCTTGTTGCATCCAAAGTGTTCTATCACCTTGGGGCATTTGAAGAATCCCTTAACTATGCTCTGGGTGCTGGAGATCTGTTCAATGTGAATGACAATTCTGAGTATGTAGAGACGATTATAGGTAAGTTAAATTGTCATATTTGACCAATTGTAAATTGTGGTAGTGTAGTAGTCCTAAAGGCCTGTTCACACTAGAATGCAGTGCGGGAAATCTGTGTTCCCATCCAGTTTCCCGAACTGCCCTTACGATCTGCGGGTGTCTGTGCAAAGGTAATGATGCACCTAGGGTGGCTCGCAAACGCAGTGCATTTGCCTGCATCGGATCACATGTTACAAAAAGTACCACGTGATCCAGTTGCAGTGTGTTTGAAAAAGTAGTGCATGCACTGCTTTTTGGAACAGTGCGATTTCCGCCTATTTAAAATGAATGTGCTGAAATTGCACTGCACAGAACTGCAAGTGAATTGCACAGGCTTCCTGTATGATTGCAATGCAGTTCCTAGTGTGAATGGGCCCTAAATTGGGCAAACGTATGAAAGGTATGCAGCCTGGTCCTTTTAATTTTGGACATAGAGATATTGATGGGCTTTTCTCTTACACTGTTTATTTTTTTTTTTTTTTTTTATCCTCTCCGTTGGAACCTCACCTCAAGCAACTGTTCCTCAGTCATACAGCTATATTAGCTTGTGTTTGATTTGTGTGTATTTTAGAGGTCGACCGATATGGGTTTTTCTCTGGCCGATGCCGATATTTAGAAATCATGGCGGCCGATAGCCGATATATGATGCCGATTTTTTTTTTTTGGGCCGATATGTTAGGCCGATTTTATTTATTTATTTTTAATCCCCCTTGATCTAACACACCTTTCCCACTGGGGCGTTTTCAGGCGCTTTTGGGCTAAAAATAGCGCATGTAAAATGGCTCCCCTGCAGTCTGTGTGAAAGACAGAGTGCTTTCACACTGAGGCGATGCGCTGGCAGGATCTTAAAAAAAAGTCCTGCAAGCAGCACGTTTGGAGTGGTGTATACTGCTCATCCACCACTCCTGCCCATTGATATGAATGGGCACCACTGCCGAAGCGCATGCAATGCGATTTGGCAGCGGTGCTTCATGGGCGCATTTAACCTCTTCCTTGGCCGCTAGCTGGGTTATATGTGCCCCACTAGCAGCCAAATAGCACCGCTAAAATGATGGTAAAGAGCCGCTAAAACTTGCGTTTTACCATCAACGCCTGCCCGCTCCAGTGTGAAAGCAGTCTTCATACGTGATACAGAAAATTTCTTACACTTAAACATTTATTAAACAAAACAAACCTCCAATCAGTTTACTTGTATGTATGATTTAGATAAAAAAAAAAAAAAATATATATATATATATATATATATATATATATATATATATATATATATATATATATATATATATATATATATATATATATATATATATATATATATATAATAAAAACAGGTAGTCAAAACTTTTGGACAAAAAAAAAAGGGCTAACTTTACTGTTTTTATTTTATTTTTATTTTTTAAAATAGTGTATTTTTTTCCCAAAAAAATGCATTTGAAAGACCTCTGTGCAAATGCCGTGTGACATAAAATATTGCAACAACCGCTATTTTATTCCCTAGGATCTCTGCTAAAAAAATATATATAATTTTTGGGGGGGTCTAAGTGATTTTCTGGCAGAAAATACAGGATTTTTTACTTGTAAGCAACAAGTGTCAGAAAAGATTTAGTCTTTAAATGGTTAAACTGAGAACTTCTACACACAGAGATGACTTCATTCATTCAAGTGTAAACATTGTATCTTTCTGTTCTTTTCTTGGCAGTCTGCCCAGAGTGGAGGAAAGGGTTGCTATGACGACTCAGTCAACTTAGACTGACTTCTATACGGAAGTCATTTCAAAGTCCCGCTGTAGTTCTAAATCGGCTTTTTATCAGCACAAATCGGCCGATGCCGATTATTTAAAAAACGGCAAATATCGGCCGATATATCGATCGACCTCTAGTGTATTTGCATGCGCACAAGTAAAATAAATTCTAGCACTCAGAATTCAATTTTCAAATGAACCTTTTTATGCACATATTTGTGTATGTGTAATATTGACTGACAACTCGGATTACTGTAATTTTGTGGTGTGTGTGTGTGTTTTTTTTTTTTTTTGTTTTTTTCCCTCATCTATACGCAACACGTTTGCGTGCCTTTTGTGTACAGCCACATTGAATACAATGGGCTGCCATTGGATCAGTAAAAAAACACCTGTATGCCTGAAAACATTGACCCAGAGCAAGTATGCAAACCTGGAGTTCCAATTTTACTTGTTGCCTGCTTGTTCCAGGTTTTTATTTTTTTTATTTTGGACAGAGTGGAGTACCTTTTTTATTAGAAAATCTGTCAAGACTTTACGGTGTGCTTTAGTCGGGGACATTTACTCTTTACTACTTGTTCCAGTGGAGGGTAATTGCTCTGAAGGGGATAAAGACCATTACAAAAACCCTTTTAGCACAGCAAGTATTGCAACCTCTATTAAGTTTTATTTTTTTTTTTATTTTTTTTTATTTTTTTTTTTTTTCTTTATCCTGGCAGCACCTTCTTTTTATTTATTTTTTTATTTTTATTTTTTTTGGTACTAATCAAAGGGACATAAATTGGGTAAGAGGGAATATCACTGAATGGGGCCACAGACAGAAGGACAAACTTAATAGATTTCCAACTCCTCTCCAAAATCCAGAACTTTTTTTGTTCTTGAGCCAATTAATCTGCCATTGCATTTATGGTATCTAGTTTTTTTCTGTAATGTCTTTTTTGTTTGTACAGTGTCCAATGTGTTATTATGAATTGAGTAAACTGGAAAGTCTTTGATTTAACAATAAATCAGAGACAAATGTTTTTGCTTAAAGTGGACGTGAAACCTCTCCTATACCCAGTGAAGTAAACAGCGTCAGATGAAACAAATCTCCCTACATAAGTTTTTACATGTATATTTGCTGTCCTCAGCGTTCTAAATTCTTTAGAAAGTTAAAATTGTTTGAATTTTTACTTCCTCTGTCAACAGTGGGAGGGGAGTCTTGGCATACACTGTGTGAAGGCTGATTGGCAGAAAGGCACACCCCCCTCCACATAGTCAGGGGAACAAAGAAACTTGCAGAGCTGTGCTGTGAATAGATTGGCTCTCTGTTAATCTATTTATAGCACCCACCCCGACAAAGTGTCAGAACTTGTCAGAGGTGACTCTGCTGATAACAGAGGAATGAAGCAGCAGAAAGGCACAGGACTTGGGCTTTGGTGAGAGATAAGTAAACACTACAGATATATGTGCCCAGGTAAAAATTTCATGAATCGCGTTTACATCCACTTTAAGGTTAAATGTTTACATTTGTTTTGCAGCAAAATGCATTGACCACTACACCAAGCAGTGTGTAGAGAATGCTGATCTCCCAGAAGGAGAGAAGAAACCTATAGATGAACGCTTAGAAGGGATTGTTGACAAAATGTTCCAGCGCTGCCTTGATGATCACAAATACAAACAGGCCATTGGTATTGCATTAGAAACTCGTCGACTGGATGTCTTTCAGAAAACCATTTTAGAATCGGTGAGGCCCAGCCTACGTTTTCACAAAAGTTTAATATAGTCATCCTCAACATTGTATTAGGCTTGTATAAATCTAACATTACCTCTCTTCAGATTGACAGTGCTGTGGGGGGTGGTTAATACTGCTGCAACATAAATCTCTCAAGTCTTCTGATGAGTAGAAGCGATCTGGCGGCTGTATAGCACTTCCGGGAACCCCTGATACATTTACCCGCCACCCCCTGATCTTCAGCTAGGGTTGCCACCTCATCCCTTTAAACCCAAACACATATGAATTACACAGGTTCTGAGGCTAATTTAATGCAGATGAGGCACCAAGTGAGTTTAATTACCACCTTAATCAGCCACAGAACCTGTGTAATTAATATGTGTCCAGTTTTAAAGGGCTGAGGTGGCAACCCAATCTTCAGGCCTAAAATGTTTTATTTTTTAATGTGTGGAAAAACATCTGTCTGTTAAAGGTAAAGTTTAGTGATAGTTATCTTCATCTGCCCATTCATAGAGGGCTGTTTATTGTGGAAACCAATAGTACGGCCTCTGTGAATGAAATACATTGGTTTGGGCATTGGGTGGGCATGCAGCTATCCATATTCTCCCCCACTGAAACAGAAGATCACTGCTGCAGGGGTATCCAAGGGCAGAGGACTTCATATTTTAACCTAGCACTGCAGCTACCAGAAAACGTGATTCTTCATTTGTGGGAAGTACAGTCCCTGGAGCTCTTTAGTAAAGTGTTTTTTTTCTTTTCTTTTTTTGTTTCTTAGTGGTTCTAAGTCCTAAACCTTTTTTACTTTAACGCTTTTCTTGCATTAAAGAAGAGTTCCACTAAGTGTACTTCCGATCCAGTCGGGCCGCGTCCCAAGACATTGCATCCTCTTCTGGGACCTGCGTATGTTCCAGAAGACAGCTGGGCATTCACAAAGCACCACGCAACATGCACAGTCAGAAACCGGCAGTGCAGCCGCAAGGCTCCACTGCTGGTTTCCCTTAGTTGGACTGGCGGTGCTTGCACCCAATCTGATGGACGGATTGGCCTCGGGGGTCCGACATCGCTGGCTCCCTGGACAGGCAAGTGTCCTAATTAAAAGTCAGCAGCTACAGTGTTTGTAGCTGCTGACATTTAAAAAAAAAAATAGTTTGCAGCTGGAGTACCACTTTAAGGTTAAAAATGTTGACATAATTTTGCCCCCCCCCCCATTCTTACCTGAGCCCTCATTAAATCCAGTGCTGTGTACATTTGCAGCTTTTCTCTCCCCTTACCTCGTGTCCCTTTTGGCTTTGCTGTTGTTTTAAATCCTTTACAATCACTTAAGCATTAGCTCTTAGAAATTGTAAGCTGCAGTTTAGAAAGCTCTTATTTTTGGATTTAATACAGATTTTAAACATGTTATGATAAAATTGATTGAAAAGTCTTGATTTAAAAAATAAAAATAAACATGTACTTGCCTCCTCTGTGCAGTTGGGTTTGTACAAGGTAGCCTGGATGATCCTCTTCTTAGGTCCCTCTTTGCTGCTCCTGGCCCCTCCCTCCTGTCGAGTGCCCCCACAGCAAGCAGCTTGCTATGGGGGCACCCAAGCTGATTAACAGCTATGTGTTTACATTCAGACCTGGAGCTGCAGCCTTGCCCTGTCTGTTTGGGTCTCTCTCTGAGGCTGCTGCACACAGAATGTTTTTTTTTATCTTGATATAAAAAAAAAAAACTTCTGACTTTACAACTCCTTTAGTAAAGTAGACTGCATTGTCTCTATAATATTGTTGCCTAGTTGATAATTTTTTTCTTTCCTTTTTTTCTTTTGTAGAGTGATGTCCCTGGAATGCTTGCATACAGCTTAAAGGTCTGCATGTCATTAATGCAGAACAAACAGTTTAGAAATAAAGTCCTTAGGGTCTTGGTGCAGATCTACATGAACCTGGAGAAACCAGACTTTATCAATGTGTGCCAGGTAATTTTATTACATATGAATGCTTGAGGACTGACGGCAGTTGAGAAAAAGTTTCTGCAATTTGAAGGTTGGGGGGGCAGTTGTCAAGTTTCCTTAAATTGCTATAGCATCATTGATACACAGTAATCATTGTAACTTAAAGTGAATGTAAACCCTCACCTATACCCAGTGAAGTGAAACAGCCTCAGATGATACACAGATAAAACACATCTCCCTACATAAGTTTTTTATATGTATATCTGCTGTCTTTAGCTTTATATATTCTTTAGAAAGTGCACATTGTGTTAGATCTTCTCTTCCTGTTCAGCACTGGGAATGTAGTTTTGACATACAATGTGTGACAGCTTATTGGAGGAAAGGCAGTGACAAGACAAGCACTCTGCTAATCTACTTATAGAAACCTCCCACAATACAAATTTCAGGCTGGTTTTGTCTTGGTTGATAGAGAACGTGTCAGAGTTTATCATCCTGGTAGCAGAGCACATATACACATTTTAATATAGAGGCATTTGTAAACCCTAGACCAGTGATGGGAACTTTTTTTTTTTGGGGAAAATTCTTTTTATTCACGTTTTTATAAACAATACACAATTGCAAAACCCACAACCATTTCCCCTCCCTCTTCCCTGTTGTGCAATGTCCCAAGAATTACAGGCAATTAAACATAACGATTAACCCTTCGATCAACTAAAACAGCGAAGACTAGATGAGATGTAGAGTAGTAACCACAATCGCCTGGTCGCTGCAAAGTCTTTAGTTAAGAAGTGTTATCTGATGAGAAGCAGCATTGCCATGCTTTCTCAAATTTTTTGGGGCAACCTCTGCTCAAGTACGGGGCTTTATAGAAGAGCAATGCATTTATTCACTATACCCTTCCAGTAGGCCAGGGAGGGCACTGTGTTTTTTTTTTTTCAAGCATAACAAGATAGCTTTGCATGCATAAAGCAAAGTGAGGAATAGTGTGGATCATTGCGCCCTTAGCGGTGCCACCTCCTCCACCAGACCCAGCAAACACACCGATATCGTAATGGGATCAGTCCCTGAATGGTTTTTGTAACCACTGTCCAAAATCCCTGTATTGGCTGACAATGCCAGAATATATGATCAAAATCCACCTTGGCGCCAGTACTACGCCAGCAAATTGCATCATCCGAACCATATATACCGGCTATTCTTGCTGGAGTATAGTATACCCTATGAAGTATCTTAAATTGAATATGCCGTTTGCAATCTGATACCAGGAGCTGGAATGGATAGTCGCACTTTGTCCCAGTCGTCCCCCTGAAAATTGGAGACTAGTGAGCTCCATTTATTTCTACATTTGCTGAGTTACTGAGGCCTTTCGACAACTCCTTTTATAAGCTTCTGACAGCGTCTTTCGCATGGATTCGTCAGAGTAACCGCTTCAGGGGTGGAGTTTGAAGCTCCACCATGCCTGCACCAAACTGTGTGAGGAATGCATGCCGCAGCTGTAGATAACGGAAAAAGTACAATTTTGGGAGGTCGTGCCTATCCTTTATTTGATCAAAAGTGAGCAGCCCCCCCCACTATATTCAATTGTTTGATGTCGACTCGGGCCCATATTATTGGGTCTGGAATTTCATTAAAATGGGATAATCGAGGATTGAACCATAATGGAGTGTCTGGCGACCATACCTCTGTTTCAGAGTGCATTAGCACCTTTGCCTTGTTCCACGCGTGGATAGTAGCACGCATGGAGCGAGCCAGTCAAGGGCGCCGACACCTGTGGTCTCCTGTGCACCAAATAGTAAATAAGAGCAGCCTTGAGTACTGTTGCTGCATCACCATCATCTCTTACCTGCCAATGCCGGGCAAACACCATCTGTGTTGAAATATTTGAACAGGTCAGGCAGAGCCAGTCCTCCCTGTCCATAGGGTTCCTGTAGTGTACAATGACCTACTCTGGGGTGACCTGAGCACCATAGAAAAGAGCTAAACAGGCTATTTGCGATCTTAAAGAACGAGCATGGGACCCAGATTGGAGTGTTGCGCAAAAAATATAGGAATACTGGTAATATCTTAATTTTAAGAAGATTCACCCTACCGATTAGGGAGAGTGGTAAATGTTTCCAGGCGTCCAACTGTATCTTAACCTTTGTGAGTAGTGGCATTAGATTGAGTGACAGGTAGTCTGCAACTCTAGGGGATACGCGTACACCCAAATATTTAATTTCAGAAACCCAGGCTATAGGGACCAGAGTTGAAGTCCGCGCCTGAGCCCCATAGTCAATAGCCATGATGTTGGCTTTCATCCAATTAATCAATGCCATCCGCATATAAGGCCGTGCATTCACGTATGGGCTTTAACTTCTGGGGACGCTCATAAACAATAGTTATGGGTTCAATGGCCAAGGTAAATAAGGCCGGGGAGAGTGGGCATCCCTGACATGTTGTTTTTTTTTTTTATTTGAGTAATTAGTGACAATGTAGTAAATGTTTACCTTTTTGTAGCAATAAGTAATCTAAGAAAAAGAAGGTGGTACTGCGCTACGGATATATAAATGTCCCAAAAGGTATTTTACGTATGCTAGGGGGTTGTAGCTGCCCCTACAAATTACTTCTACCTGTAGGTAGTGTAAAAGATAAGGAAGAAGAAAAAAGTAGAAATGGCGCTACCCCCTAATTTGCTGAGGAGAAAAGATACTGAATAAATTCTACTATCAAGATATTGCGTGCTTGTAATAAAAAAAAAATGCCATTTCTACTTTTTTCTTCTTCCTAATAAGTAATGTAGCACCTTGTCCAAATAGAGATGCAAAAATGTATTTTGATGCTTGGAAAAGTCCAATTTCCTTTCTTCTTTCATATTTTCTTTTCACAGTGCCTAATTTTCCTGGATGACCCCCAAGCTGTTAGTGATATACTGGAAAAGCTGGTGAAGGAGGAGAACCTGCTTATGGCTTACCAGATATGCTTTGACTTATATGAGAGTGCTAGTCAACAGTTCCTGTCTTCAGTCATACAGAATCTCCGTACAGTTGGAGCCCCTATTCCTTCAGTTCCAGGTTCTACTAACACGGGCACAGTTCCCAGTGTTGCCAAAGACAGGTAGGAACCCCATGAGCAGCAGGTGCTCGTTCCTCAAAATAATGCAGATCTCGTGCTTATCAGCAACATTTAGCACTGCATAATAGTTTTAAGAACAAACATGGGCTTTCTGATAAATGGAAATGAAGGGGAAAAAATGTGATCTAGATCAAAGAAACTTAAAGCCCTGTCATGTACACTGAGCTCATCTACAGCACTGCTCTGTGCTGTGATGAAGTGACTCCCATACATATGCACAGGAGTTGATGTCAATGTGGTCCAGCTATTTAAGCGGCCGAGCAGAGCGAGCCCAGAAAGAAAGTTGGGAGAAGATGAAAGCACTCGGGACAGAACGCTGACAGCGCAGTGTTGGAGGGCTTTGTTTGACAGGTAAGTATGCCATAAGGTGCTAATATGCTGTGCTATGTTATGACATGGTAGGAGTCGCTTCGTCACAGCACTGAGTTGTGCTGTAAATTGGCTCGGTGTACATTACCGCTGTCCGTGCTTTAGCTTTCACTGATCTGTATAACAAGATCACATTTTAAGTTTAGAACAGTGGCTATTTGCTTGGGCACCAGCTTATGGTAGCTATAGCATTAGGCCCTTTTCCATTTATTTAAAGTAAAGCAGATGTAAATGGGTAGTCATTTTTTAATGTACACTAGCAGTTTAACTAGTATGATTTGCTGTTAAACGCATCTCTGTTTTTGTAGTATTAGTTATCCATGATTGACTGAATACACAACAGACTTTTCTTTGTTTGCATGTCATCGGTGAATCACTGTTTCTTTTCACTTATTACATTCTGGTTTAATTTCCTGTTCTGCATCGGATAATCCTTTGTGATGTTTGCAGTGAACCAATGGAAACGGAGGACAAAGCTGGCAGCAAATCAACTGACGCGGTTAGTGCCAACACCTAACCTTTTAATTTTTTTTTAATTTTCTTTTATGGACAACACTAATTACTTTGAAAATGGTTTCTGATATTTTATTGTGTGTGTTAATCAGGGTGCAGTTTTTTCACTTGTGTGTTTTTACCCATTAGCAGTATATGGAATGAAATGTCTTTCAAGTCTGGCAACCTTTTATGCATTTCTTAAGACTAGGGTCTGTAAAAAGCCCACTCCTCTCTATGGATTGTGTGGATCGCCTGCTTTTTGCTGTACGTTTTGATTTTTGCGCACGTGATTTAGCTTCTTTTTTTTTTTTTTTGCCCAATTTGTTTTGGGGCAGATTAAAAAAACACAAAACGCTTCAGAAACACAATACATGCTTTTCTGCAGCTTCTCCATTGAAGTATATTGAACTTAAAAAGCACAGTTTTGTGTTTAAAAAAAAAATAAATAAAATAAAATAAAAAAAAGTCGTCTGACAGTTTCCAAATACGCAGCGGCTGAAAATAGCATAGATGTAAACGTGTCCCATAGGAAAACATGTAAATGAACTGTAGTGAGTTTCTGCAAAAAGCACCAAAAAAAACCCATAGATGTGAACCAGGTCTAAGACGTTTAGTAACATAATGGGGTTAAAAAAAAACTAAAACTAAAATTAGTACAAAAAAGCAGATAATCACTACTGTAAGGGTTTCCTTTGTTTTACTGTATAACTGTGAAAGTAATATTTACAGTAGCGATTATTTGCTCTTGTATTATGAATGACCCATTTTAGTTTTTTTTAACTCCATTATTTTACTGGCCGAATAATCGATTCTGAAAATCATAATCTATTTGTTTCGTAATCGATTAGTTGTCGATTAATCAATACATTGTTTCAGTCCTACTTCCAAGATGTTTTGTAGTTCCCTTGTTAGCAGTCTTGCTAGGATGAATAGAATGGCTAAAATCAACAGTTTTTTTCCTTTGAGAAAGTATTGTTTAAGTCCCCCCATATATCTTTAAGGCTGGATATGAGGTCAAATCCCCTGTGCTAAAGGGAAGGATCAGCCAGTCTGTCCTCTAACCCTCTCATTCAGCAGAGATAATTCACAGGTAGTGTTTTTGTGATAGCATTAGCGTTTCATTGTGTGTTTGTTTTCTTTTGCCTGGAATACATTTTTATAGTGGACAAATATCTCATGCAGCATCTTTTTCCTATGTCTTCAGAGTCCAGAGCCTAAAGACCAGATTTCAAAAATGATAAAGATCTTAAGTGGAGAGATGGCTATAGAGCTACACTTGCAATTTTTGATACGGAACAACAACACAGACTTAATGATCCTGAAGAACACCAAGGTTAGTTAGCTTGTGACATGACTGACTTCATGCTTTTTGTGAAAATACTTTGTACTTGGCACCCTTGGGGCCATAGACTATCGCGACATATACTTTACAAGACTCGGGAGGTCGGTGGCTTGGGTGTTCCAGACCTTCACTGATATTACTGTGTGTCCCAAATTACACAGCTATCCAAATATATGCCAAGTCGTCGTACATGCCTGACTGGGTGGTGCTGGAGGCCCAGGCTTGTGCACCCCAGCCTTGGACCTTTTGATGTGGATTTTGGTTAAGCATTGGCGGGCAATTCTTTGCCCTACACTATCCCACTCCTTGCTTTTATGGGATATGCTTTGTAAATCAGTGTCGCTCCATACCCCCGTCGTGCCCATTTTTCATAACCTGACTTTTCCATATGGTCTACGATCCTGGGAGTTTCAAAGTTGGCTTGAAGAGGGCCTATAGTGTATTGGACACTTCCTGGGTCACAGAGGGTTTGTATTTTTTGCTGCGTATTTTGTCCAACAGCTTCAGATGCCGGCTTCTGAGGCCTACCGTTTACAGCTAATTTTTATTTTCTTCGGTCTGTTGGTAGTCTTGCACCTGATGTTGCGACTTGCACAGCCTTTGAGAATAGGTGTTTTCGTGGGAAGGTCCAAAAGGGCGGTGTCTCTGAACTATATAAACTTTCTTAGCCCCATGGGTATACTGCCCTTTATGCTGGCCTGGGAAAAGGATTTGGGGGTTGAAATTTCACAAGAGTAATGGAGGGAATGGTCTGTGCGGACATATAAGGGCATTATGAATATCTGCCTGGTAGAAGTGGGCTGTTAAGGTGGTCCCTCGTTGGTATCTAGTTCCCATGTCTTTACATCAAATGCACTCTGATTCCTCGACCCTGTGTTTTCGAGGTTGTGGTCATCAATTAGTAAGGTTCGGGTGCTTCTGGATCAGAGCCCATAACGTAATATACTCTGTGACCAGGGTAAATGTTGTCAAAGACCCTAAAATGGCTTTACTTCATGAACCTGTGAAGGGGATACCCCACCATTCACAGACTCTAATTTACTTTATGCTTTTGGCAGCCAAAATTGCTGTCGTCACTGCCTGGAATAAACCTGCGGTGGAGTTGATGGTAATGAAGCGTAAAGCCCCATACACACTATCAGATTTTCTGCTGAGTTTTTCCTTCAGATTTACCAAAACCATATAATATGAGGTCAAACCTTAAGGAGTATCAATGTGTATGCAATCAGGCAGGCCCTTGCACTACATGGTTTTGGTAAATCTGAAGGAAAATCTAGGTGTGTATGGGGCTTAAGCTTACCCGGATAATGACTAATGAAAAGCTGGTTAGTACATTTTGTGATACTATTTGGTTTGCAAGGGCCTGGAACCCTTGGCTTCAATATCTTCACACTCCTGTATAGGGAGTGCTCTGGTGGGTGCTCTGGTGGGTATCAGAGATGCGGATGGAGTGGAGATCTTGATCTTTTACTCATGGTTGATTCAAGCATGGGCGACTGTAGGCCTTATTTTTATATGTTTCTGTCAGCCACTTTACGTTTTGTAAAGCACTTTCAATAAAAAAAATATTGAAACAGAAAATACTTTGCACTAGACTGCTTGGTTGACTTGGGAATCTTCATGCATAATTTTTTTTGTACTGTTAAAAATTCAAGTATGTACAGTAATTATAGTATATCTTTTTTATCTAATCTAAGATCTTTGTTATTCAAGCTCTATAGTGAAGAATAGTTACCTCCTCCCAGTTCTGTTTAGTTTCCTCTTTTCACCATTTTGAAAAATCTATCTATCTATCTATCTATCTAGTCCAAGAAAAATGTAAATAATTTGCTGTATGCTAGTTTTGGTTTGGCACTGCCTTTGCCTGTCCTAGATACTGCAGCGTTTTATTGGCTATACATACATACATACATACATACATACATACATATATTTATATATTAAATAGTGTGTGTGAGATATATATTATGAGAGAGGTGTGCGTGTACTATTTTTATTCAGGGGGTGTCAGATAACATTGTGCAATTTGCATGCACCAAGTATATGTATAAATTGTGTTTTGTTACTCTGCTTTTTGCTTTAGGATGCTGTGAGGAATTCTGTGTGTCATACGGCTACTGTAATAGCAAATTCTTTTATGCATTGTGGCACCACCAGCGATCAGTTCCTCAGGTAAGTTCACCACTGGTCTGTCTTTAAAATGGTTTTGTCAGGTCTTGCCTGCAGGATGAATTGAAAAAAAGTGTCATGCGTTCTTCTCTGGGTTCCATATGCAAATGTAAAATGTCAGCTAGAAAGAGAGACTAATGCTAGCTTCAGGGTGTGCAGTTCCTTTTTTTTATTTATTTTTAAGGACAATCATGGAGTTTAATGTGAAATGTGCTTTAAAACCTGACAGGTACTCTTTAGGCTCCTGCTGTATGACGTAAGGCCATTTACTGAATATAAATCCAGGTCATGTCCACAAAATGAGATCATTGTGGATTCCTTTTTCAGTTACTGTCAAGTTATGGATTGCTGTAAACAATTCCATTAGTTAATGCTACCATTTAGCCTGGGTTCACACATGTGTGGTGCGAATTGAAGCTCAGGTTTTCCTGCGAAGAGAAAACTCAGTTCAGCATTTCATGTCAGTTTTTGATCAGTATCAGCTCAGGATTGCATCAGTATTTTATCCTGTTGAAATTTGCACCTGAGCCAGACTGCACTGCCTAGAAAACGCACACTTTTTTTGTGTGCAATGCAGAGTGCGAATGCACTGCAGATATGTGAACCAGCCTCATTAAAATGAATGTATTTTGAAATTTCCTGCAAATTGGATATGGTGTAAGCCGCATCTAATTCACATTGGTGTGAACAGGGCCTTAAGCCAGACCTATTTTAAGTGTACACTCATTTGTCATTAGGTCACATGTTGGCATTACTGAATTATCTTATCTTTATTTAAAAAGAAAAAAAAAGTTTCTTTCTTGCCATTAATAAACTGTTCTGATCTGATGTGACTTAACCAGTTGCCGACCGCCGCACGCAGATGTACGTCGGTACAATGGCACGGGCAGGCATAAGGACATACATGTACGTCCCTTGCCTCCCGCGGGTCGGGGGCCCGATCGGGCCCCCGCCCGGTGCCTGCGGCGGTCGGTTTTCGTCCGGGAGCGATCCGGGACGAGGGGGCGGCCATTCATTCATGGCCACCCCCTCGCGATCGCTCCCGACGAATAGAAATCCCCGGTGACATCACTTCCTCTCCTGTAATGTAAACACAGGAGAGGAAGTGATGTATTCTCTCCTCCGTGTCGGTATTTTCCGTTCCGACACGGAGGAGAGCGGATCGGTGAGTTGCACCAACACTCTACACACACAGTAGAACATGCCAGGCACACTCACACCCCCCCTTTACCCCCCGATCACCCCCCCAATTACCCCTGCCCCCCAGTCACAGTGACACCAATGTCATTTTTTTTTTTTTTTTTTTTTTTTTTGCATTGGTGTCATTTGTGACTGTAATAACTGTTAGGGCAGTTAGAGTTAGCCCCCTTTAGTTCTAATGTACCCCCCTAACCCCCCCAATAAAGGTTTAACCCCGTGATCACCCCCCGTCGCCAGTGTCACTAAGGCTGGGTTCACATTGCAGCGGTTTATGAGAACGAATGTGATTCGCACCGCACTGCAGTGCAAATCACATCCGATCTCTGTGCGATTCGAGTTCAGCCATTCGCCGCACCCGCCACACCCGCCGCACCCGCCGCAAATTCGCACGGGACCCTTTTTTTGGCCCGCAGCAGAATCGGATCGCATGGGTGTTCACACCATGCGATCCGAGTTTGCAGATCGCACTGCGATATGCGAACTGATCTGGGGGTGTCAGTAACATTTCACTGACACTCCCAGCAGTTCGCATAGGGCAGTGTGAACTGCCGCCGGGAGGCATGCGATGCGGGAACCCGCCGCGGATTCGTGCGTTCCCGCATCGCTCCAGTGTGAACCCAGCCTAATAAGCGATAATTTTTCTGATCGCCGTATTAGTGTCACAGGTGACGCTAGTTAGGCAGGTAGGTATTTAGGTTCGCCGCAGCTTTTTATAGCGCCAGGGACCCCCATATACTACCGCATAAAGCCCCCTGATTGCCCCCTAGTTAACCCTTTCACCAGTGATCACCATATAACTGTTACAGGTGACGCTGGTTGGTTAGTTATTTTTTTATAGTTTCAGGGCACCCGCCATTTATTACCTAATAAAGGTTTAACCCCCTGATCACCCGGCGGGTGTCATTTGTGACTAATAACTGTTAGGGCAGTTAGGGTTAGCCCCCTTTAGTTCTAAGGTACCCCCCTAACCCCCCCAATAAAGGTTTAACCCCGTGATCACCCCCCGTCGCCAGTGTCACTAAGGCTGGGTTCACATTGCAGCGGTTTATGAGAACGGATGTGATTCGCACTGCAGTGCAAATCACATCCGATCTCTGTGCGATTCGAGTTCAGCCATTCGCCGCACCCGCCGCACCCGCCGCAAATTCGCACGGGACCCTTTTTTTGGCCCGCAGCAGAATCGGATCGCATGGGTGTTCACACCATGCGATCCGAGTTTGCAGATCGCACTGCGATATGCGAACTGATCTGGGGGTGTCAGTAACATTTCACTGACACTCCCAGCAGTTCGCATAGGGCAGTGTGAACTGCCGCCGGGAGGCATGCGATGCGGGAACCCGCCGCGCATTCGTGGCGTTCCCGCATCGCTCCAGTGTGAACCCAGCCTAATAAGCGATCGTTTTTCTGATCGCTGTATTAGTGTCACAGGTGACGCTAGTTAGGCAGGTAGGTATTTAGGTTCGCTGCAGCTTTTTATAGCGCCAGGGACCCCCATATACTACCGCATAAAGCCCCCTAATTGCCCCCTAGTTAACCCTTTCACCAGTGATCACCATATAACTGTTACAGGTGACGCTGGTTGGTTAGTTATTTTTTTTATAGTTTCAGGGCACCCGCCATTTATTACCTAGTCTCACTAGTGTACCCCTAAATTTAGGGGTGTCTACTTTCCAAAATGGGGTCATTTGGGGGGGTTTGTGCCATCTTGGCATTTTATGGCCTTCAAAACTGTAACGCCCTTAGAAAGCCTGAAGGCGGTGCTTGGTTTTCGGGGCCCCGTACGCGGCTAGGCTCCCAAAAAGTCCCACATATGTGGTATCCCCGTACTCAGGAGAAGCAGCAGAATTTATTTTGGGGTGTCATTTCACATACGCCCATAGCATGTGTGAGCAATATATCATTTAGTGACAACTTTGTGAAAAAAAAAAAAAAAAAAAAAAAAAAGTTTGTAATTTTCCCGCAACTTGTGGCAAAATATAAAATATTCCATGGACTCAACATGCCTCTCAGCAAATAGCTTGGGGTGTCTACTTTCTAAAATGGGGTCATTTGTGGGGGTTTTGTGCCATCTTGGCATTTTATGGCCTTCAAAACTGTAATAGGTAGTGAGAAGTGAACTCAAAAATTTACGCCCTTAGAAAGCCTGAAGGCGGTGCTTGGTTTTCGGGGCCCCGTACGCGGCTAGGCTCCCAAAAAGTCCCACATATGTGGTATCCCCGTACTCAGGAGAAGCAGCAGAATTTATTTTGGGGTGTCATTTCACATACGCCCATAGCATGTGTGAGCAATATATCATTTAGTGTCAACTTTGTGTAAAAAAAAAAAAAAAAATTTTTTTTTTGTCATTATTCAATCGCTTGAGGCAAAAAAATAAAATATTCAATGGGCTCAACATGCCTCTTATCAATTTCCTTAGGGGGTCTACTTTCCAAAATGGGGTCATTTGGGGGGGTTTTGTACTGCCCTGCCATTTTAGCACCTCAAGAAATGAGATAGGCAGTCGTAAACTAAAAGCTGCGTAAATTCCAGAAAACGTACCTTAGTTTGTAGATGTGACAACTTTTGCGCAAACCAATAAATATACAATTATTGACTTTTTTTTTACCAAAGACATGTGGCTGAATACATTTTGGCCTAAATGTATGACTAAAATTGAGTTTATTGGATTTTTCTAATAACAAAAAGTAGAAAATATCATTTTTTTTCAAAATTTGCGGTATTTTTACGTTTATATCGCAAAAAATAAAAATCGCAGAGGCAATCAAATACCATCAAAAGAAAGCTCTATTTGTGGGAAGAAAAGGACGCAAATTTTGTTTGGGTACAACATTGCATGACCGCGCAATTACCAGTTAAAGCAGCGCAGTGCCAAAGTGTAAAAAGACCTCTGGTCATTTACCAGCAAAATGGTCCGGTCTGAAAGTGGTTAAAGCATAGATGAGGATAATTTGGGTCCATGGCTACTAGGAACATTGTGTCAGTCAAGCCTGTGAGAAGTGCTGTTTGTTTTGTATGAGGCTGATCTTTCACATATATAATGAGATGTTCATTGTTGAGGTTTACATACATGTTAAATTGTATCTTTTGCTTTAATTAATATTTTTTTTGACAGGGATAATTTAGAATGGTTAGCAAGAGCCACAAATTGGGCAAAATTCACAGCAACAGCTAGCCTGGGAGTTATCCACAAGGTAAGCAGTCTTTAGTCTTTTAGCCTTTAGTCATTTGCTAATGTCATGTATATGTATGTATATACAGTATCTCACAAAATTGAGTACACACCTCACATTTTTGTAAATTATTTTTTTTTTTTTTCATGTGACAACACAAAAGAAATTACACTTTGCTACAATGTAAAGTAGTGAGTGTACAGCTTGTATAACAGTGTAAATGTGCTGTCCCCCCAAAATAACTCAACACACAGCCATTAATGTCTAAACCGCTGGCAACAAAAGTGAGTATGTCCCTAAGTAAAAATATCCAAATTGGGCCCAATTAGCCATTCCCCCCCCCCCCCCCCGGTGTCATGTGACTCGTTAGTGTTGCAAGGTCTTATGTTAAATTTGGTGCTTATCGCTCTCACTTGCTCATACTGGAAGTTAACATGGCACCTCATGGCAAAGAACTCTGAGGATCTGAAAAAAATAATTGTTGCTCTATATAAAGATGGCGTAGACTATAAGAAGTTTGCCAAGACTCTGAAACTGCGCTGCAGCACGGTAGCCAAGACCATACAGCGGTTTAACAGGACAGGTTCCACTCAGAACAGGCCTCGCAGTGGTCGACTAAAGAAGTTGAGTGCACATGCTCAGCGTCATATCCAGAGGTTTTCTTTGGGAAATAGACATGAGTGTTTCCAGCATTGCTGCAGAGGTTGAAGGGGTGGGGGGGTCAGCCTGTCAGTGCTCAGACCATACGCCACACAATGCATCAAATCGGTCTGCATGACTGCCATCCCAGAAGGAAGCCTCTTCAAAAGATGATGCACAAGAAAGCTCGCTAACAGTTTGCTGAAGACAAACAGTCTAAGGACATGGATTACTGGAACCATGTCCTGTGGTCTAAAGAGACCAAGATCAACATATTTGGTTCAGATGGTGTCAAGTGTGTGTGTGGAGAGAACCAGGTGAGGAGTACAAAGACAAGTGTCTTGCCTACAGTCAAGCATAGTGGTGGAATTGTAATGGTCTGGTTGCTGTTGGCAGTGGGGAGCTACAGTTCATCGAGGGAACCATGAATGCCAATATGTACTGTGACATACTGAAGGAGAGCATGATCGATTCCCTTCGGCGACTGGGCCACAGGGCAGTATTCCAACATAACGACCTCAAACGCACCTCCAAGATGACCACAGGTGATGAACTGGCCAAGCATGTCTATTGAGCATCTGTGGGGCATCTTCAAACGGAAGGTGGAGAAGTGCTAGGTCTGTAACATCTACCAACTCCGTGATGTTGTCATGGAGGAGTGGAAGAGGACTCCAGTGGCAACCTGGCCCAAGAGGGTTAAGGCAGTGCTGGAAAATAATGGTGGCCACATAATATTGACACTTTGGGGCAAATTTGAACATTTTCACTTAGGGGTGTATTCACTTTTGTTGCCAACTGTTTAGACATTAATGGCTGTGTTGAGTTATTTTGAGGGGTCAGCAAATGTACACTCACTACTTTTACAATGTAGCAAAGTGTAATTTCTTTAGTGTTGTCACAAGAAAAGATATAATAAAATATTTTATAAAAATGAGGTGAGGTGTACTCAGTTTTGTGAGATACTGTGTGTGTATATAATATGTGTATGGTATATACAGTGCGTACTAGCTTTTACTCATTATTTTGTTATTAGGGACATGAAAAGGAGGCACTACAGCTTATGGCTACTTATTTGCCGAAGGACACATCACCTGGTTCCGCATACCAGGAAGGGGGAGGCTTGTATGCTTTGGGACTTATTCATGCCAATCATGGAGGTGACATAATAGACTATCTACTTAACCAATTGAAGAATGCAAGCAATGATGTAAGTGTTTCTGACCTGTATTTAAATGTTGCCAAAGAATTTGACAGGAATCCTCCGTTTTTGAAAGCATTATTGTGGTACAGAACTTTCATTTAAAGGTGTACTTGTCAAAGTAAATTAAGCTTTTAGGTGCTTTGATATAGGGATGCATTTATTTTTCGAAAATTTAAAGTGGTTGTAAACCACGGCTAGAAAAAAAAAAACACCTTTTTAAGTGAATTGTATAATGTTAAACGTTATGGAATACTTACCTTAGAACAAAGCCCTCCTGCAGCACCTGGTAACTGCTGAGAAGGCTGACGTCTTCCCCCGGTCTTTCTTCCAGGGTTCACACGCTCCAGCTGTGTGATTGGCTAGAGCCATGCTGATCTCTCTCCCACGCATGTGTGCGGAAGCCCTCGGTTCCGGCATGAAGCTATGGCAGGGTATGCCAGACCTTCAGAGCACATGTGCCAGTGATTTCACTGGTTGCATGCAAGGTGAATATCTCCTAAACGGTGCACATTAAGAAGATATTCCTTTACCTACATGTAAGCCTTATTATTGGTTCACCTGTAGGTAAAAATAACAAAGCAGGCTTTACTACTGCTTTAAGTCTGTCCAGCTACTCACATCACTGCTTAACCGCAGCTATACTGCGGCAGGTTGACTCCCCTGTGCGAGACGTCGTAGCTATACACTTCCCTGTTCTGACAGGAGTGACAGTTTGTGTGTTCCTATTAGCTAGGAACCACGATCCGTCACTTTCTCCTTCAGTTAGAATCGCCTCCCAGGGAACATGGTTAACCCCTCGATCACCCCCTAGTGCAATGATGTCTACCTTGGCACCCCAGATGTTTTGAACTACATTTCCCATGATGCTCATGCACTCTGAAGTGTAGTTGAGCATCATGGGAAATGTAGTTCCAAAACTTGGATTGCCAAGGTTCGCCATCACTGCCCTAGTGTTAACCCCTTCACTGCCAGTGACATTTTTACAGTAATCAATTCTATTTTATAGCGTTGATCGCTGCATTAATGCCGCTGGTCCCAAAAATTGTCCGATGTGTCCACCATAATGTCGCAGTCACAATAAAAAACGCAGATCGGCGCCAATACTAGTAAAAAAATAAAAATTCTATAAATCTATTCCCTATTTTGCAGACGCAATAATTCTTGCGCAAACCAATCAATATACTCTTATTGTTATATATATTATTATATTATATTATTTTTATTTTTTTTACCAAAAATATGTAGACTACATATCGGCCTAAACTAAGAAAAAAAAATCATGTTTTTTTTAGAAATAAGTTTTGCTTATGTTCCATTTTTCACATTTACAATGCTGTGAAAAATGTGCCCTCTTTCTGATTTTTTTTTTATTTTTTGAATATTTGTCACACTTAAATGACTTGGACAATCAAACACATTTTTTTTTATTACACAAAGATAACCCGAGTAAATACAAAATGCAGTTTTTAAATGATGGTTTCATTTATTAAGGCAAAAAAGCTGTCCAAACCTGCCTGGCTTTATGTGAAAAAGTAATTGCCCCTTATACCTAATAACTGGTTGTGCCCCCCTTGGCGGCAACAACTGCAGTCAAGCATTTGCTATAACTGTCGAGGAGTTTTTCACATTGCTGTGGAGCAATTTTGGCCAACTCTTTGTAGAATTTTTAATTCAGCCACATTGGAGGGCTTTCCAGCATGAATGGCCTGTGTAGGGTCATGATACAGCATCTCAATTGGATTTAAGTCCAAGCTTTGACTGGGCTACTCCAAAACCTAAATTTTGCTTTGTTTGAACCATTTTGAGGTGGACTTGCTGTTGTGTTTCGGATCATTGTCCTGCTGCATAACTCAAGTGCGCTTGTGGTCACAAACTTTTAGATGTTTCTGGTAGAGCTCAGAATTCATGGTTTCATAAATTATGGGAAGTTGTCCAGGTCCTGAAGCTGCAAAGCAGCCACAGACAATCGCGCTACCACCACTGTGTCTGACTGTTGGTATGAGTTTCTTTGTTATGAAATGCTGTATTAGTTTTATGTTAGATGTAATTCGACCCTCACCTTCCAAAAAGTAACATTTTTGTCTCATCAGTCCACAGAATATTTTTTTTAAGTCTTAGTGATAATTGAGATGTTTGTTGGTGAATATGAGATGAGCCTTTGATCTTTTTGGTCAGCGGGACCTTTGACCTTGGAACTATCCCATGGATGACATTTTTGCCCAGTCTCTTTCTTATTGTTGAATCATGAACACTGATCTTACTTGAGGCAAGTGACGCCTGCAGTTCTTTAGATGTTGTACTGGGTTCTTTTCTGACCTCCTGCATGAGTCGTCGTTCTGCTCTTGGAGTAATTTTTGTAGGCCTCCACTCCTGGGAAGGTTCACCACCTTTCCAAGTTATCTCCATTTGTGAATGACTCTCCCCGTGGGGGATTGGCATTCCAAAGCCTTAGAAATGGCTTTGAAACCCTTCCTAGACCAATACAAGTCAATTACTTTGTTTCTAATCTGTTCTTGGATTTTCTTAGATTGTGGTATGATGTGTGGCTTTTTGTGATCTGTTGGTGTGCTTCACTTTGTCAGACAGCTTCTATTTATGTGATTTCTTGGTTCAACAGGTCTGGCAGTAATCAGGCCTGAGTGTGGCAAGTGAAATTTAACGCTTTCTAAAAAAATTGTGGTTAATCGCAGTTTATTCATGATTCAGCATGTGAGGGGGCAATTACTTTTTCACATAGGGCCAGGCAGGTTTTAACTGCTTTTTTTTTTTTTCCCTTTTATTAAATGAAATAATTTTGTAAACTGCATCTTTTGATTTACTCAGGTTCTCTTTGTTTCATCAAATTTGTTTGATATGAATCATTTAAGTGTGAGAAATAAGCAAGCAAAAAAAGCAGCACTGCATATAGTAATATACATGTAAATACATTTCATGTGTTTTGAACATTGTGCCTAAACATGAGTACTTTAGGTGCTTATTTTACATGGTTTCTTCTGCTAGAAGGCACCTGCATTTCATACAATAAATATGCATATGCGTGTGTGAATAAAACCTTGGAGTCTCTCTGAAGAGCTCTCCTATTTGGGATTATATTCCTTCACCTCATGGTCTGCTTTTCAGCTTCTGAACCAGGATTAATTTTGTTGAGATCTCCAATCAATTTTCTTGCCTGAATCAGAGCACTGTGTTGCCATTATTGCATTTGTCCTAATCATCGTAAGGAGAAGGTGGTTCTCTTTTGAGGTCTCCGTTTATGACGCAGTGAAGATTGGTGATCTAGAGGATCGCCACTGATCAGTCCATAAACTCTCTTTATGAAACAGATAATCCGGGGAAAACATATTTGAACAGATTTCAGTATCAGGGGTCGTTCTCCACTATTTGAAGCGTTTGTAGATCTCTTCACTCCTCCAAAGGAAAACCAATCTACAAAGCTTCATAAACTGGCATCCAGAGGAGAATGATCTCCTCTGAGAATGCCAGAGAATGAAGTAGTGAAATTTTTTTCACTGCTCCATAAACGAACACCTGAGTTAAACTGTTTGAGTTTTCTAAAGTCTACAGCTTGGTCTCAGTAGTTTGATGCCCTGATTGTTCTGCCTAAGGGTCTCCAGGAAGGTCAGCCTTCTGCTCGATCCAACAAGGCGTTATTGCTGCTGTGTTGTCCTGCCCCTCATGTTCAATGCTTAGGACATCCCGAATAGTTATGAATATCAACTGCTTTAATCCCCTTATTTTTAACATTCGGTAGGGTTTTTTTTTTTTTTTTCTTTCCTGTAAATAATCGTATTTAGTGTAACACCTGATTGCAGTTTATTCTGGTACTGGAGGATTTTGTCCTGAGCAATACATTTTTAATTTCAAATAACTTGCTCCACCAGTGAGAATAACACTCCAGCACGCAAAGCTTAATCTGCGGTATCCACCTCAACGCCCACTTCTCTTTATGTGGAAATCTCACCTCCTTGGTGTACACTTTATTCCTACAAATTTTGGATGGACCCTCTGCACACTTCTACACCCTTCCCAGCAAACTATGAAATGAAAAACGGATATTTAGTTCACATATATTGCAATACATGTTTAAGCTGACCAACTGTGTTAAAGTAATCCCTCTTCTGGCCAGTGTTAAGAGGATCCATCCAGAATTTGTAGTGTTAATGTGGTCACACCCCTTTAGCACCTGATAGTTAAAATACATGTACAAGCTATTGGAATTTTAGCACAGGTATATCTTTTGTCTATCACCTCTTATTATTCCAGTCTCCCACTGTGTGCAATACTGCAGACCTTTCTTCCTACTCTATCTAGGTACAGCTTTTGGGACCTCTCTGATTCCACCCCCCCCCCCCCCCCCAGGTGCACAGCCCTTGGAATCTCTCATCCAACCCCCCCCCCCCTCCCCTTTCCCAATAAGGTGCAGCCCCAGGGACCTTCCTTCCCTTCAGAGTACACGTGAATTTCCTTTGCTTTGTGAGATTTTCAACTGATGTCCTGTTGCATCTCTGGGAAAGCAAGTGAAAAGAAATTTCCCTTACAGCAAAAAAGGTGGGGATTTTAACTCTTTCCTGCTCTACTCCAGCCTGTGCATGGTTCAATATGTGTTTTTAAGGGTGACATGGCTGTAGCTTATGGGGTGAGTGGATACAAACAGACAGACTTCTGAAGCCTTGGAAAGTAATATGCAGGTCAGTGTGTATACTGCCAATTGGTAGTTCTCATCTTGGTTGCAATTGCATTTTAATTAGTCTCAGTCTTCTGATTCACATTTCAAGACCATCTTATAGAAGTACAGTATATATTGTTAAAAGGGCGAACTATGATGGATTATTTTCTACTGCCCATGTGGGATCTTTTTGTTTTAGTTCTTTAATGCTTGTTATCTGGTATATGTTACTGTCAAACCTGTGTTTTTCTACTCACCTTTTTCTTAAATACAGTTTAAGGTTGCTAATCTTTCTCTACACACTTTTTCTTGCAGATTGTCCGGCACGGTGGCTGTCTAGGGTTGGGCTTGGCTGCAATGGGCACTGCACGCCAAGATGTCTATGATCTTCTCAAAACAAACTTGTACCAGGATGATGCAGTGACAGGTTTGTTTACACAGTTTTGTCTTGGGCGTTTTTTTTGTTTCATATGTGGTACTATTTCACTGTTACAGTACTTGCTGTTTGCTAAATTTTGTGAAAAAGTGAATACAAAACTGTTTTATAGTAAGAATTTGTGAAGTAACTCTGCTTTTGTTTGGTTACTAGGGGAGGCTGCAGGCCTGGCGCTTGGGTTGGTGATGCTTGGGTCTAAGAATGCCCAGGCCATTGAAGACATGGTTGGATATGCTCAGGAGACACAACATGAAAAAATCCTGCGAGGGCTGGCTGTAGGCATTGCCCTGGTTATGTATGGCCGTATGGAGGAGGCTGATGCTCTGATTGAGAGTCTTTGCAGGGACAAGGTAAGAAATATAAAAGAACCTAATCATCAGTTTATCCAAAGTGAATTGTTTTGCTTGTCTTTAAAATGGTAGTAAACCTTCATTTATTAAAATGCCTTTCTTTAACAATTTAAGTTATCCTCAACAGTTGCATTATTTGTTTTCAAAGTAACTAGAAATTGTAAAATAATAGTGCTTAATATACTATTGCTTAAAAAAACAAAACACTTTCTTGGACTTGTTTTTTCCGCAACATTCTTCTTGAGCATTTGGCTTGTGCTCATTCCTGTAGAATTTATAGGGCATGTCTGTTTTACCTCCCTGCAGCAGACATCTCTGGTTTTAGCAGTCGCACTATGAAGCAATTGCTGGCAGCTACCATTTAAGTGTGAGCTGAGGAAAGCAAAATAAATAGTAAAGTTCATTCCGATTGCAAAAACACAAGATTTGAAATTTATTGTGCCAAACCTTTCACAAAATGCTGTTTATTGTAGAATTGCATGCCATGCAACCTGTATAACAGAGCTGAGATTTGCAGGTGTGTGTGTGTGTGTGTGTGTGTGTGTGTGTTTGTTTGTGTCTGGTTCACAAATGAAATTGTTTCTTTATCTTCTCTTTTTCTTCCTAGGACCCAATCTTGCGTCGCTCTGGCATGTACACAGTGGCTATGGCATATTGTGGATCAGGAAACAACAAAGCTATTCGTCGCTTGCTCCATGTTGCTGTAAGTGTGTGCCATAAAGTATACTATTACATGCATACAGTCTAGCCTATTTCTTTCATTTAAAGGTGGGGTTTGCTATGCGAATGAGATTTAAGCCATTTGTTTACACTATAAAAGAGAAGTGTGGTGTGTGTTGTGTTTTTTTTTTTTCTCACAGAATCATACTTACCTAGGTGGATGCAGCATGGGTACCATGCTGCACCTGTCCCCCACCAGCTCTAAGACTGAGAACGGAGCAATCAAACACCATTGATCGCTCAGTTCTCAGGGCTCCCTGAGCAGAGAGTTTACTGTCAGTCACTGGCTCTCTGTTCTACCACCCTGCACTCACTACAGTGCTGAGCCGTGGAAGGGGCAGGAGCAGCTGGCTTAGCCTCTCAGCAGCTCACTGAAAGTCTGAGCCGGCTGCTGGTCCAGGCATGTGGGCGTATCTCGACCCACATGATCGCGATCTTGCCCAAGCTTGGACTGGCTCTGTGAAGTCAGCCAACAGCGGGCTTCAGCCCACTGTTTGCTGAAACCTGTTCACAGCATTGCAGAATGGACTGCACTCCTGTGAATCACAGGAGAAGTAGAGCCAAAAGTCCTTTGGCTGTACTTCTCCTTTAATTGGATTTGGGGCCCGTATGCAGGGTTTTTGGTGTGCCAATCCCAATATTTACAATTTATTTTTGTTTTTTGTTTCAGATTTTTTATTTTTTTATTTTAAATGTCACTTGAGGAGTTTCATTCAGTTATCTTTAGTAGCGCATCCTTGCAATGTGTGGTTGTTTGCGTTGCTGAAAAATAGTGCATGCACCTTTTTTTTATTTTTTTTTATTTTTATTTTTTTAACCAGGGAACACCACTGCAACACAATGTCAACTGACTCCATTGAAAAAAGGCCTAATTTCCTTGTTTTTATGTTGGAATTGTGCTGGGCAAGACTGCCCAACATAAATGGTGTGAACGGGCTGTTAGAAAGGAAATTAATGCCTGCACTCTGGACTGCAGCAAAATTACATGTTTGCTGTATATCATTAAAGTGATACTAAAGTCTATTTTTTTTTCATTTAAAACCTGCTCTGTGCAGTGGTTTTACACAGAGCAGCCCAGATCTTCCTCTTCTCGGCTCCCTCGTCTGTGCTTTTGGCCCATCCCTCTTGCTGAGTGCCCCTACAGCAAGCAGTTTGCTATGGGGACACCTGAGCCAAGCTGCTTCTCTGCTGCTGCACACAGAAGGCATTTTTATCATAATGCAGAGAATGTATTAAGAAAAAACCTTCTGACTTTAGTAACACTTTAAGGGTCACCTCTGACATGTTTCACGGTTAAACACACTTTTTTTTGCTTTTTGGAAAAAAGCTTTTCAGTGAGAAACTTTTCATGTGTAACCCCATTCATTAAACCATAAAAGTTGCTGCAGCCCAGAGTGCATTGATTCATTCCCTTTTCTGACTGATTTTCCTGAAGTGCATCAAGCCAGACGAGCACCCATGGGTTTTGCAGTGAAGCCTGTGATGAGTCACTGGCTATAAGCGGTATGCATATCTTCCTATAAACACTTTTTTTTTAGTATCGTCCATGGGCACCTTTTTGCTTTCCACTGAAGCCCTTGGCAGCTTTTATTGTATATGTTGAAGCGAATGAAGACAAAGTACTTGTTTGGAAACCAGTTTAGTTCGATTACATTTGCCATTACTTCCTAACTGAAGGTATTTTCCATATTGCTAATACAAGTAGAAAACTTAAATACAGCAGTCTTTTATCAGAAAGCCATTGTTCCAGTACCTGAATTTATGCCCTACTTTTTGGATCGTTCTTATTTACTGGATATTTCAATTTAAAGGGGGAAAAAAAAGTCCTGGTTTTCCAGTTACAGTAGAATTACTGGATGTATGCTTAGTAGTACTAAGAGTTAGAATTACTGTTTATATGTCATCTACTCTGAATTACCATCTGTTTTAAAATATTTGAACATTCTGCTTTTGGGTAAATGAACAATGCAATTTTTAATTATGATCACCATGTTTGACTTGGCCATGGCTGCTTAGATTTTTTGTGTATGGCTGAGCTCCTTCCTGCATTTCATTTAGAATGAAGAGAATCCGAACACTGTGAAAAATATATAACGGATGAATGTGTGCTGTGTGCATATGGAAATATTAAGCTGTGTATGTGTGGAAGGCCTTCTTGAGGACCCTCTGTACTGTTAAATGTATTGAAGAAGTTTCGGATGTTGAAACATTCCAGAGATTGTCAGCTTAAGTGTTCTAGGTAGATCTGAGGATGTGATTAATGTCAGTTTATAGTATGGTAAAATGACACGTTTCTTTTACTTAATTTTTGTTTTCTTTTAATTCCAGGTCAGTGATGTAAATGATGATGTAAGGAGGGCAGCTGTGGAGTCTCTTGGCTTCATTCTGTTCAGGTCAGTCATTTCTTCATCCGACCGTGTTCTGTTAGTCACCTCTTTACCCATTTGACAGAATGTTATATTGCAGATTCTTAAGTGTAACATTTTGTATATGTAGTGTTAAAAAAAAAAAAAAACAGGTGTTCTGTTTTAAAAAAAAACTAAAAATGTAAGTGTACTGAGAACAAAGGGTATTGTTGCCCATAGTTACCATCCACGTTTCTCTTTTGGGAGACATGATGCATAGATGGTTGTGTGTTTTTTTTTTTTTTTTTTTTTTTTTTTTTTTTTTTCTCCTAGTGTTTTTTGACCAAGTTGTTGGTATAAAAGTACCTTTTTATCCTACAGATTTCAGTATTGTTATAATGGCAAAGCATGGCTAAGGTTTGCGTTCAAGTATTATTTTATAGAGACTCGATCCTTCATATAACCGAAAATGTCAGAATTCCATTTTGGAAATGGGTATTCTGCCACGTACACCACACATGGGCCCCCTCGTTTCTTTTTCTTACCTCCCTTGTGGCCTCCTCAGGGATGACATTATCGGGTCCCTGCAGGCTCCTCTGCCTAGTCCCCAGCACTCTCGGCCTAATACCTGTTCTCCCTTGTAGAAATGGCTAACAGCAGTAGCAGCAGTACACCACAGCAGCCTATCCCTTGGCTCTTGAACTGGAGTTACGGTTATTGATGGATTTGCTGTCTGTTCCAATTGCAGCACCATCATAACATCCTTTTTAGGGGCTGATGTTGGAACCAGCCCCCTGGTGAAAGTGTTCCCTCTTTGATATGAGAAATTACCAGCCACGTTGTTTGGAATGTTTCCTCTGGTCACTTTGGACCCCCAGCGGTCTGCATGCATTAGCAAACCTCAGGGCAGATTCTAATACATGCCCTCACCTGGAGCCTCCTGACCACCTCCTCTCTGACTTCACTACCCTGTCCTGCATGGAAGTGGCTGAACCAGACTGAACAAATGAACACCCAACCACGCCATATTATCAGTGCGCCTGGCACACTTCTTCCCCCAACTTTGCTTTTTCTAGTATGGGGGGACTTTTCCAGTTTATCTTTCAAATTCCACTGCATTTGAAAACACTGTTGTTTAGTTTAGGTATCTGAAACTACGTATTATCATAGAATTGTCCTGGTTTTTCTTGCTGAATTAAATCCAATAAATTAAACCAGTGATGCTGTCCTGTTGCATCGAACTGGGAATGATATAAAAACAGTATGTTATACCAATGTTTATACATCTTTCACGTAGCAAAACAAAGCGCAAAACCCTATACATTGTGTGGGAGTAGTATAAAACTTTTCTTTTTTTTTTTTATTAGAGTGAGCAAAAGGTGAGAGTACCATTTTGATGTGGAGCTCATGCAGTTATTCTGTTTAGTGTGGAGTTGTAAGCAGTAGCTATGCTGTGAATGCTTAGAGAGTGCGTACCGCCTGGAACAAGCTCCGTATTGACTGAACTTGCTGACGGGAAGCTAGTGTTTATACAGCCGGTGACAGCTCTCCTGGGATGAGATACAGGCAGGGCTTGGAATCGTATACAGCCAGTCTTGTTAATGGTGCATTTAGGCAACGTGTAACCCTTTAACTGCCAGTTATGGGTTGTGGATGGATTTTAAATATATAATTATATTGTAAGCTGGGCAGGTTCAACTGGTAGGTTTAGTGTTAACCTATACACAAGACAGGGATGCAACGATTCAGAGCAGATTAAACAGGTTTGTCCTGCACATTTATTTACCAAGGCAGCAAATGACCACAATTCATTGCAGGAGGCTTTGTATAGCAAAGCCCATAGCGTAAAACAAAACATCTGTTTGCCTAAATTACCGATTAACAGAGTGCCACCTGATATGTTCCTCAAAGCAGGCAGCATGTGTACCTTTTTATTTTTTTTTGTGTTCGGTCAGCCTTTTCATTCAGCATCAGGCTCGCAGAGTAGAGGGAGTGAGTGAGCCTGTTGCTGAGTGAAAAGGCTGATTGCTGTCAGAACAAAAAAGGAGCATGGCCTTGAATGTGCAGGGTCTTTTCACTGTATATTATTTCTTCATAAGTGGATGCTTTGCACCCACTGCACCTATATTATGATCCTAGTATATATAAAATACCCAAGCTGTGTGTGTATGTGTAATCTATATAAAAAAAAATATATATGTGTGTGTGTGTGTGTGTGTGTATATATATGTATATGTATATATATATATATATATATATATATATATATATATATATATATATATATATATATATATATATATATATATATATATATATTCAGGGTAACCTCTTTTATATTTTACCAAAAAAAAAGGTTATATATTATATTCAGCGTAACCTCTTTTATATTTTACCAAAAAAAAATGGTTATGTTGTGTTTGTGTGCTATAAAATTCATTAAAGTATATTTATACCCAAAAAAATTGCATTTGAAAAACCGTTGCGCAAATACCATGTGGCATAAAAAATTTATGACAACTATTTTAATCTATAGGCCCTCTGCTAAAAAAAGAAAATTATATATAATGTTTGTGGGTCTAAGTAATTTTCGTGCAAAAAAAATATAAAATTATTTTTACATGTAGGAGCGAAGTGTTAGAATTGGCCCAGATGGCAGGTGGTTAAAGCCGAACAAATTTTTTTAAAAACCCTCTGAAATGACAGGTTATAGTGGAACTTTAATAAAAAAAAAAAATGTTCTTTACCAAGGAACATACATTCCACATTATGCTACCAAAATTCATTTGTGCTGTAAATTGCCTTGAGCATTCCTCCTGTTCTCGCTTTTTTCTGATGCCAGGATCCCCTGAACAGCAGTAAATCATAAAGTGGAACTAAACCTGTTGATTTGGCAGTTTCAAAAAAAAAAGTGTCATTCCTGGAATGGCGGGGGTTGCTACTTGTCACGTTTTGCTTGTGTCCTCAAAGTGTCAAACCATCAAATGGCTGGTGTCATAACTGATCACGTGAAGCACCATGGCAGTTGCAGGTCAAACAGAAGCACCTTCTTTGGTTTTAAGGCCTGGTTCACACTGCCACGACTGGGGATCCGACTTGCGAGACCCCAAGTCTTGTGACGTGAAATACCATTTTAGTCAATGGCAGCTGTCTTGCATAGCATTACTGAAGTCGCTCCAACTTTAGAAAAGGTTCCTGTACTACTTCAAGGCTATCAATTTGTGCCCATAAACTTTAATGGAAGTCGCCTCCAAGTCGGATCCTCCTCTTAATTGATGTGATTTGGATCTGACATTACAGGAAGATTACACAGGCAGATGATTCATGTACCATTTACTTCCCTCAATCCATCTGCCCTTAGCTCAAGGGTGTGCTTAGCTTGGCAAACCCTTCCTTCTCTCCTGCCTCTTGGGAGAATATTCTTGGGAGGTATGACATCATTTGCCTAGGCATGGAAAATGTTTGTTTAAAACGAGTAAATTGAAAAATATATCATATCTCTTTACTAATGCTTGCAGCATAAGGATTCCAAATAATGTTGATTGAGAGAGTGAAGTGGCTGATGATAGAGCAGAATAGAGGGGGCTATTGGGCTGGATTCACACCTAGGCATTTTTAGTGCTTTTTGCATTTTTCAGATTTGCTCTACAGAACGTGTTCCATAGGAAACCATGTTAAATGGACTGTAGTGCAAAATGCAAAAAGTGCTAAAACTGCATAGGTGTGAACCAGGCCTTAGGGTGGGATAAGACTGCCCTATTTATGTGTCTGGCTCCTGGCAAAGAAAATAAGACTTGCTGCAGAGAATTTCTTGTGAGGAACTGATTACATCAGATTCCTCAGATGGTAGCAGTCACCCATCAGTTGATAAGGTGGACATCAGACGCTTGCTCAGGATCCTTGTTTGGCCCTCCCCTGCCCCTCTCCATCAGTTCTGGGGTCATGTTGGCTGAGGGAGAAGAGAAATGCTGGAATACTAGTCGGTACTGGTGTGCTGGTGTGTAAAGGTGGGTTTGTTTTGAAAGAATTGATTACCTCTAATGTGTGGGGTCCTATGAGTTTGGATGTTGCTGCGATATGTAAAACCTATTTGTTTAGTTTTTTACGTTTTTAAATGGGTTGCCTCAAGAGTGTGCAAAATTGTGTAGGCGTGCCTTGAAAGACAGACTGAGAAATGCTGAACTCGAGTTCCTTTCTTTCTATACGTAAAAGGAGTCTCGTAAATTGTATTAGGAACCAAATATAGCTACAGAGGCAATGCTAGTCACTTAGAACAGATCTTCTGAGGAAAAAGAATGACTACGTACAGAGAAATCCTGTGTATACACAACCGTCTTGCCGTACAAAGCTTAGTGTTTATGTCTGCTTTATGCACCAGGTATTTGTGAGTAAAAAGAAATCTGTGTAAATCAAAGCTTCCATGTAAGAAATGCAGAGGTTGCTATTGCTGGTGAAAACTTTGAAACTGCAAGATGCCCATCATCTAAACCCAGTGAGATGAACACTTTGGGGGAATTATTAAAAGTTTCTGAGACTGGTTCTGTCTCAACTGGTAGTGTTTCCCATAGCAACCTATCGCATAGCTTAAAACAATTAAAGCTCAATAGCTGATTGGCTGCGCTCCAATTGGGACAATGTTGGTGCAAAGTTTGTCTCAAACTTTTTTTAATTCCCCAGTTTGAGCCACTGACCTGGAACAAGTATGCAGATCAGATGTTCTGACTTCAAAGAACAGCGGTCATTAAGAGCGGAAAAGCCTGTACGATACTTCAGTAAGAATCTGGCCAGTAATAGCGCAAGTTCCCTGAGAACATATATTAACATGATTACATGGTACATACATTATTAGAACAGTTCTTCCTATTTTGGAAATGTGATTTGGCTATAAAATTGAATAATCTGTAATCTCTATCTCCATGTTAAGGTCCTCTCAATAAAGCGTATAACGAAATGCTTTAGGCCCCTTTTCACATTTTTTGCGGATCGGTTTTCAGACATCCGCCTGCTCAATCATTGATCCGTTGATCTCGCTGAGCCGGCGAATGACAAGTCCGTCTCTGCACACTGTGCAGAAACGGATCTGTCAGATCGCTGCTCTCCTCTCTGGGGGGCAATCGGATGAAAATCGACCTCCTGTCCATTTTCATCCGATCCGCCAGACAGATGGAAAATTAAATAAGGTTTCAATCCGTCTGGATTTAGCGGATGGGATGTCAGCGGACATGTCACCGTTGACATCCGTCACTCCATAGAGATGTATAGAGCGGCCGTTCTGCCTGGAAAAAAACTGTCAGGTGGATCTGAACGGTCCGCACATGTGAAAGGGCCGTAAGTTTAAATAAAATTGTCTCGTCAAAATTAATCTTTGCGTTCCTGTAACCACTTCCATACCAGGCCTATTCTGGCACTCCTCTTCTACATGTAAAAATCATCATTTATTTTGCTAGAACATTACTCCGAAACCCCCAAACATTATGTAGTTTGTTTTTTAGCAGAGACTCTAGGGAATAAAATTGCGATCGTTGCAACTTTTTATGTCACACAGTATTTGCGCAGGAATTTTTCAAGTGCTTTTTTTTAAATAAATAACAGCTTCATAAATTAAAGGGGTTGTAAAGGTAAATGTTTTTTCACCTTAATGCCTTCTATGCATTAAGGTGAAAAAACATGACAGTGCCTGCGCCCCCAAACCCCCCCCCCCTGTTTTTACTTACCTCACCCCTCGAAAGTCCCGTGCTTGTCCCCCGATGTCCTTTCCACCGTTCAGCCTGGCCGCTGATTGGCTGGAGTGGATGGATGGAAAGCAGCACAGCCATTGGCTTGCGCTGCTGTCAATCACATCCACTGACGCAGAACACCGGGGGCGGGGCCATGTGATACATCGATCGGCTATAGCCGCCGACTGTATCACGGGAGCGCGCCCGCAGATGCTTCTCACCATGCGAGGGAGCTCACATGAACGTGAGAAGCACCTGCGGGAGGAAGCGGAGACAGCCGCCAAGGGACCCCAGAAGAGCCGGTTCGGGGGGCCGCTCTGTGCAAAACGAGCTGCACAGTGGAGGTAAGTATAACATGTTTGTTATTTAAAAAAAAAAAAAAATAATAATTCACTTTACAATCCCTTTAAATAAAATGGTAAAGTTAGCACAATTTTTTTGTATAATGTGAAAGATGTTACATCGAGTAAATGGATACCTAGCATGTCACACTTTTAAAATTGCACACACTCGTGTGGAATGGCGCCACACTTTGATACTTAAAAAATCTCCAGAGGCGACACTTGAATTTTTTTTTTTTTTTTTACAGGTTTCTAGTTTAGAGGTACAGAGGAGGTCTTGGGCTGGAATTGTTGCTCTAACGCATGCGTCGATAACCTTACATTGTGTGGTTTGAACACAGTTTACATATGTGGGTGCGACTTAGACATACGTTCACTTCTGTGTGGGAGCACGCGGGAATGGGGGTGCTTTACATTTTATTTTTGTTTGTTTTACCTTTATTTTTACACTTTCTCTTAAAATGTTTTCTTTTTTTTTATCACTTCCTATTACAAGGGTCCTCTTTATGAATATTTGTGGGGTCTACGTATCTCTCCTCCAGACTGGAAAGGCTGCAATGAAAAAAAATTGTCTCAGCCTTTCCAGCCGAGTCCCCGGCATTGTTTACATCCATTGGCCCGTACGTAACGTCTTAACATTGCGCCCTGGCCCCCGAGGGTCATAGAGATGACTGGGGCCCATCTGGTCACCAGAAATCTCTACGATCAACTTTTCGGTGGCAACTGATTTGTTTTCCAGTTCGCCGATCGCATGGGCGAGCCCGGAGAAGCACTGGAGGGAGGGCGGGTGGGATGTCCCCTCTCGCCGCCTGTAAGAATGATCAAACGGCTGAACTGCCACTATGATTGTTCTTGCGTGCACAGAATCACTGCCCAAAAAAGATGATATCTGAATGCCTGCAGCTGCAGGGATCATTCAGATATCCCCACTCAAAGTCCAGGACATCATATGACGTCCTTTGGGCTGGAAGTGGTTTAAGTGAACCTGTCACTTTGACCATGCAGTGCAAATTATCTTTTTTGTTTCCTCCCAATTGAACCTTCAATTTAAATCGACTAAATACATTCTAGAGGCATAAAGACAATGTGTGCATATTCATACAGTTCAATTTCTTAAGCTGCTAAAGCCTAGGCAGAAAAGCAGTGGGACCCTTGCTCTCTGTGCTAAAGCAGTGATTTCTCTCTGGGGAAGTCAGACCTATGGCTCTGCAATTAGCCATGCTCCTGCACCTGACTTAAGCTGATCATACATTATACAATTTTCTTATTCAATTTCCTTTAGATTGACCTTCAACTATGTAGCGTATGGGCCTGCCTGATTACATACAGATTGAAAGTTTTAGGTTTGACCTCATATTATACAGCTTTGGTAAATACTAAAGGAAAATTGTACAAGATATTTGTATAGTTTATGACCTGTATTGTACAGGGTGTATCAGAATATGGGTGTATGGAAAGGGGTTACTGCATCCACACAGACTAAGGGTTCCACTCTGCAGCATGCTGGACAAGCCTTTCTACTCAGGCTGTGGCTGCTTTCTAAGGAAAACAAACTGTAAGACATTCAACACTTTTTTTTTATTTTTTTATATACCTTGAATGGCGAATTTTGGCTTAACGTTCAATTTTGGCTTTAAGAGCTCTTTCACACTGAGAGTGCGGCTGCATTAGCGGTAAAGCGCCGATATTTTTAGTGGCGCTTTACCGTAATTCTAGAGGTGCTTTTGACCCCCGTTAGTGGCTGAATGAAGGGTTAAAAGCACCCACTGCCCATTGATTTCTTTAGGAGCGGTGTGTACAGGTTGGCTACAAAGAACATATTACTTTGCAGACACAGTAATAAAACCTGCCTGAAGTTGTAATTATCCACTATGATCTTTAAAAAGGTGTTTCAGGTGTAATGTACAGGCATCTACAGTATATGTACAGCAGCCTACCAAACCTCCTATCGACCCATTATTTTGATTGCTTACTGTCCAGTCATAATAATACATGGAAAGCAGTGTGAAAACTGTAACACCACCAGAAATTACCGAAGTGTTGCCTGTTGGGACAGCCCAGAATTGGGGTATGGCAGCAAGGCTTGGGTGCTGATGAAGGACTTTTTTTTTTTTTTTTATTTATTTTTTTTTTTCTGCCAACCTTTTTGCTTTTGGCATGGGTAAACATTTTGAAAAGTGTTGTGGCTACACAGAAAATGTTGTTAGTTGAATGAATTTCAGGGTAAATTTGTAGGCTCCGATATATATATAAGTGGCTATTGGGTTCCCACAAGCTTTGGTCCATTTTTAGATTGGAAAATAAAGAATGAAAGATTATCTTCTATAGAAATGTATTGGTGAAAGAAACCTTTTCCATAGGATGGGCACAAATCTATGTCCATTTTATACTTTGCTTGTGTAAAAACGTGGTGTTCTTCCCAACTATCAGAAATTGGTAAGATGTAATTATTGAAAATTGGATCAACGCAAACTTTTTATGTCTACTTGGTATTCGTCATTCCCAACTTTCAGATAGGTGCAGTTGTAATGGACAAATATAAAAGACCAAAACTGTTAAAGGATGTTTCATCGTCGGAACATTTCAGGTTGGTTTTTTATGTTTAGGCTTTTGCGTTGATTTGCAGCAGTTTACATTCTCAAACAATCATTTTGGATCTCTGCCTTAATTTACCAGAAGCCAAAATTTTTGGGTCCGAATAGTTATGTGAAAATGTTGTTTGTAAAAATACACAAAGAGCACTTCTATACAGGACATTGCACTGAGGTGATTCATTCTATTTCATTGTCATCGTAAATCTTAACACTGTATCCTGCATTCCAGAAGTATTGTGATATGTGCTCATATATTATCCTGCTGAATCTTTTACAAGGTCTTTAGAGTATAAGGGGGCTCAAGCAAATAAGGGCATTCATAACTTCTATTCTGATTTTTGATATATGGGGAGAGGTCATTCTGTCTTCTAAATTTGCCTGAACACCCAGCAGATGGTGCTATCATGTCATTAGGACTTTGCCAGCAAAGGGCAGCTCTGATTGATCACTCTTCTCAGTACTACATATACAGAAACAAATTCCACACGTACTTTGTACAGTATTCAGCCTTATGTACAGATCCCTTGGCATTGCTGATGACCGCTATTTGCCACCCGTTTATAGTGATGAGTAGCCTTCTCCTTCCTTCACACATCATTTTTTATAATCAGGGGCTCACATATATATAATTTTGAACCTTCTAACCTACTAGTAAACATTATGGCTGCATTTAGTGGTCCTCATAGTTATCCTTTAGCAACAAATTAGTGTGACATTTAGTAAAAAGCAAACTTTGGGGAAAAAACAAGGAAACAAGTCCTGAGAGATGGGCTACTATTGCTGAGTTCTCCTTCTCTAAATGCAATGTTAAGCTGTATTCTGAGCTGCTGCTTTCAGAGGTTTGAGTAGGCGACCTAGTTCAAGTATGCTGATCAGGAATTGGAATTCTTCTCGGTTGTCTTGCTACATGCTTGTTCTGTTTTTAAAGAGCTGCTTTCTAAGATTATTATTATTATTATTATTATTATTATTATTATTATTATACAGGATTTATATAGCGCCGACAGTTTACACAGCACTTTACAACATTGGGGTAGACAATACAATACAATACAATACAATACAATACAAGACAAGGGGAATCGGAGGGCCCTGCTCGTTAGAGCTTACAATCTAGGAGGGAGAGTCAAAATATACAAAAGGACAATAGCTGTGGGGGATGAGCTAATTGAGAGAATAGTGAAGTTGTTAGATGGAGGCAGGATAGGCTTCTCTGAAGAGGAAAGTTTTCAGGGATCGCCTAAAAGGGCATACATTTGGAGACAGTCTGACAGATTGGGGTAGTGAGTTCCAGGGGATGGGCGAGGCTCGGGAGAAGTCTTGTAGGCGGATATGGGAGGAGATGATGAGGGAGCTAGAGAGCAGGAGGTCTTGGGAGGAACGAAGTGGGCGATTTAGGTTGGTATTTTGAGACTAGGCTAGTGATGTAGCTGGGGGCAGAGTTGTGGATGGCTTCGTAAGTAAGTGTTAGTATTTTGAATTTAATTCGTTGGGCAAGTGGCAGCCAATGGAGGGATTGACAGAGGGGTAGCAGACACTGTGCGGTTTGTAAGGTGTATGAGTCTGGCAGCGGCATTCATGATGGACTGAAGGGGAGATAGTCTATTTAAAGGTGAACCAATAAGGAGGGAGTTGCAGTAGTCAAGGCGAGAGATAACCAGGGAGTGAATCAGGAGCTTTGTGGTTTCATTGGTTAGAAAGGGACGTAGTTTAGAGATGTTGCGGAGGTTGAGACGGCAAGCTTTAGAAAGTGATTGTATGTGGGGCTGAAAGGAGAGTTCAGAGTCCAGGATAACACCTAGCACCCTGACATGTGGGGATGGGTGGATGGTTGTGCCATTACTCTTGACAGAAAAGTCAGGGGAAGAGGGAAAGATCTGCTGATCTTTTGCAGCCACTTCCTGTTTAAATGTTCAGTGGGTCCCCGGGTTACCAACCCATTAGGGACTGTCGTCCTGTTTGTAATTCGGAAATGTTTGTAAGTCGGCCACACGTGCAGTACAACAATTACGGACATTTCCGATGTCCCGGCGAATGCCGTTCTGAGCATGCACGGCAAATTACGGACATTTCCGATGTTTTCCGTCATTTTCCGAGGCTCCGTCTGGCCGCGCATGCGCAGAACGGCTGATGTCCGAGCAAAATGGCAGAGGGTGTCCGCAGCGCCCGGTTCGTAAGTAGGAGATGTTCGTTGGTCAGGTGTTCATAAGTCGGGGACCCCCTGTATTCCTTCTGTTGACATTCAGTTGTTGTTTCATTTCAGTGGGCAGGGGCGGTGGAGGATCAGTTTATACACCGCCCCAAAGATGTTGCTTGCAGGATTTATTTTTTTCTAGTCCTGCAAGCGCACAGCCCCAGTGTGAAAGCTTTCACACTGGGGAGGCTTGAGAGGCAGTTTTTAGATGCTTTACAAGCGCTATTTTTAGCGCTAAAATGCCTGAAAACTGCCTCAGTGTGAAAGGGATCTTGTAGATTTTATCCGTATTTTTGAAGCCTGAACATCGACATGACAGAAGACTAATGTGTTAAGGAGATTAGCAATGGCAGCCTACATATTTCCTATAAAATTAACTGTGTATTCCAGCAGCCAATTATTATGAGATTCCCTCTGTGGTTCTGGAATTATCAGCACAAACTGCACGAAATGTCAAATGGTTAGCAATGTGAATAATCTGTTCTCAAATATCTTTGCTTCAGCTCTTTTCAATGTACACATACATAGCTCTGATCAGATAACATAAATAACACTCGCACAAAATGAACTTCTTTGGCAATAGTGAGCCTAATTTACTTTTATATCTGCTTCTGTCTGTTCAGAGGTTATGTTGATGCATTTAGTTTTTTAGTGTGCATGTGCAAGAGGAAGCAATGGAGCCACTAGCCTAATTGGAAGCAGTTAGTGGTGTAATGGTCGTAAGCTTGGCGGTGCCAGCTCCATGAGTCACCAAATGTCAGCCGTGTGCAGTCATTTGGGGCCAGCTGGTTTAATGTTGGAGAAATAACAGAGACCGCTGACAAATTTGATTCCTGTAGTGTCCGGGAAAGGAGACTGTATGCTACAGGCCACCAAGGCGTTAACGGAATTGCGCATGTTAAGACACACTTGTGGGTTGTATTTACTTGGTAGAAGGGCCTGGGTAGGATCAGTATTACAACAGTTGTAACCGTTCATTTTTTAAGTATACTGCAGCCTGTATACACGCCCACATGCTTGATGTCAATATCATGTAACCTGGCTATCTCTGAGAACAAGTTAAATGTTTTCTTCAGCATAAAAGGCACAACTGAGCATGTGCGGGTTGACTACTCTGCCTGTGTTAGCTGGCCTTACCCAGGTAGACAGTGCAGGAGGGAAGGATCTGTGCATACAGGATAAAACAGCCTTTTCACACAATGTAGAGAATTCATGCAAATCATGTCTTGGCTCAGTGTTTGCTACCAGGTTTACAGACTTGCTGTTCTATTTGCTGTAGGACAATCTATTTTCCAGGAGCAGCTTTTTCAAAGAATAGGATGGATTCTGAGCCAGTAGGCTGTATTGCTGGAAGCAGAACTTGTCTCTCTGTTGGCTAATATACAGTGGCTTTCAGGGACAACTGAAATGTTTAGTGAAAATGCAGTTATACCACTAAGTGTATATTAATATAAAGATATTAACGAGGAACTCCAGTCAAAATTGTTGTTGGAAGCAGGAAGGGATTCAACCATATGGTTTTTTATTACTTTTTCTGCTCCTTTTGGGGAGATGGCTTCCCAGTGGGCAATACGGTATCGTATTTTTTTATATATAGTGTGTATATATGTACAGTATCTCACAAAAGTGAGTACACCCCTCACATTTTTTGTAAATATTTTATTATCTTTTCATGTGACAACACTGAAGAAATTGCACTTTTCTACAATGTAAAGTAGTGAGTGTACAGCTTGTATAACAGTGTAAATTTGCTGTCCCCTCAAAATATCAGTCATTCATGTCTAAACCGCTGGCAACAAAAGTGAGTACAAAATGTCTGAATTGGGCCCAAAGTGTCAATATTTTGTGTGCTCGCCATTTTTTTTTTTTCCCCAGCACCGCCTTAACCCTCATGGGCATGGAGTTCACCAGAGTTTCACAGGTTGCCACTGGAGTCCTCTTCCACTCCTGCATGACGACATTACAGAGCTGCTGGATGTTAGAGACCTTGCGCTCCTCCACCTTCCAGTTGAGGATGCCCACAGATGCTCAATAGGGTTTAGGTCTGGAGAAATGTTTGGCCAGTCCAGAACCTTTTTCCCAACGGCTTCTTTAGCAAGGCAGTGGTTGTCTTTGAGGTTTGTTAGGGATTGTTATGTTGGAATAGGGCTCTGCGGCCCAGTCTCTAAAGATAGGGGATCATGCTGTTTCAGTATTTCGCAGTACATGTTGGCATTCATGGTTCCCTCAATGAACTGTAGCTCCTCAGTGCTGGCAGCACTTGTGCAGCCCCAGACCATGACCCTCTCACCACCATGCTTAACCTTGTACTCCTCACCTGGTTGCCGACACACACGCTGCACACCATCTGAAACAAATCCGTTTATTGTGGTCTCATCAGACCTCAGGACATGGTTTCAGTAATCCATGTCCTTAGTCTGCTTGTCTTCAGCAAACTGCAGACTTTCTTGTGTATCGTCTTCAGAAGAGGCTACCTTCTGGGATTACAGCCATGCAGACCAATTTGATGCAGTGTGGGGCATATGGTTTGAGTACTGACAGTCTGACCCCCCCCCCCCCCCACACACACCCCAGCACTTCAACCTATGCAGCAATGCTGGCAGCACTCATACATCTATTTCCCAAAGACAACCTCTGGATATGATGCTGAGCACATGCACTCAACTTCTTTGGTCAACCATGGCAAGGCCTGTTCTGAGTGCAACCTGTCCTGTTAAACCGCTGTATGGTCTTTGCCAAGACCCTGAAACTGAGCTGCAGCATGGTGGCCATCTTCTTATAGCCTAGGCCATCTCTATGTTGAGAAACAATTTTTTTCAGATCCTCAGATAGTTCTTTGCCATGAAGTGCCAGGTTGAACTTCCAGTGACCAGTATAAGTTTGCTAGAGTGATCACACCAAATTTAACACACACTCACACCTGAGAGCTTGTAACACGAACAGGACACATGACATTGAGGAGGGAAAATGGCTAATTGGGCCCAATTTGGACATTTTCACTCAGCGGTGTACTCAATTTTGTAGCCAGCGGTTTAGAAATTAATGGCTGTGTTATTTTGAGTGGACAGCAAATTTACACTGCTAAACAAGCTGTACACTCACTACTTGAAAAGATATAACAAAATATTTACAAAAATGTGAGGGCATGCTTACTCTTCTGAGTGTGTGTGTGTGTGTGTGTGTGGTGTGTGTGTGTGTGTGTGTGTGTGTGTGTGTGTGTGTGTGTGTGTGTGTGTGTGTGTGTGTGTGTGTGTGACATAAAATTCCAGTATTTACTTTTCTACACCCAGCCACAGGGTCTCTGGTTGTATTTGCGTCTGTGGAAACAGAATTTTAGTAAAATGCAATCCTCACCCTGATCCAGCTTTTTTTTTTAGGTGTGTCCAAAACCTGAAAGGACTGATTGGATTCTGATCAGTGTTCTGTGACGAGCTTTATTCACATGACTGTGAATCCAATTGTGTCCATGTACCACATGCCAAGTAAATGGTGCCTTCAGTTATGAGCCTTTAGTGGACTATGTATGCTCGCAAGTGTTAGACTTTTTGGCTTATATTTCAGCCTCTTTTCATTATAATGACTGCCTGATGCTTATCTTGCCATGGTTTACAATAGTAAGATGGTGGTATGTGGTGCATTATTTAGCCAATGTAAACTATTAGTGCAGGTGTCCTTGCTCTCTTCTCTCACGATCCAGACCTGAACATTTGTATCTCCGCTAACATGAAAAAGCAATGAATCAGTCCCTTAAGTAAATGTACCTATGTGATGCTCCAGGGAATTAAACATCATTCCTTTCCAAGATGTCCGATGCATCCAAAAAAGGGCTGGGAAATTGTTTGTGATAGATGAGCTGGGAGATAAAGCACCATTAAAACATAATTTTAGCATAAATACGTCATTTACTAAGCATTACAAGCATGGAGCCCATAAAAACAGTCTGGTGAGAATGCCAACTGACATTGATGGGCTATTATGCCTCCAATAGAGACACCCCCACCCCCCCAACGTGGTTTGTGTGCTGGCTAATAAAAATACATTTTACTGAAGCAGCCACGCTATATTCTGTAAGCTCTTCGTGTTTTGCTATTCTAATATACAACTAATACAACTATATCCTGAGTGGTCTGTCATGACTCAAAAAAAACTTTTGCACGTTTTATGATTTTATTACAGTTCAATCATCAGCGAATGTGTCTTACAGATCTTTTAATGGCCTGCATCTTCTCTAACCAACTACTAGTGGTGTTTTTTCTGAGCTTTCAGCTTTAGGGGCAAGATAAAACTCCAAAATGTTTAGATACAGTGGAGAAAATAATTATTTGATCCCCTGCAGATCTTATAAGTTTACCCACTTGCAAAGAAATGAAGGGTCTATATTTTATATCATAGGTGTAATGATAGAAACAGAATATCAACCAATAATTCAGAAAAAATACATGATACAAATGTTTATAAGTTTGAGTTGCAGTTCAGTGAGTAATATTATTTGGTCCCCATACAAAACATGACTTAGTACTTGGCGGAGAAACTTTTGTTGGCAAGCACAGAGGCAAGACCTTTCTTGCAGTTGGTGACCAGGTTTGCACACATCTCAGGAAGAATTTTGGTCAACTCTACAGATCTTCTCTAAATCCTTAAGGTTTCCTGGCTGTCGCTTGACTACTTGAAGTTTCAGCCCCCGCTATAAAATTTTCTATAGGTTTAAGATCGAGACTGGCTAGGCCAGTGATGGCGAACCTTGGCACCCCAGATGTTTTGGAACTTTTTCTTGAGCCCTTTATTGCCTGGCAGTATGTTTTGGGTCATTGTCACGCTGAGTGACCCATCCATGACCCATCTTCAATGTTCTGGTTGAGGGAAGGAGTATCTCATCCAAGACTTTACAATACATGGCCTTGTCCATTGACCCGTCAATTCGGCAAAGTCGGTCTGTACCTTTTTAGCAGAGAAACCAAGGCCAAAAGCATCGTGTTTCCACCTCTGTGCTTGACTGTATGGATGGTGTTCTTCGGATCATATTCAGTATTTTTTTTTTTTTTTCTTCAAACATGGCGAGTCTCCCTCCTCAAGAAGACGCATGTACAGCCATGCCAATGAACATCTAAATGATTCAGAGAAGGATTGGGAGAAAGTGCTGTCAGATGAGACTAAAATTTAGCTGTTTGGCATGAACTCGATGCTCTGTGTTTGGAGGAAGAAAAAAATGCTTACTATGAAGCTCAGAACACCATCCCTACTGTCAAGCATTGAGGTAGATACATGATGCTTTGGGGCTGTTTCTCTGCTAAAAGTACAGGCTGATTTTGCCACATTGAGGGGTTAATAAATGGGGATGGGGCCATGTATTGTAAAATCTTGGATGAGAACCTTTTTCCCAGAGACAGAACACTAAAGATGGGTCGTGGATGACTCTTCCAGCATGACATTGACCCAAAACATACCGCCAAGGCAAAAAAGGAGTGGCTCAAGAAGAAGCACATTAAAGCGGAGTTCCACCCAAAAGTGGAACGTGCGCTCACTTGTCTTCTCCCCCCTCCAATGCCACAATTGGCACTTTTCGTTGGGGAAGGGGGCCAAGATTACCTGTCTTTGACAGGTATCCCGTTCCCAATTCAGGGAGTCTGGGCCGCGGCCCGTGCTTTTCACTGTGGGCTCCCTCCTCCTTGCCCTGTCGCCGGGCCAGATGAGCGGGGGCCTCGCGCATGCACAGTAGGGTTCCTGGCGTGAAGCCGTAAGGCTACACTGCCAGGGTACCCTTACCCGCAATGGTGGCAGCAGCAGCACCGACAGCTGATGGAAACGGGAGAAGGGTGGACCAAAATCCCTCCTGAGATGTGTGCAAACCTGGTCACAAACTACAAGAAACTTCTTTCCTCTGTGCTTTGCTAACAATGGTTTCTCAACCAAGTGCAAAGTCATGTTTTGTTTGGGGATCAAATCCTTATATTACTCACTATACTGCAACTTAAATTATAGCACTTTTGCGCTTTTTTTATTTTTTGGCTGATGTCCTGTCTCTATCCTTCTAAAATACACTTTGTAAAGCGGGCAAATGTACAAAATCTGCAGGGGATCAAATACGGTAATTATTTTCCCCACTGTATGTGTAGTCTATAACCGACCTAAAATAACCATCTCCGTGTGAGCTGAAACCTTTCTATGTTTTCTAAATGCATGCCTGTTTTGATCTCTAAACACAACCTAATAACAAGGTAGCCTCAGATTCAGAATCTGGCAGCATTGCCAGTATGCAAACCAGCAATTTCTTAAAGCAACCAGGCATCTAGTATACGCGATCTGTGCTGCCCTGCTGAGAGAAACATGTATGTAAAATGTACCACTGCCTTGAAAAAAGCTAGTTGCTTGACAGTTGTGTAGTTAAGGCCCTGTTTGCACCTGAGTGACGCTGCAGCATCTTGTGGTGTGTTTTTGGAATGGGACACCCTCCACTCCAAAAATGCACCAAAGAAGTTTATGTACCAAATTTTGGCACTGAGCCAGGCGCGGTTGGCATTGTGTATTTTTGTGTATTTTGCCACACGACAAGCGCAACAAAACACAGGGGATCAGCTCCAGTAAATGCTGACCTTACTCCAGTTCAGGTTTTGAGAGTCGGCATGGAAGGTACACAATCTACCCCTCACTTGCCTGCAATTGATGGGCACCTGACCCCAGTTCTATGGTCTCCCCTACTGTGGACAGCTATGACCTTCCAAACCAGATTGGTCACACTTCCTGCTCCCTCTAATTCTTTTACAGGTTTATGTGCACCTTTTTAGCTATAAATAGTTTTTCTCTAGAGTAGGGTACTCATTGGTTGTATTATACAGAACTGTTATATATAAATATTATATTATATTTTTGTTTTAGATAGATCTATCTCTATATCTCAACAAACCAGGGGCATGGAAACATTCCCTAGTAAGAAAACCGCATTGGAAGCTACTCCACGAAATTCACATTAACATTGAGATACATAAAAAGTCACTAGATTGGGAGCGCTTAATCGAAATGAATATTAAATAACATACATAAGCCCAAATAGTCAAATGAAAAAGTCAAGCTGTTCTAAGGCCTAGCTCACATGGGCATACTTATGTGTCAGGCCCTTATTTCAGCTGCACGGAATGCACCAGTGTTTCATGCAGCCATGTGCATTGTGCAGGCAGTCCCATTTATGTCAATTGGGATGCAGCAATTGCACAAACGCAACTGCTTCTCCTAGGTGGACATTGGTGCAGATGAGTGTCCCCAACTAGCACTGTCTGCATTGAGGGACATGCACCCTTACGGTTGTTGAATTGAGAGCAGCAGGTGTGTCAGTGCAGCCACTGTGTGCCAGTTGACATGAATGGGACTGCCTACACACGGATGCACGGAACATCTGTTCACCCTGTGCATGCAAAGCAAAATCCTCACACGGGGTCCATATGAATGAGGCCTAATTGTACAATTCACCCACAGTATAGGAGATTGCTAACTACCGGTAACTACTAAGCTTTTTAAAAAAACAAAAACAAAAAAAAACACTGGAGCGAGGAAATATGAATCTTAATGTTTCTTATCTGTTGCAGTGCCAGTTTGAAAATTATGTTGCCTGTAGCAGCCACTTTTGGTTTTAGCTATAATTATTTGTATTCACTTGAGAAAAGCAATAAAGATTCTGATTGGTACCATGTGTGATATCTCAACGTTCCTTTGCTTCAGTGTTAATTTGTTTCCCCTTGTATTCCTAACAGTCCTCTTACTAGTTTTAAGCAGTCATATCAGCCTGTTTATTTGGTTCCTTTTCCATAAAACAAACATTTACAAGGCATGGGGTGTAGGAGTTAGCAGATGAGCCTTCCCGGCTCCCCCTGACATTCTGCACATAATTTGGCTGGGCTAGACAGGTGCTTCTGCTTGGGATCTAGGGTTATGTACAGACTAGCAGCAGTCAAGGGATCATACATTTTTTGTCTGTATTCTGATATTGTCATCTGAGTGCAATGCAGTGCATATTGCCTGGAAATCCAAAGTATCATATTGTTTCTGTATCCCATTTTATTTGCAATTTCAAAACACTTTCACCTCGGAGTATAGGGCCTCATGCACACTGGACATTTTTTCAGCTGCTTCTAGGGGTGTCGGTGGTTTTTCTTCCGCCTATAAACTCCCCTGCATGTTATCCTAGGTGTACATGCACACAGACTTGTGACGGGAGCCTTTTAGATGCAGGAAAAAAAAACCCACTGCCGGTGTGTCCAGGAGCAGCAGCGTTTTGGCAGAAAAATCACTTGCTAAATTGCTATGCGTGTTTAGAGCTTGAGTTTTCATTTCAGTGGCCAGAATAAATATAATAATCTGGCCAGTTAAATTAACACCCAAGCTCTTGATGCCTGTAAATGCACCTAAAAGCTTGTAAAAGCTTTAGACCGTTTTTAGTCGGGCCAAAACGCTTGAGAGCTTCCAAAAAGTCCTTTGTGCATGAGGCCTTATATCCTTCATGCATGCATAAGCTATGACAAAAGCCATTGTACAGCTAGCAATGGAGACCTGGGTCTGACTGTCAAAAGCCAAAAGTTTTTTTCCTGGTCCTCACACTGGCTTTAGACTACCACATGATACAGTCAATTAAGTATTTTTGCAGCATACACATGTTGTAATCCCACATTTTGTGACATTGGTGGTAATGCCTTAAGATAATTGCTTCAGGTTCCTTTGTTCTTTTTCTATTAAAACTGGTCAAATTCTTATATCAATTTGGGTCCTATAACGCCACAAGAATGATTATGGCTCTAGTTTGGCCATTGGGTAGGTAACCTTCACGAATTTGTATTTTTAGATAGAAATAAGTCCGTACAAATCAATGAGTGTGCGGTTAAACCGTGATGTAAATGAGTGACTACTACAGCATTAAACAAGAAATCTATAAATGCATGCCTCGCCAAGTTCTTTATAAATGTGATCTATGGAATACTAGCACTAGTTTAGATTTAAAACCAGCATAGATTTATTGTCTTGCTAGTCTTTTACAAACAAACAATAATAATTACAACATATTGAACAGGCAGGGCCTGATAAAGTGGCTGTGCACTGTGTAATATCCTGCCCTGTTATCTTCTACTTGCTGTTATTTACATGAGAAGCCAGCATCTTTGCATGGACAGTTCATATGATGGTAAACCCTGTATAGATCCATATTAGTCCTAGTTGCAGAGATGAACAGTTTGCAGCCCTACAGCTGTTCTGCCACCATACTTTGCCAGCCATCTCCGCTTCAGTGTAAAACATTTAGAAATCTGGAGTTGTATACTGCAGATGAAAACTCTGTATGCCTTTGGAGAAAATTGTAGTAGTTAATGCAATTTGCACTACATCCTGGACATTTTTACCATTGCTGGCCTGCTTTTTTAAACTTTCTCTCTTTTTAGACCTTGTATCTTTCCAGAGCCCTTATATGAAAATTTATTTCTCAGCCCATTTAATGCACCCTCCTTTGAATTCAGTATTCATTGAATCCCAATAATTCCACTTAAAAATATTTCAGTGACCTCAATTCAATGACATTTTTTCAAAGGTGCTTTCATAAATGCTTGGCTAGTCATTGCTAAGACATTCAGTGCAATTTTATAAATGGCCAGAGAGGACCTGATGTACACAGTAGCTTTTCATGTATATTACTTCATAAATGTATGTATGAAGCACTTTCAGAATATGATGAGCAGCTGATATACATTAGACTATGTTTATTTACACATAGCTCACTTGCTCCTCAGTCTTTCCAGCTTCATTTTCAGTGAGTAATAAGGTGTCAAGCAAAATAGCAGAGGACTCGAGCTGTGCGTTACGTAATCTTAGTGGACTTTGATACATTACTGGGTTCATCCCATTTTTCATTCCATGTTTCATGATGAGCTTTGAATTTTCAGCCACAGAGTTCCGGAATGATATCCGACTAGAGCAGTTCCGTAGGATTTTTACTGAATGCATACCCCGAAAATTACATTTGATGTAGCGCCCAAAGGCATCTCTGAAAGTCTTGTTAAATAGAGTGTAAACTAATGGGTTGACCCCGGAAGAAATATACCCAACCCAGACAAATATTTCCATTAGCATCTTGATAACCTCGGGGTCACAGTCATTTGGGTCACAGAGGACTGAGGCCACATTGGTAATGAAAAAAGGACACCACATAAAAACAAACAAGAAAAAGACTATGCCCAAGACCTTAGAAGCTCTTTGTTCATTTGTAATGGTCTGCATGGACTTCTTACCCACACTGGATAGCCTTCGTATGGGAAATTCATCACTGTTAATATGCAATGGCCGATCACGTCTTGGACCATCTAACATAGCAACTTTCTCAGGTGAAGAACCGGGAGTAATATCTCTCTGAAAGACCGTGGACACTGTAGACCAGGTTAGGCGCTGAGGGGGTTTGTTCTTGATTAGGTATGCTTTTTTCCTTAGTAAGTGAATGGTCAGGAAGTAAATGACTACCATAATTGCAAATGGGATAAAAAATGCTGCCATTGATCCATAAATAATGAAGTACTTGAAGTGCTCAGTCCGAACAAGACATGTGGTGTTTGAGTTGAAGATGGTGTCGGGGTCAAGGAGACCTTTGATTGGGATAGGCACAGCAATGCCTGAAAGAAAACAAAGATCATTTTACTTTTCAAGTAAACTTTAATCATCTTTAAGTGCTGCACTGAAGGGGATCATTTCACCTTATATCATGCACATTCATGTTTTTAATGTATTCAAGCCTACAAGATATTGGTTTCTTTTTTTTGTGTGGGGTGTTTTTTTTTTTTTTTTTTTTTTTTTTTTCAGTAATGAATTGTGTATCACAACAACTGCAACATTATAACCGTAAAACACATGGTTTTGTTGCCAGTTAGTTGCAGCTTTCTGAAAATTTGATTTCCTGTTCTGCCGTACAGCTGCCGCTTACTGATTACCAAAGCTTTATCATGCAAGACCCAAGTAATCTGATCATTACGCACTGTAAGCTATTTCAGGCCAGAATAAATTAAAGGAAAGTGTTTCTGATCCCGTTCTGTAGGGAAGCATGAGTATAGTTTTTCAGGATGTCCCAGTTATGCAGGGCACCTCCACAGCTGCAGGATTCAGAAAGGATCAGCAGGTTGTCATAGCTTCTCTAACTAGCAGAGGCTGTTGCCAGTTAGTCTACTTGCCTGGGATTAGGAGCGGAGGTTGCGCCTTGTATGACATTTGTATAACCTCTGGTTGTGCATACTAGGAGAAAACCTTTTCATAAAGTAGCAAATAATTCATCTTTGTATATAACTCACATTATCTAACCTCCTGGTATTGTTACGTTTTTATGATCTTCCTTTTTTTTATAATCTAAACTGGTCCATGCAAAAAGCTGTTTACAAATAAAGCAAGCTCTGTTTTATGCCTGTAGGGTAGATTAAGTAGGTAGTAACTTAAGCCAGGTCTCTTGCTAAAAGCACAGGGGGATTGAAAGCTTTATTTATTAAAACATACGTGTTACCGAATAACACTTAATTGTTAAAGTCCACTTTTCATGGATAAGTATTATCCAAAGCAGGCCAGCAATGGCAGCCCCTGTACTTTTCCCATGATAGGTTTTCTCTAAATGTTTGCTTTTAAGGGTAGCTTTTTAGTACATTTTGTTTAGGAGGTTCATTCAAAAGTGTAATACAAAAAAGGGCTCTTTCACATGGGTGGATTCCATATGCAGATCCACCGACTCAGTGGGGGATCTCTCTGCTAATCCCCACTGAGCAGGTGGATGGCTGGTCTGTGTCTGCTCTGCTTATGCAGAACAGACACAACCCACTTTCCGCTATGGACAGCCGGGTTTAGGCCACTTTCACTCTACAACTTCCCACGATTTTGCAGCTACAATTTTGTTGCGGTCTCAGGGTATGCCTGTTTAAACTTGAGGTCTATGCGCCTCAACTTGCATCAAAGTCGGACCAAAGTAGTACAGGGACTTATTTGAAGCCAGTGCGACTTAAAGTTGCACAGGTATGAATGGTACTCATTGAAAATCATGGGGTTCGACTTGTCATGCTACTTTGCAGTCCCAGGAAAAGTCATGGACAAGTGTGAAAGGGGCCTAAATCGGACCACCTGTCTAGCATACGACTGTCATCTGATCCAGCAGACCAGATGGGGAACAGATTACCCATCTGTCTGTTTTTTAGTGAATAGGATCGAATGTCATTGGGTGTCGATGGACACGTCCGTTTACATCCGCCGCTCCATGAAGAGAAATGGATGATCTGATCGGGTCCGCCTTAAAAACTGACATGCAGACCTGATCGGCCAGACCTGATTAGTGTGAAAGTGGCCTAAAAAATGTTTTTTTGTTTTTTTTTTTAATGCTAAAATCAACTGCAGTTTTGCATTCACTAAACTGTTGGTAAAAATGCAAGTTTCTCATATAGCTCAGTAGTATTATAGGTACCTAAGGGTCGCAGTTGAATTGCATGAAACCGGTATGTTGGCCTGCTTGGTTTATACAGATACTGCACATTTCCAGTAAATTGCAAAAAAAATGTTGTTTTTTTTTTTTTTTTCTTTAAGGCCTCATGCACATTGGAGGTTATAAAAATGGCAGTAGAGTTCGCTGTATAATGCATTTGTTTTGCATTAGGGTTTTTTATTTATTTTTATATTTTTATTTATTTTTTATTTTTATTTTTTATAGGGTTTTCCATGTTTGTGTTTTGTAGCAAAACTATACTCCCACAGCTTGAGGCTCAAAACGCATATAAACGCTTCATCGCCAAGTTTTTCAGTGTTGGACTTTTTTTCCAGCCTGAAAACGCCCCTGCCAAAAAAGTCTGTGTGCCATGGACATACAGGATAACATGCTGGGGAGTTTACTGGCTGTAGAAAAAAAATGCCCGATGCCTAATACAGCAGCTGTATTTGTCCTTGTGATCATCCTCTCCAACACAGAATGTGGTGGGAAATTCAAAATGTTTTAGTTGTCACAGAAACGGGAGGTAAATGGAGCAAACTTTTTGTGACACTAAGAGGAGATATTCCCTTGCTTTAAAGAGATCTCATCTTACTTCCTGCTTTGTCTCTGTGACAGGAAGTGAAGGGAAATCTCTTGCATGATCTGCAAAATGATAGGCCTTTGCTGTTACTGTTGCTAAGCAATTTTAGATGCGGATCGACGGACAGATGGATGAAAGCACGGACGGGGGTTCTATAACCTGTCATAGCAGAATAATTGAAAAGACCAATTTCTTGTGTAATTTACTTCATTATAGCAGTAAGAAGATAGACATTAGTTCTACTTACATGCTGATATCAACCACACCACTGCAATTTTTATAAGCGTTTTTGCTCTGGTGTTGAATTGACTGGCTTGGATAGGTTTTTTGATGGCAATGTACCGGTCCAAAGATATGGCGCAAAGGTGTATAATTGATGCCGTGGAAAACAGGACATCTAAAAATAGCCAAATGGCACACAGGCACTGCGGTAGAGGCCAGACAGGTTCTGAAATAGATAACAGACATTTTTGTCAAAAGACACAAATCTGTATAATAAATTGCTTGCTGGCGACTAAGTAAAAATAAAATATATATATATAAGGTCCAAGTACTTGCCTGTATAAAAGGCAGTTTAACATTACAGTTAAAGCAGAACTCTAACCAAAGATCATAAAATAAATAAAATACTTAATTTAAAATGTAACATAAAACCAGCTTTTGCTGCAATATTCACCTTCAATCCAGAGATCCCCCACCCCCCTGCATTTTTTTCCCCCCTTGCTGCTAGATGTCTTCAATCTGATGGCCAGCATCGTTCAATCCACTTCTGTACCCATGTCATCCTGGACCCACTCCAGCCTGTGACTGGACAGTAAAAGGAGAACCAACACTGATGAGCTTGTCTGTCACACCGTTCTCTCCTCCTATCAGCATGCTTCTTGTCCGCACATAAACTGATTGGCTCCCAGTGCTGCTTCTTTTCACATACTCCAACCTTGCTATGTAGGGGCTGCATGAGGCTGATTTCCAAGTCAGATTTGGGTATCTGCACCCCTTGCAAATCTGGCTAGAGTTGAGCTTTATCATAATGTTTATTCAAAGTGTTTAGTAAAACTTGATAGATTTCAATAAACTGAAATTAACATTTTACACCATCTGTACATGAGACGATTGGTCAGTAACTGGTTAATATACACTATTCTCAGCTATAGCTGGTAGTCTAGAGATATGACTCATTGCCTTTTAAATCTCCCACCATTGCCATTAGTTATATTTTGCTGTAAGCATATTGGGGTAGTCTAGTTCTTTTCTTTTCCCTCAGATTTAAAAGTTCAGTTTTCATTAACATAACTTCTGTGTGAAGCCTCAAGTTGCTAGACTTTGATCACTGGGCTGCATATTGGTTCCAGCAATTATATTGCTGTCAAACTTAAATCAAACCTCACAACCCTGTGAGTTTTGTATGCAGCACTAGGAACAAAATTGCAACTTTAATTTAAGGTTTCTCACATATATTTACTTTTTATTCTCTTTTTTGAATTCTTGCCTATAGTGATGTGCCTATAGAATGCCACATTTACAATGATTAGCTATTAGCTGATTAGCTATTGTTCAAAGGCATACAGAAATGTCAGACTTTAATATGTCTGTCTTTGTAAATATACTGTAAAAAAAAAAAAGGCCTGGATCAACATTCTGCCAGTTCCGCAGGGACTGGCCTAATTTCAATCCATGTATGGGCACTGTGGTTGTACAGCAGTTCATCTACAGATTGCTGTCTGTACAGCTGCCCTGTCTGATTTTCCCCCTTAATCAGCACTGCAGGCTATAGTCTACAAAGCTGATCAGTGTATTCTGATGGTAGGAATGTTTTCCTGCTGTCCAAAATACAAAAGCTCAGTGGGAAGGATTCCCCCATCCACATTGTGTGTAGATGGAGAAATTGAGTCCGTTTTTTTTTTTTTTTCCGTCCTACCTACTAGTTCAGGGGTCTTCAAACTATGGCCCTCCAGTTATTCGGGAACTAAAATTCCCATCATGCCTGTAATTGTCAGAGTTTTACAATGCCTCATGGAATGTGTAGTTCTGCAACAGCTGGAGTGCCGTAGTTTGAAGATTCCTGTGCTAGTTGAATGAAAGGCTGCCCTAGAAGTGTAGAAATGAAATTTTCAAGTTACATTGGTGCAGGCCACTAAAACTGATACTGTATATCTATCCAGGTGACTCACCTCAAACTGAGCCCTAGAAAGAATAATAATCAGACATAATTTATGACGATGAAAAATATACTTGATGACAAGTCGGCTAGTTTGGAGATTACATAAACTCAGATGGAAAAATGTCCTTACTAAAAATGCCACTCAATAGTAATTGGCATGCTTAACCACTTCACGCTAATCGCTGTACCCGTACATCAGTACTTTGACGCTAAATACTGTTGTTATGGCAGCAGCTAGTTGCCATAACCCCAGGATTTTCAGGAACAGCGTGCGTTTCTTTTTAGGATAAAAGTGGTCTCTGCAGTAGATTCGCTGCAAGATCATTTTTATCGATGGTGGTGGGAGAGGTAGTCTTCGCCGCCGCTTACCGGAGCCGTTGGTAGCAGCGGAGACAATCGTGTCTGCTCCCCTCACTGCCTGGATACTGACTGAGGGGAAGATGGCCCCCGCTCGGCTCCATAGCAATGGAGGGCAGAAGCACCGTCACTTCTGCCTAATGCTCTTAAAGGAGATTTTTTTATTATTATTATTACATATTATTTTTTTTAAATTGCATTTTAGTGTGTTCTTAGGAATTTTTTTGACCCCCGATCTCATATTTAAGAGGTCCTGTCATGTATTTTTTTTTTTTCTATTACAAGGGATGTTTACATTTTAAAAAGATAGTGTCAAAATAAAAAAGTTAACATAAGGAAAAAAAATTTTTTTAAAGCGCCCTGTCCCGACAAGCTCGCGTGCAGAAGTGAATGCATACGTGAGTAGCGCCCGCATATGAAAACTGTGTTCAAGCCACACATGCGAGGTATCACTGTGATTGTTGGGGAGAGAGCAATAATTCTAGCCCTGGACCTCCTCTGTAACTCGAAACTGGTAACCTGTAGATATTTTTAAACATCACCTTTTGGAGGTTTTTAAGGGTAAAAGTTTGTCGCCATTCCGCAAGTGGGCGTAATATTAAAGTATGACATATTGGGTATCAATTTACTCGGCATAACATTCTTTCACAATATAAAAAAAAATGGGCTAACTTTTACTGTTGTCTTATTTTTTTTAATTCAAAAAGTGTATTTTTTCCCCAAAAAAGTGCACTTGTAAGACCGCTGTGCAAATACGGTGTGACAGAGTATTGCAATGGCCGCCATTCTCTAGGGCAGGTATATGCAATTAGCAGACCTACAACCCCCATAAGGCATAGCAAGACTGACAGCCACAAGTATGAAACACAGAGGCATGATGGGACGTGTAGTTTTGCAACAGCTGGAGGTCTGCTAATTGCATATCCCTGCTCTAGGGTGTTAGAAAAAATATGATGTTTGGGGGTTCTAAGTAATTTATCGAGCAAAAAAAAAATTATTTTAACTTGTAAACACAGACTCTAGAAAATAGGCCTGGTCCTTTTTAAGTGGTTAAAATGTATCTGAACCCAAGAACCGACAAAAAATATATTGCAGTTTACCAATACTTAGCTGTGGTGGCTGCATATGTTTTTTATTTCTGTATTTTTTTGTTTTCTCTTTTTTTATTTTTAGTTGGTAATCCTACCAGTGATGTATTTTTTTTATTTTTTGTCCAAAGAAAGCATTCACTTACTGTACTTTATTCCTGAAGGAACAGTATTGCCCTAGAACAAGATGGGTTTTAGGACTACAGAACTTCTCCCTCTTTTCTTCGCCTTTAAAACAATGTGGGGAGAACTGGGAGCAGTGCTAGCTGAGAGCACAGTAAATTAGGAGCTCTCTAAATTTCTTCCTGAATGTTACCCTTTCAATGTATGTTTAACAGACCAACAAGGAACATATAAACGAAGTAAAATGTTAGCATTTATGCTCTTTTTAAAATGTGAAGAAATTACTCCTGTAAACAAGTAGTTACTATACAAACACTTTTTATACCACATGTGTCAAATACAAGGCCCACAGGCCAAATCCAGCCCTGCAGGCTATTTCAGGTGGCCCTTTCACCCAGAGGGTTGGGTAGAAGTAATGTTAGCCCGTGAAAGAGAGCCGAATCTTGCACACTGTTTAGAAAACCCCTAAGACCCATTCACACCTGAGCGTTTTGTAGCTTGAAGCCTGAAGCTACAAAACGTTAGAGGGGAAAAAATCTATTTATTCTCAATGGAGATGGTTCACATCTCCACTCCATGTCGCCTGAAGCTCAAACAAGTTCCGGACCCTTTTTTGTCGCTCGAATTGAGCAGATTTTGGCATTTTTCTTCTTTTAACACTGGTGACCTTTTGCCCTGCACAAAATCGCGGTAAACGCTGCAAAATCGCTGTAAATTCACGCGATTTTCTGCTTGAAAACGCTACGCTCAGGTGTGAATGCAGCTTTAATCAGGGATATGCAATTAGTTTGCAAAACTACAAGTCCCATCATGCCACTGCCTCTGAGTGTCATGCTTGTGGCTCTCAGAGCCTTGCTGTGCCTCATGGGAATTGTAGTTCTGCAACAGCTGGAGGTCCGCTAATTGCATATCCCTGCCCTAAACCCTGTATGTAGCACACTTCTCAACACTGCACTCTGTATACTTCACACCCACGAACTCTGCAAATAATGCACTTTTGGTATTTATTGCCCCTTTAAGATCCTGCCACTGTTAGTGCAGTTTGGCCACCCCCATCATTCAGTGGGGGCGTG
>NW_027507758.1:372413852-372583852 GCF_037356315.1 Lithobates pipiens | reverse complement strand
CAAACCTACTGCAGTTTTTAGAAGACACTTTCTTCAAACTGTGGTACAGGAAAAAGTCTGTATCTTTTAAGAAGACCATGATATCTATGCAGCACAATGCTCTTGATTGGATAGATTGATGGCAGCACAGCCATTGACTCCCACTGCTGTCAATCAAATCCAATGATGCAGGTCTCGGGGGCAGGGCATTCATGTCTGTGCCCGCAAAGTAACCCCCTCGGGAGAGCGCTTCTCCTAGAGGGCTTATCTGATGCGGGGAGGAGCTGCGAGAGCCACCGGGGGACCCCAGAAGAGGATGTTCAGGTCCATTCTGTGCAAAACGAGCTGCGCAGTGGAGTATGACATGTTTGTTTAAAAAACATTTAAAGAAATATTCTTCACAATCACTTTAAAGCATGGACAGCAGCAGTGTCTACTTCTGGGGTTCCAAGACGAGCACCTCCTATCTACCTTCCTTTCCAAGTTCCCCACTTAAAGCTGTTAACATCAATCAAAAGGCCAGTGGTTCTTTGCATTTTTGCCTTTTGATCTTCACTGTCTAATGACACAATCGCAGGCATCTGCTCTATAAACCAGGACATTTGTAGATGTACTGTTAGAATAACAGGTGCCCTGACCGGCCCTTTTACTGCAGTGGCTGTGAAAGAGGCCTCGAGGCTGCCTTAGCTGATGTCCTTCCATAAATGCCAGTTGCCTGAGAGTATTGCCAATCCTCTAATTTTCCTTGCATTTTCTGCCACTGACCTGGGTCGTTTGTGCAACAAATGACGTCAGAGATCAGCATGACAGCCAGACAACAGACTTTTTTTTTTTTTTTCAGCAAAAAATCATCAATGGCAACCTCCAGGGTTTCTCTGAGCCTAGGTTTCCTGTGAACCAACTAATGTGTAGCCATGCTTTAGGGTATAGCTCTTACAGTCCTATGTTCTTTTGCCCACTGTTCCAATTTATTTGTAGACTGTTTAATGTATGGTTTATAGACTGTTTCCCCCTTTGGTAATATGTAGATTTTTTTTTTCTGTTTTGTTTGGCTCTAAATTATGTGCATAATATAATAGAGACAAAATAAGCCACAGGGTCTGAACAATTTGAAATGGAGTTGGCATATAGTATAAGATCCTTCACAAAGCCTCCATAAATAGAGGTAGGAGGCAAATCTTGCCTTGGAATACCAAGCTGCAGAGGAATAAAATGTTTAGGATAACATCCTGGCACTTGTGCTTTTTATAGCATTGGACTAATGACACTTCTATTACTTCTATTGATTTTGAGATATGCCTGATAGAATAACCGTAGTTTGTTCATGGGTTTTCTTTAATTGTGGCTGCAATTTTTCCATCTTAGAATGAGGGATGCTTCCTTTGTGCATTTCCTTAAGCTGTACACAGCTTTATCATTGAGGGTGAGCAGGACTTTTACTGAGAGAGAAAATCCCATATAGGAACATAAATATTTTTCATTGTATTGGATAATACATAATCTGGATTACTTTTATCTTTGGGAATAACCATTTTACCCCTCAGATTTTTATATTTTCTTATAACCAATTTGGATTTATTTTAAAGACGTAAGCTCATGGAGGCTCTCTTCCCATTTAAATTGTGGCTTTGTGTAAAGCATTAACACATTTGTTAATTTCATATCCTAAATACTGTGGGATGAGTGTTCACAGCAGTATGCAGTGGCAAAAAAGGCTACAGAGTTCCAGCAGCTTGTTCTCGGCATGTGTATATAAACACGCATGAGATTTGTATATGGAGTGCTATACTTTTTTCTCAGTTCTGTCCTTACCCACACGGCACATGAAGATTTATGGTGGAATAGTATAAATAAAGTCTGATATAGCCGCACTTTTTTAAGCACTTTTGAAGTCTTGAGTAGACTTCAGCATTGTATAGGTTGGCCTGTGAACATTTATTTTAGGACACCAGGGATTGCTAAATGTTTTATCATGAGCAGTGGTCACTGCTTCTTTAGACTTAAGATGATCTATTTCAGAGTCTGAAATTGCCTGCAGTACTTCAAGCATTAATTTTATTAGTTTTATTTGTAAAAAAAAAAATCTACGTAAAATTATCTGAAAATTGTATTTTCTTCTTACCGTGGACATTTTTTACATTGAATTTTGGGGCCATCGCTTCCAAAAATTAAGTTTACCAAAAGCCTGAGAGGTTGATACAGGAACAGTGGTGTTCTTTATGTAGGTGTTTTATGCTGCAGTGTTGTCTATTGAATATTTTTCTTGTATTCTACCATGAATCTTTTTTGCTCTTCCTTTTTTTTTTTTTTTTTTTTTTTTCTATCGCATCAGTGTTGTTCTAAAATAATTAGGAAAATAATAAAATTCCTGCAAGCCTTAATTGTTTGCCATTGTTCAAAATGATGCAATTCCCAAATAGAATTAATGTTCTAACCGAGCCACGTGGTGACCCAAAACATTGGCTTTGGGAATCTTTTGAGAGTCCTATAACTCTCCTCCTTTTGGTGCACTTTATACTATATACACTTTGATAGTTTTCAACATCTGAGACCAGGTTATGATGGCTGGAGTTAAGTGTACATTTCTGTTCACTGATTGTTCTCTAACTGTTCAGTTATTTTCATTACCTGGGTTACTTTGTTTTTTGTATCGTGCCATTAATTGCGCTGTTTGCCTGTAACATGGATGTACAAACTCACTCCATTATGACCAACTTGGAAAGATATAGAAGTGGTAGTGGTTAAGGGTGAGCTGAAGCAATTGAACATTTTTTTCCCACAATTTGTGTTCCCTCTAGTCTAAAGCATAAATTGGACTAAAGAAATCTTGAAATCAGGACCTTATTTTGTATCTTGACCCATAGCAGCAGCCTCTATTTTGCTAGATGTAAGTAGCATAATTATAGGGTACTTACTGAACATAATGGTGAGAAGTGCAATAGGCATCACAAATATCCCAACCAGCAGATCTGCCACAGCCAGTGACATAAGAAAGTAGTTAGTGGCGTTTTGTAGTTTCTTCTCCAGTGATATTGCCAAGATTACAAGGATGTTGCCACCTATTGTAGGGATAATAACCATAAGTGTCAGAAGTGCCAGCCAGCACTTTGATTCTGTTGCTGGCCCGGTGCTGTTTAGGAAACTGCCATTGTTAGAAGCGTTAAGTTCTGGCATTTTGTGCCAGAGAGTAAAGTCAGGAGGTCCTCCAGATAAATGGCGATATGTCAAAACAGCTTCTTCCATGTCTCTTCTACCATTTCATCTAGAGAAGCGATATCATTGCCATGCTTCCAAAAAATTGTATCCACCATTTTTTATATTCCAAAAGTAACCATACTGTTCCTGACATCTGTGTTAATCCTTAGTAGAGTATGAGACACCAGAACTCTTAAAGATATTAACGTGAGTATAGGAGATTTTTGTTAAAGCCCCATTTACATCTATCCATTGGTTGATATTCCACTTGTGTCCTCCTTTAATCCCCAGCCTTCAGTATCCTTTCATGTTCCACGGAAAGACCGACTTTATTTTGTTTGTGGGAGGTGTTTCTTTAACCCTTCCTTTGCCAGAGATGTTGCCAAGATGGTCTAATCTGTGTCCGAATTTGTATTTCCTTCCTGAGTCCATCTAGACAAGACCGAAAAAAAGAAATTGTTAGTTTATCTCGTTACTATTTAAAATACCCATGGTACTTTGTTTTTAATATCTCTTAAATACCATGCTCTGTCCTAGTAATGAGGCAGAAGAGGGATTTGCTTTATTTAAACCCATCTGTTTTGATCAAGCTTGCCGATATAGCTGTCTGACTTATACCCCCCCCCTTTCAGAATGGATATTATCTGCGGGTAACCTAACCTTGCTTAAAGCTTTTAACTCTTGAATCTTGGTGGCAGGGTACAATTTTCAAGGTTGCTTTGTGACTGAGCTGGTCCATCCATACATATCTACATATCCTACACCTTGAGGCTGTGTTTTTTTTTTTTTTTAAATAACTCATTCATGTACATTTGTTTGCTCTCGGGCATTGGTTGCCATACCTTTTGTGTTAAGTGTTAGATTGTATAGTGTGTGTGTGTTGTTGTTGTTGTGTGTTTTTTTTTTTTTTTTTTTTTTTTTTTTTTTTTTAAGCCTGGGTATGCCCAATAAACTTTGTTTTTTTTTAAACTACATCTTTTAAATTGAATGAATATTTTTTTTTTCTCTTTAAAATTCTTTATTCATGTACAGAGGAAGTAGAAAAAAATAGCTTTTTAAATGATTGGATAATTTGAAGTTTATTTTCTCCAGCTCTTTTTAGTTAGCCTATCTGAAGGACTACAGAATACCTTATACGTTGTTCTAACATGATTGTTACATGTAAAGATACAATCTGCATTTTAACAATTTCTTTTCAATTTAAATTGTAGATGACCGTACGTACAAATGTATGGTAGATTTTCTGGTGCTACTAAACCTAGGCTCCTCTTGGAAGTTTACATGTTTTGTATTTTTTTTTAAGTTTCCTTTCTGGTTAATTAATCTCTGTGTAGTCTTTATGAGCTCACTGCTTATATTGCACAGACACTGTAAAGATATCGATCAGTTGTCCAGAGGATCCTGAACGCCAAACCTATGCATGCAGTTACGTATTTAGCTACATATTTGTTCAATTTTCCTACTCCATTATTGTGAGGAGTGCTGCTAAACAATGAAATGGAGACATGGATATAAGGGGTAATTGGCGTTCCTTATTTTTAAAAGATTACTTGTCTCAGCACATTCTGTACATTTTAGTTAACTCGGTCATATACGTGTATGGGTGAAAATACACATTATCTGTCTTTTTATATAGTGGAGAGGTTGCTGTCAGTTTTGTACAGCTAGTACTATAAGCACATGTCTGATTTCATACTCACCAGAACTGTACAGCTGTGAGAACTTTCTGTGATGTGATTGTTAGTTTCTTCTCATGCTTTTTTGTTTTGCTCGCTCTTCTCAAAGTTTGAGTAGTCACATGTCACTTTTCTTCTATGCAGAGGGTTGATTGAAGTGCTTACACATGTACGTGCCCCCAGGGACTCATGGTCGACCTTTTGTTAACGCCGGCGTGTGTCTAGTGTATGTACTCCTGAATTGATTCACTCGGTCTCTTCAAGAGAATCTAGTGGAGGTTGAGAGCTGGAGGTCAGCCAGAAGCCAGGCTTCTCTTGATTTCTTCGTAACCAACCCCCCCCCCCCCCCCTTCTTTCTTTCCTTCCATGTAGTCCCTCCCACCCAATCCAGCTGCATCCTTGGGGGCTTCACTACCAGTTAGACAACAGACCCCCCAACCTCAACACAACAAGAGGAGGGAGATATTTGCCGCATGAAATTCTAGCTAGAGAGAAGATTATTACAGCACCCATTCAGCTAATTAAAAACACACATGCTTGTGCCATTTTTACAAATACTTTTTTTTTTTTTTTTTTTTTTCTTTCATTTTCTGCTCTCAAGTTTCTGTTGCTTTACCAACCCTCTCCTTCGTCTGTTTAATAAAAAATATTTATATCCATAGAATATTCTCGATTTTGTTGGCTCGCAGTATAGGAATTTGATTTTGGTTTAAGAAATAGCAATTTACCCGTTATCGCCATACTGGTTAATGTATGCTGATGGTCGGTTCCTAAGAGTTATTAAGACGGAGTAGGGGTTATGATATTACTGGGATCGGCACCTCTCAACCATGTGAATCTGGCTGTGTCTGCACAGCCAAACAGAGCCTGGAGAATTTCCCGTGCAGTTATTGTATACACAGAACAGGCAGTGCGTTTACCTCTCCAATGAAAACCAACTTTTCTCTTTTGGAGCTGCACAGGCACTTCCCACACATTAACCCCTTGGTGAACTGTGTAATCCCCATCAAAATGTAAAACTTGTTCTGGACATTTTCCTGTTCATGCTTTATCCAATAGATAGGGAAAGGACTTTTTTTTTTCTGGCACTCAGCCGTGCTATGATTACATTGGTGACCTGTATACATAGCACAGAGCTTTGTATAGCTCCCAAAAAGAAATCTAGGAAAGTTCCTTTCTGGGGTTTGAGTGTGCTCAGTGTAGCTCCATCTGATAAATCACATACGGTTATGGTGTTTTGTCTTCCTGGGCTTATAAGATGACGTGCAATTATTCATGTATAGTAAAGAGGATGAACTGTGATTTATCAACTCTGGCTGAATACATTTTCATTTGGTGCAGTTTACATTTACTTTTAATGTAATAGAGTACCGTAGTTTTATTTTGTTTTTAAAGTTGATCTAACTGGATATTTTTTTTTTCGGTTGTACGGTTTTTCTGTTGCAGATCCTTCTGTTCAGCCACCTCCTGTTTACATGCATACACTCCAGTATTGGCACATCATTGCTCTAGGTCAGCCTTTCTACCAGGGTGCCTTCTGAGTTCTTTAGGGGTGCTTTGGCAAAATGCCTTAAAATGGTTCCAAAATGCCCAAAAATTGAGTGCAGGCCAGCTGGTGTATCAAGATTGCTTTTTTTGTTACTCAAAGCCACAGGTTTTCATTGTGCAGCATTACAACCTTGGGCACTGGGCAGCTCAGCCACGATCATCCTAACAAGCCCTAAAGTCATTGGTTGATAAGGAAGACATCAGTGCCTGCTTAGCGTGCTTGTTTGGCCCCCCCACCCCCCCAGCAGTGGTGTGATGTTAGCTGCGCAGGTCAGAAAAAATGAGGAAGAGGAGATGCTGGAATACTAAGTATTATCAGTGTGCAAATGTGTGTTTGCTTTGAAAGAATAAATCGCCTCTAATGTTGGACGTCTTACATGTGTGGATGCTGCTGCAATATATAAAATTATTAGTTTGTTTTTTTACATTGTAGAAGAGAGTGCATCGAGATCGTCCATAATTTGATGTGCCTTGACTGTAAAAATGTTACACTGCTCTAGATCAGCATCCTGATGGTGACAACAGTTGATTATGGTTTTGAAATATGTTAGCTTGGGGTTTCTTCCAGGGGTGCATGTGACAAGTTGACAACGCATGAGCACAATTGGAAGAGAGAGTAATCTCTCCATAACAGAAAGTGCCTGAATAGCACCTTTATGGCAGAATGCTTTACTGAAAGCTGCATGTTTAGGACTATTGAACAACTTTTGAAGTTAAATAACAGATGATACCATACGGAATAGACAGGCTATTTTCACACTGGGGCGGGGGCGTTAGCAGTAAAGTGCCACTAATTTTAGTGATAAAGCAGCGCAAATTTTTGTGGCGCTTTTCGGCCGCTAGCAGGGCGCTTTTATCTAGCGGACTAATAAAGGGTCAAAAGTGCTCGCCAAGCCCCTGCCACGCTTTGTAAGCGCTTTGGCAGCGGTGCCCATTGATTTCAGTTGGCAGGGGAGGTGGAGGAGCGGTGTAATACACCGCTCCTCCACCGCCTGAAAGATGCTGCTTGCAGGACTTTTTCTAACATCCTACAAGTGCAATGCCCCAGTGTGAAAGCACTCGGGCTCTCACACTGGGGCTGCAGGGGAGGCGCTATTTTTAGTACAAAAGTGCCCCAGTGTGAAAGGGGTCTAAGAACATATTGAATACAGTGTGTTTTGTTTTGTGTTTTTTTTTTTTCTTTATTTTTATTTAATAAAGCCAGTGCAAAAGGGGTCTAATATATCCATTGCATGGTATCTGCATTTTTCGAAATGTTCCTTTTTTTTTTTTTTTTAACCACTACAATACAGGGCACTTTCACCCCCTTCCTTCCCAGCCCAATTTTCAGCTTTCATCGCTCTTGCGCTTTCAGTGACAATTGCGCGGTCATGCTACACTGTACCCAAATGAAATTGTTATCATTTTGTTCGCACAAATAGAGCTTTATTTAGGTGTTATTTATTCACGACTCCGTTTTTTATTTTTTGCGATATAAGCGCAAAAAAAGCGGAAATTTGGAAAAAAAACAATATTTTCTTTTTTCTATTTGAAAAGAAATCCAATAAAATCAAATTTTGTCATAAATTTAAGCCAAAATGTATTCTGCTACATGTTTTTGGTAAAAAAAATTCCGTTAACTGTATAATAATTGGTTTGTGTGATCACGGACATATGTAAGCAAATGATCATGTACATATGTGTGCAGGTGATCACGTACATATGTGTGCAGATAATCATTGGGACATGTGATTTTAGTGGGACATATGTGGGGGACATGTTTTTATTATTAGGGACATGTGTTTTTATTATTTGGGGACATGTATGTTTTGGGGACATGTGTGGGGACTGTGTTTGTACTGTGTGGTGTGTTGTGTGTTGACACTAGATTGATGATCAGTGAGTAAAAAGCTGTAAAAAGCAGCCCATACTCACTGATCATCAGCCGGCTGCAGCGTTCTGCTCTCCTCTCCTCAGCGGTGACTTCCGTGTGAGGAGAGGAGAGCCGATTGCCTAGCAACCGGCTGTTTGTTTACATCACATGACGGCCGTGATTGGACACGGCCGTCATGTGATCAGGAGGGCCAATCACAGAGCCCTCCTGCCGATCTCAGATGTGCCGTGTCCGGGTGACACGAGCACATCGGGATCGCGCCGCTGCGCGGGCGCGCGCGATCCCGCTACTTCTGAATGACGTTCAGAAACGTCCTATCAGGAGTAGACGGCTCCCACCCGGCCGTATATATGCATTGGCCGGGTGGGAAGTGGTTAAGGATTTATGTAATCACTTTATTTTACAAGTAAACCTCTTACAGGCTAGTTATTGGCAGACAGTTACTGAACAGCAGGAAGATCAATGAACTATGGGAGCGCTCACCAGGCCCCTCGTAGTTCATTGAGAACTACGTACTGTCTGCCACGGTGGAAGATGGTAATTGTAGTCAATTCATTCACAGATCTTTTTAAATTGTGACAGCGGGGAGAAGATCCCTCGCCTGCTGTGACAGTGGGGAATCGGAGGGGAATAGGCAGGTGCTCTTTGGTAACATGTTAGATCCCTAAATATGGGTGAAACATGTTTCCAAAGATGAACTTCTCCTTTTAAAACAGGGCATCTCCATAATACTTTGTGCAAAGCCTGATAAACATACTAAAAAGCGAACAATGCTTGAATCCTAGGAAATCTTCTTTTGTATAGATGGTCAATTCCTGCTAAAAGAGAGGAGTAGAGTGTGTGTGTGTGTGTGTGTGTGTGTGTGTGTGTGTGTGTGTATATATATATATATATATATATATATATATATATATATATATATATATATATATATATATATATATATATATATATATATATAATCTGCATGCTGATGCTTTGAGCCCCGAGGAAAACTCACTTTTTATGCAGGTATCCTGTGGTCAATTATTTATATGCAATACTTATACTTTTTTGTGTATTTGAGAGTTTTCTTTTTAATCCTGAATATGATCAAATGTATGAAAAATGCCTGCATTTTTCACAGCACTATAGGAAACCCTTATTCTTTGCAGAAAAATGCAAATCACACATAGTGTGCATATGGTGTGAATGAGCCCTAAGTGCAGATGTAAGCACAGCTCAGTGGTTTACATACTAGAATGATGGGTGAAAGATGCTTGAATTTTATCTGGGCAGCTGACCATTTTCCCATTGTACAGCCATTCTCTGCTCGACTGAGAAAAAGCAAGTAAAATATGAAAGGTTAGTCATGATTGCCTATATAATGTTGGCAATGAAAAGAGATCGATATGCGAAATATTAATTTTATCAGGGTAACTTGTATCTTTGACACCTTCACTGTTGGAATTCTAGTTTTTATTTTTTGGTATATGTAACAGCTGCAGAGTGCTCCAGGCACAAGTCGTCTCTTGCTACTTGTACTAACTGAGAACAGATTACTGTGACAGTTCTACAAGAATACGGTCCATTAGCAGCAATCTGCAAGTTTAAGGTGTTAAAATGATTCCCATTCCCCAGCAGAGTAGTGCATGATTTTCTGTGAATTCTTCAGCTCCATTGTATTACACAAAAGTCTACACCGAGCACTTATAGATGTCCTGAAACGCATAGAAGAACACTCTGCTCAAGTAATGAAAGCTGATAAACTTCTTTTGCAAATGGCAGATCATTTTACAAAATACACCTAGTAAAAAGTTTTACTATCTTATACATAAAGTTATGGTGTTGTAGTTGGAAATGGCTCCTAGGATTCAGTACAAAAATAAAGTTGGTGAAAAGATCTGTAAAACCTTTGCTTGGCTGGGATGCATTCTTTCCAATCTGATGATCTGTGATTATTTAGATAGGTGTTCTTAATCTTATGTTTAAGTTTTAGGGATGATGGCTTGGCAGACCTGGTATAGTTTGAGTCAACATTTAAAAAATGTTCTTTTTTTCCCCTTCAAAGATTTGTTTGAAATTGTCTTCTGAGTAATTTGTTGGCCTTCTCTCCCTGTCATTTCTATAGTATGTGTGTGTGCCAATCTCCCCTCCCACTTTGAGTTTTCTTTCTGGCACTGCCCCTCTCTTTTGATAAAGTGGTTGTAAAGTAACATCTATTATATACTTTTATCCTCTGTTTCAGTAACATATTAGGTGCATTGTGTTGGGTTGGTCACAAGTCCTCCCTCTGCTAGCTTGCATACATCAGAGGGGAATCTCAGCCCCTCCCACTGTACTCCTTAGATCGAGAAGGAGAGCAGAGAGGACATGTGACCACACACCAGAGCTAGGCAAAGAAGGTGTTTAGCTTTAAATAATAATAAAAAAAACGCACACACTGTGTTTAATATGTTCTTAAACCCCTTTCTCACTGGGGAGTAAAAATAGTGCCCGAAGCACCTCCCCTGCAGCCCCAGTGTGAGAGCCTGAGTGCGTTCACACTGTGGCAGTGCTCTTGCTGGACGTTAGAAAATGTTCTGCAAGCAGCATCTTTTGGGCGGTGCGGGAGCGGTGTATACACCGTTCTGCCACCGGCCCTGCCATTGAAAGCAATGGACAATGCTTTGCGGGTGCTTTTAACCCTTTATTCGGCTACTAGCGGGGGTTAATAGTGCCTCACTAGCGGCCGAAAAGCACTGACATATAGCTAAAATTGGGGCATTTTTCAGGCGCTTTAGCACTAAGAACAGCGCCTGTAAAGCGCCTGAAAAATGCCTCATCTGCAGTCCCAGTCTGAAAGCCCGAGTGCTTTCACACTGGGACGCTGCGCTTGCAGGATGTTCGAAAAAGTCCTCCAAGCAGCATCTTTGGGGTGGTTTGCAAGCAATGTATACATCACTTCTCCACTGCCCCTGCCCATTGGAATGCAATGGCAGCACGGCCAAAGCGCTTTGGCGCCACATGGGCGCCTTTAACTCTAATCCCTCTCTTCGAGGGAGTTGAAAGCTCCCCGCTCCTGCCCAACTAGCAGCGTCAGAGAAAGCCTTTCACACTGGGGCCTTGCGCTTGCAGGACGTGTAAAAAAATAAAAAATAAAAAAATAAATAGTCCCGTAAACCGCATCTGTTGTGTGTATTCACCATGCCTGCCATTGAAATCAATGGGCACTGCTGGCAAAGCGCAGCGGCATTTTTAACCCTTTTCCTGTCACTAGCAGGTGTTAAAAGCACGCGCTAGTTGGCAAAATGCGCAGCTAAAACGATGGTAAAGCGCCGCTAAAACTAGCGATGCTTTACTGTCAATGCAGCCAGCACCTCAGTGAGAAAGTGGCCTTAGCCGCAGAAAAGAATACTGCGGGTGAAATGTCTGGATTGAAGGTGAATATTGCAGCAAAAGCGCTTATTATCTCTTTTAATGGGCTTCCTTTTTAATCTCTTTTGACTGGAGCTTTGCTTTTCCTTGGCTCTTTACCCACCCCCACAATAAATTGTGCATTAAAGTCAAACTAAAGGGAATTTTCAGCTTTTGTTCCTTTTTTAATAGGCATAGATTCAATTTGGGGCAATAAAAGAGGCATCTTTCAAATCATTGTGTTTCTACTGAGTACAGTATGTTTTTATACTGCACTAAGAGCTAGTAGAGCCCCAACGGAAGATTTTTTTTCCTTGTATCCCTTGACGAGTGCTGTGCACTTGGTTGGAGCTGATACTGTATATTTTTGTTGTACAATTCTGAACACAAACACAATCAGTGCTCTAATAACGTGTGACATTATAGCAATCTGTCAGACCTCGGGCGGTAACTAGAGGGGCGTACCGTGCCCAGGAATCCAAGGGAATTGGTTAGAAAGTGTTGAAATGCTGCTTGAGAGACTCAAAGTGTAGTCTGTTACAGAAGTGACTCGTATATACTTGGGATGGAATGTATGCATATCATCTATTTATATGTATATTTATACACCCTCTGAGAATGGTACCATGTCAGCGGTTTTAAGTAAACTGATAAACATTCCACAGTGCATGCTCCCCTTTCTCACAATATACTTGTACATGTTCACAAGTGCACATGCCTACATGATGTTTTTGTAGATTGCAGCTTGGATTGCAAAACCCATTTAGTTCATTTTTTATTTTTTTTTTATTTTTTTTTCCACCATTCATAAAAAAAAAAACATGTTTATTACAGAGCTTTGGAATGCTCACCTGGTTGAATTTTCTCCGCTTCTGAAATAACACTGACGTTTTATTTACATATTTTATGACCTCTCCTACAACAGTCAGTGTTGGTGTACTGAGGTTTTTAGTAGCTTATTAATCTGTATTTTGTTCTAGCTTTCCAGCGGTTTTGTCATATTTATTTATTTTTTCTCAATGCCAAAATTATTTGGCTGCCTAAAACAAGTCATGCACAGGCAGATCTTTCATCAGTAGAGGCAGAAATATCTGATTGTATGTGGGCCTTTAGTTCTGCTTTAACTCATTTATCTCTTGGGCCCCTTTCACATGGGCTGTCTGATCAGGTCCACTATCCGTTTTTCAGGTGAACCTGATTGGACCCTCCAGTCTCTTCTGTGGAGTGGCAGATGTCAGTGGACACCCGCAGCTATCCAATCCTGTCAGCCAAAAACAGATGGATGGTGGTCCTATTCCCCATCCGTCCAGCAGATCAGATGGTAACACAGGCGGTCAGTTTCCATCCAATTGCCCTATAGAGGAGAGTGGGCCTGTGTCCTTTTCCATTCTGCATAGCCATTCAGCAATGACATACCTATAACATAACCGTGCTAACGCATTAAAACCAAGGAACAGCCGGACACCTGTTACTAATGCACAAACGGGATGTCTGGTGATGGTTATCTCATGAGTGGACCATTTTACAACCAAAATGTCTAATCGTATGGCATCTGGTCTGTGCATAGCCCTGAGAATTTTGTGTGTTTCAATGTGTTAGCACTGTTATGTTATATGTATGTCCTTGTCTGTTTTTGACAAAGCACTTATTGAGGTATCGTCGCAACATAGGTGACACTGTGAAGCTGCACACCAAGCAGAGTGTAGCACGTTGCGTTTTTTTACTGCTGGTCAACAAAATTTACTTTTTTTTTTTTTTAGATACCACTTCAGAGCTACCCTTTGTTACCCATAGTAAACGCTATGCCTTCCCAATGCCGATCATTGGGATAACCCCCCCCCCCCCTTTTTTTTGCCGTTACGGTGACAACACCTCATATGGTGAGTGGTAGAGAAGTATTATATTAATCAAGTGGACTCTCTTGTTATGCCGTTTTTGCTTTGGTTCAATTTGAACCATGATTTAGGCCAGAGGGCTTTCACACTGGAACGGTGCGCTGGCAGGACGGTGAAAAAAGTCCTGCTAGCCGCATCTTTGGAGTGGTGAATGAGCGGTGTATTCACCGCTCCTAAACCGCTCCTACCCATTGAAATCAATGGGACAGGGCGGCAATACTGCCGGCAAAACGCCGATGCATCGGCGCTTTGCGGGCAGTTTTAACCCTTTTTCGGCCGCTAGCGGGGGTTAAAACCACCCCGCTAGCGCCCGCAGACCGCCGCTAAAATGACAGTAAAGCGCCGCTAAAAATACCGGCGTTTTACCGCCGACGGCCGCACCGCCCCAGTGTGAAAGGGGCCTTATAGTCTATAGAGCACCCTGGGCCCCTAAATCCTTCACACCTGCAGAAATATACGCTTTAGCATGAAAGGGGTGCCCCCACTTTTCAGAGTGTGGGGGTTCCGTTTAAACTTTGTGGCCCGGGTATGGCAGGTGATTTTCAGTGGTTTTTATTCCCATCTCTCTTGCTCTCTCTCTCGCGCTCTCTCTCTCGCGCTCTCTCTCTCGCTCTCTCTCTCTCGCTCTCGCTCTCTCGCGCTCTCTCTCTCGCTCTCGCTCTCTCGCGCTCTCTCTCTCTCGCGCTCTCTCTCTCTCGCGCTCTCTCTCTCTCGCGCTCTCTCTCTCTCGCGCTCTCTCTCTCTCGCGCTCTCTCTCTCTCGCGCTCTCTCTCTCTCGCGCTCTCTCTCTCGCGCTCTCTCTCTCTCGCGCTCTCTCTCTCTCGCGCTCTCTCTCTCTCGCGCTCTCTCTCTCTCGCGCTCTCTCTCTCTCGCGCTCTCTCTCTCTCGCGCGCTCTCTCTCTCTCGCGCGCTCTCTCTCTCGCGCGCGCTCTCTCTCTCGCGCTCGCTCTCTCTCGCTCGCGCTCTCTCTCCCCCCCCCCCCCCCTCTCTCTCTCTCGCTCTCCCCCCTCCCCCCCCCCCCTCTCCTTCATGTTTTCCAGCCTTGCTGACTTTCATGCAGCTCTCATAGGCCTTCTAGAACACGGGATTTTATTCCATTAAGTTTCATAACCAAAATTTGCCCCATCTTGGATCTCACAAGGCCCTGAATGTCTTCATTTAGTACCAAAAGTTCAACATGGATTCCGTAGTCATCAAGGATGGGTACTTGAATGTCCCAGTTTCCAGCACATCAGCAATTGCTATTGCCAGTGACTGCCTTTCGCACCCCCTGTGTTCACCATGGTTCTAGCGCCTTTGCTTGCCTTGTTTATACTCACAGGGCATCTCCGTTGTGGGATATCTGGACAAGCTCTTATTGAAGGAACAGTTTGCACAGATCCTAACCAAACACTGTGTTCAAACCCAGAAAAGGTATGGTTGGATCCTGAACCTGCAAATGTCTGTTTTGGAGCTGATTCATCACTTGGGGTATCTGGGTTTGAGTCTCAAATCAGAAAAAATTCTAACTCTCTGCTACCAGCTTCCAGACTTTTCAGGTAATCCAATTAACACATCCTCTTTGCATGAGAGTTATGGGGCTACGGGGCTGATAGTCTCTTTTTCAGAAAGTCTGCTGCCCAGTTTACCCCTGTCCCTGTCAACCAGTAATAGGTTCTTTTAGGGGTGAAATATTGATATTCGTGCCAGTGATCCCTTTTCCATGCTCACTGACAAGAAGTTTTAAACAAATTTAACTTTTTAACTTTTTACCTCTTTACTAACTTTAAAATTAAAAAATTGCACTAGAGGGTAAAATCTATAAACCAGCAGCTAGCACACCATTTGGATACCTGGGCACTGGTGTGGGAGCGCTGTTTATTTATTTTCTCACCTGGAGGATTTTTTTTTTTTACACTATATGACAATTTAATTTACAATTCACAGTGGTGTTGCTTTGTGTGCATGGACATTCTTCTATAGACACATACTGGACTGATATTATTTTTTTGTTTTATGAGCGCTGCACTTGAGTTTGAGTTTTTGTATCTATTTAATAAAGCTAACTAGCAGCATAAGGAATAAATGGTTCATTTTGATTGAGAATGTAAAGTTCCACTTTAAAATACTGTAAAATTGGATAACTTTTGAATTCATATTTGTGTGGAACTACAAAATTCAGCATACATCTTAACGTGTAGCTAAGGCTTCTGTTATTGCTGGAGTACAGTGTGTAATGTAGTCCATATTTGTTGCATTGCACTCTATGCAGAAGACAGATTATAGGATTGTTGTTGAACCTTCCTCATCTTTCATAATTGTTTCAGACCTTTTTCTAACCCAGAGTTGCTATTGCTTCTACAGAACACCTGAACAATGTCCAAGTGTAGTATCATTGCTGTCTGAAAGCTACAATCCTCATGTGCGGTATGGAGCAGCCATGGCTTTGGGTATCTGCTGCTCTGGTACTGGAAATAAGGTAAGAATTTTATTTATTTTTGACTGTTTAAATGAAGCCTCATTTACAGCATATATCATTGAATAATATGTGAATTAAATTATTATTTTAAACCAAAATTTCTCTCATTATTGCAGGAAGCCATTAACCTACTTGAACCAATGACAAATGACCCAGTGAATTATGTGCGTCAAGGTGCGCTGATCTCCTCTGCTTTGATCATGATCCAGCAGACAGAAGTTACTTGTCCAAAGGTATGTCCCCATTGTTGTACTTGTACGTTTTATGTAGGTTTATTTTTGTGAATGGACAACTTTCCTTTTTGTTCACTCACAAGCTGACTGGGGTAGTGAAAACTTCTGTTTTACTAAGAACTCGTGAGGAAGATTAGGATCTCTTCCTTTCTCTGTACCGTGTTTTCTGCACTGGCCGCGATTTAAACTGTCTATGGCCGGCTTAAGGCTGGAGTCTATCGCGCGGTAGTGGGATCTTCTAGAGCAGCCGTCAACTAGCGGTCCAAGTACAGACCGAACGATACTCCTGGTCAGACTGCCAGTGTAGTGCTGAGCGTCAGCCGTCACTGGTTTGCTAGGACCGTGGGTCTCCCAGTAACATTGTGTGTGCACCCTGCTTCTGACCTTGGCTCTCGCTTCCAGCTCCTCACTCCCGGCCGGGCCGCAAGTTGGGGGTGTGACGTTAGTTGCACGCCCTGACCCCCTGCTGTTTGCAGCTCCAGACTCCTTGCGAGGTATATCTCGCAGCTTCCGTCCCCTGCAGCTTGCCAATTGTGCTGACTCCTGCAAGCAAGGTATGTGGGACACATTTTATTTCTAAGGTGATTGCTGATAGGCATATTTTTTGTTTTTAATGTGCACATTGACGGGCATATTTTGTTAAGGGGCCCACATCAGGTTGGCCTTTAACATAAAATGTGCCCATCAACATGCTACTTAATTTTAAAGGTCACGCTGATGCACATATTTTATTGTAAGAGCCATCCTGATGGGCACATTTTATGCTAGGGCTACACAGATGGGCACATTTTTTTTGTTCCCATCAGAGTGACCATTAACATAAAATGTGTCCATCAGCGTGACTCTTATATTATGTTGAGCGACACGCTGATGGGCACATTTTGTTGTGGCCTTCCGCGTGCCTCTTAACATAAAATGTTCCCACCACAGTGCCCTTTACATAAAATGTGCCCATCGGCATGCTTATTTTATGTTAAGGTCCATCCTTATTTTATGTTAAGGTCCACTCTGATGTGCATATTTAATGTTAATGGCACTCTGATGGGAACATTTTGTGTTAAGGGGCACGTGGATGGCCACAACAAAATATACCCATCAGAGTGTCCCTTAACATAAAATGTGCCTATCAACATGCTACTTAATGTTGAGATCCACTCTGATGGGCACATTTTATGTTAAGGGGCACGTTGATGGGCACATTTTATGTTATGGGCCACTTTGGTTGGCACAACAAAATGTGGCCATCAGCATGTCCCTTAACATAAATCTACCCTTCAGAGTGTGTCCCTTAACATAAAATAAGTGGCATGCTGATGGCCACATTTTGTTATGTGGGGCACACTTATGAGCAAATATGTCCATGGAGACAGACTGATGGGCACATTATGTTAAGGGGGCACTCTGATGGCGACACCTGATGTGAGGGGGCACTCTGATGGGGACACCTGATTTATGGGGGTAGTCTGATAGAGTCACCCAATGTAATGAATTACGCTAGTAAGGTACCTGATATAAGGTGGAACACTTTTTGGGGTGTTTACATTTATAGAGTATTACCAGTGTGTGGCAGAAATGGTAGGAAAATCAGCAGAGAGTGAGTCTTGCGCCAAAAAAGAAAATGTGTACAATCTTTCATGGCACAGACTTGTGATGCGGCAGGAAAATAATTTAGGTTACTGGACCTCCTTGATTTTTAATTCACAGCCCCTGCTTTAGAGCTTCAGACAGCCATGTTATCGAGGATGCGGCAAATTAAGCAGCAGACACAGTCCATGTGCACCTGGTGCTTTGCCTGTAGTGACAGTGGTCACTTTCCATAGACTGGTATTCTTCCCGCTACTTCTAAGGTCACATTGCTACAGTGGGTAAGCCACCTATTCAGGACCTAATTTGCACTGTGTAAAATTGCTTGGCACATGAAAGGATTGTGTGTTCTGCATTTCACACAAATCCCAGTCAGATCCACCTGTGCCGGAGGTAATTTCTCACATTCCCCCATACTCTTCATGTTCAAGTGATTTATCAGTGTAGGCCTCTTCTGTTATGCAAAGATTTATTTCTCAGTTATAGCAACTTGTTGCTCCTCCTGATCAGAGGTTTTAAAATGTCCACCTCCACTTTACCAGGATAATATGATGCAGAGCTATGTGATATTAGTGATCCTATAGGATTCTTTGTTGGCCATGGAGTCCACTCCCACCCCTTCTTTTGGAGTAGGAGATTCTGCCAGATGAATTTCAGTCAGCGACTTTCATCAATCAAAGGAAACTTTATTCTTTTTAAATTAAGCATTGTTTTTCCTAAATTGGAGCCAAGTTTGGTGCCTGGGCTGGGTTCTCGTATACGCAAACTCTCTATAAATGTATTTCCTCATCGACCCTTATTCCATGTTAAAAACTCTCTCTAACCATTCATATAGAAGACGTCTGTCCTTTAAGAACCCTGCTGGAAAGAAGTTGGCAGCAGTTTTCCAATCTATCTACTCCTTAGTGGGATCTTCCTTTCAACCCTTGCTCTGCACTTCTTTCCCAGACCTTTGCCGATTGCTTAAAATCTCTAACCGAGACCTAGGCAGCTTCTTATTGATTGTGCTGATGAGATGAGTGTAAACTTTTATGTTCAATGGAGAGCTGGATGCTAGCCTGGTTAAGCCTTTTTATGTCCAGTTCATACAAAAGAATGTTTTGGTATGACTTCCCTTTCAGGGACAGTATTTTTGGCTCCTCACTGGAAAAAAAAATAAAAAAAAATGTGATTGGTGAATGATTACATATCCCAGGCACGTAAAAAAGGAAAAAAACTGTTTTTTTTCTCCAAGTCAGGTCCAAGTTCCCAGACTCACAGGTCTTCCCCTTGGCCTCACAGGGTTTTAAACATCCTATGCAAATCAAATGATCTTAACATGGGGTAAATTCACCTCCATATAATGGCCCACCCTCAGATACCTGGGCAATTCTGGAACATCTGCTGCCTGCAGGAGCAGACATCTTTGGCCTTGCACTTCAAGGTTTCTTTTACAATGTTGACTTTGGGGGGCTTCAGCTCGATCCTTAACATGGGGAAACATACTCTTTAATTCCAGCTCATTTCTTGGAGTACTCCTACATACTCTCCTGGATACCCCTTAGGCTAACGTCTTCTTGCCCTGGGAGAAATTGACATAACTGCAGGATCAGATTCTGCAACTTCAATGACAGTGTCCAACCTCCCTGCAGAGTTGCATGTGGGTAAATGGTATTGGTGGTATACACCTTTTTCAATCCATTGCACTTAAGTACCTTTCAACTGAACATTCTCACGGCATTGTATAAATCTAGTCTGTCTTTTTTGACAAAGTGATTCAGTTATACAAATGAACCAAGATGCCTCTGTCAGGTTGGCTACACTTCCTGTTGTCAGCAACCAGTTTTTTTTTTTCTTCTTCCCTTAAAATGGAAGATTGTCATGATAGACCCTAGTCTTATTGAATGTCACAGGGTTTTGCACCTGCTGACTGTTCAGGGTTCTTGGTCTCAGTAGAAATTAACACTTCTAATCAGTATTTTGCAGTTAACCAGCCATTGGTCTGTCAATACTTCATTACTTCACTGCACTTCTAAATGGTCAACCAGTGTTGGTTCAGTTGGAATGCTGCATTGATTGAGGTACAATCAATTTTGTTCTGGGCGGACAGCAATTTTTGTCTTGCACATTTCCTTGGTGGAAAGCTGATAGGCAGATTTTCTCAGCTTGCCATATCTGAACTTGGTGGGGAATGGTTTCTCCAATGGTTCGGGGACATGTCTGCAGTGTGGGGGTTAGTGCCATATGCATATTTACAAACCTCTTGGTTCAGAAAGAAGCCTGGCAGATTTGTTTCCAGAACATGGAACCTGACTGTGAATGTGGAGCTATATGATCAGTATACCCTTATCTATGATTTTTCTCAGCTAAAATATTTACCTCTTCTACTTAAAAGGATCAAGGCCAAAAGCATTCCAGACATTCTCATATCTCTAGATTGGCCTGGAACACTGTGATACTACTTGTTTGTTAGCCAATGCCCTGTGGCCTCCACCAGTTCAGCTACACCTGTTATCCCAATGACAGTATTTCCTCCCCGCAACTCAGTTTATGGCTCTGGCAGCCTGAATTGAATCCCAGGTTATGAGAGAGGGGGCATTTCAGATTCTGAAATCTTGACATGCTTAAAGCTAGTAAATCTTCCTGCAAGTTAATTGACCATGGAAAACTTATTTCTTAGTCGTAAAGTACGGGACACAGAATATGTAGTCCTTATCACTGAGTTATATGCAACTGCATTTAGGTAATTGTACACTAGTGGAAAAAAAAGACTGCCGAGACCTCCCCCTATTCCACCCTCCCACTCCCAGATAGCCTCAGTTTTTGCTTGTGTCCTTAGGTGATGGACCTCTTCTGAGGGAAGCTTATCTTCCTCGTATAGAGGTTTAGCTCTCTATGGAGACCATTCTTTTATCAATTTTCCTGCTGCATCATAGCCATTGCAGCTCCTACTGCAGCTTATGAATCAGTTGTCCCCTCAGCAGAGCCTTGCACCTGTATCCAGACCCCACCAGATTGAAGAAGGGGTGCTGGCCTGGGATGTTGCTGACATACTGAATCTCGCTTAAGGTACCCCCCTTGGCACATGGTGCAATGTATGGTGTTAGTTGCAGGTTGCTTTACAGATCCGTGGCCTGACAGCAGCAGATCCCCTGCTAAGTCTGCCTGCAAAACTACAGTGGTGAATACAGGATGGAAGCCCTTTAAACATTCCTGCCTTAGGAGTCCTTTCATCTACTAAACTCCTTTGGGGTGTGTGGTGGCCAGCGACTACCCTTCTGGTGGTCACAGCTAATAGTCAGGAGCACTGGTTTGTTTTGAAATGTTGACAGCATGTCTTGGTGTGCTTGTGCTCAGTGCTACTGCACCTGCACATGGCAATAAATAGGCAGTGGTTCTGGACAGCCGCACTCTGAAAACATTGGCTTATTCAAAAAATCAAGAGATACAGGTCACAGCAGACAGGGGAACGGACGAGTTTCGCATTAACAGCAGTACTTATTCATAGCTAGAATAAGCACTGCTGTCAGTGCGAAACATGTCAGCTCCCCTGTCTGCAGTGGCATGTTCCTTTTGATTTTGATTCGATTTTTTGAATAAAAGGCAATTTTTTCAAAGGAACATGCCTCTGCAGACAGGGGAGCTGACGTGTTTCACACTAACAGCAGTGCTTCTTCTAGCTATGAATAAGAATAAGACTTTATCAGTCATCAGTGTCTGGACCTGGGGTAAATGGGCACTTAATCCGGTGGGGTTACAAGCCCTTTGTTACAGGTTGGGGGCATTGGACATGGATCTTATAGTGGACACATTTGTTGCCAAGTCCAGGGTCCCTTCGCAGTAGACAAAATGGGGTCAGTTTAGCTTAATCTAAGCCTTTCTCCTCTAAACTCTCCCTCATCTGCTCCACAGAACTGTGATGGAGGACATTTAGTGGGTTCATGTTGATCTTCTGTCAAAAGGGCCAGTGTTCTATTCTATTTTGTGGCTTTAATAGTCTGTTGAAGCCATAGTCCTAGTCATTAATGGTCTGTTGGACTTGGTCATCTCTACACTCCTGAAAGCTAGGAAATCACTTCCCGCCTTTAGTCTGGTGATACGCAAAGCCAAATGTTGGTCCAGACCAAAGGACACCTCCCAGGCTTGGCTAAATATGGAAGATCTTACCTCCCATGTTGAAGAAAAATGCAGAAGCCTTCAGACGTAAATGGTTTTACTGGATGGAATTTGTATCCTTCCCAAAATACATTACATTGCCTTCTGTTTAGAAGGCATACTTTGATCTTCCTCCTCCTATTATTTCAGGTCCCCTGTCCCCACCCAATCCCCATTACTACTTCATCACTTGCTGACTTGATCTTTTTTTTTCGATCAACCCCTCACCCCATTACACCCTCTTCCTCATGGGTTGTTCCTAATCACAGTGTGCAGTCGGCAGGGAACCATACCTTTTTTATATGAAGACTATCCATTCACTCTTCCCTCTTTATATCACACATCTTGACATGCTTCTTGATCTGACATTGTTGGGTGGATTAGACAAGCTGTCATTTGAGCTTCTGATTTTTAAGAATAGTGTTCCTACCCCCCTTTTAAGACACACACTATCATATCAGTTAGTGCTTTGTGGGCTTTTCAACATCAGGCACCTGTTTCTTAGTTGCTGCCAGCTTTTGCCCCTGAGAAAATCCTTTTTTTAGACTACATTGAGGAACACCGCTATCTCCCCTCATATATGCTTTGGTTGGACTGCTTGCTATAACTGATAAGGTGGGAAGGGTTATAGTCTCATGGTGACTGGCCTTTAATTTTCTATCTGTCTAGTGTCCATTTTACCTGTAGGTGACAAACAATTTGTTTATTAAGCTGCGGCCCTCAGTAAACTCTGAGAAAAAGATTTTAAGGTAAATAAAATAACCCTATTTTGTTTTCTATAAGCTTGATTGGTATTAAGCAACCTAGGGAAGTCCAAAATCTGTCCAAACAGAGGGGCAGGCACACCAAAATTGAAGCAGATGACCCAGCTCAGTAACTAGCAGTAACTAGCAAAAAAAAAAAAATGGAATACAAAATCAGAATGCACCAGTTGTTGGATGTCATGGCTGCATTCGTTTTTTCTTTTTTCAGGCTTTCTTTTTTTTTTACCCCATTTTACCTGGTTCTATGCTGGTAACCCACTTCCTATCCTAGGACGATAGTGCTACTTACTGTATTGTATCCATGGCATAGCAGTGTCTTCCTAGGACGACCGGAAATATGTTAGGACTACCCTTCATAACATAGGGGGTTCTTGAGATGGCAATCATAGAGTGCCCAGGACACAGAGCAGTACTCAATTTCTTGCAGGATCAATAGGATTTTTTTTCACTTACTGTATCTAGACACGAGATGCTTTCAATTATATATTTAACAGTTGGAAAGGCAGTGTGAGAGCAAAGAAAAGTAAATTTTTCGGGTTTACATATATTTTCTCAAGAAAAAAAGACTTGTTCTAACTCCAATTAACATGCCATCTCTTCACCCACCCCCCCAACATCATCTCTCTCTTGGTTTGAGACTTTGATTTCATCCCACACTGACTGTCCTAACCATTTATATCTGCACTGTTCATATCCCACCCTTTCTGTTCCCTTTTTGTTTGTCTTTTTTATGCTCTACTGTTTTTTAGCCTATATCTATAGGTTGGATACTTTTTTTTGATTCTCATGTTTTAGTTCTGGAGACTTTTACAATGCAAGCTTGTCTGTATTCTACTGATGCACAAAGTGAAGCAGCTCAGTGAGGTTTGCAGACTTCAATGAGCTGTAACAAGGGAAGCACGTGGACCACAACTTGTGGATCCACTACAACATGGTCTTGACAGTGCTTGTGTACTTAAGAAATTTTCCCCTTCATAAATATTACATCAGCTTTCCATGCCTGTTCTAGCTGGTAGTCTATTACACTTATTCTAAATAGCTCTTTGCCTAACTCCCTATGTTTTTTTTCTTGGACACAGATTGTTTTCCCACCTTGGTATGCAGCAGTCTGGGAGAACTTCATGCCAAAATTAAATAAACAGTCTATAAAAGATAATAAAGTCTGTGTGTCCAGAGGTAGATTCAGTACAGAACAGAATCTTTATAGTGAGCTAAATACTTGCACCCACAGCCTCCTCTTGGATGACCATTGCGCAATGACACAAATGGAGATTGAGCGAGGCAAACCTCCATGTCAGAAAGACACCCTCCGGAAAAGAATGATGGTATAATGACTGTAGTAAATCTAAAGACCTCATCACGCCTTTACTTGTCAATATGCTGTTACAAGCTGTAGGAATGAAAATACTCGTGTCCGGCATCCTGAACATGGTACTTCAAGCAGACAGGCGCCACCGGAGCATTAGGTCTGCTGTGCATCTGCATCGTTGTATTCCTGCTTCCTGAAGATATGATTATAGTTCAGAATGCTGAATGTGCTGGGAGATGTACCTGTCACTCTCATTACGTGCACCTATAGTGTTCTAGTAGCATTCCATTAGTGAAATGTACTTATTTGCTGCATTAAAGAGTAAAGGTTCGTATCTAATTAGCAGGGCTTATGATGAAAACATATAATCTGCTGGCTGATGTGATGGATTTCTAAACAAAATCTTCATTCGTCACTGAAAAGTGCCATACCATACCATATATTGCAGATATAAACTTTTAACAGTCTCATTTGGTAAGGCAAAGAACCATGTGAAAATTATGTACACTCGCTAGTCTTTTTTGGGCTATAGGAAGCTTTGGGGTTGGCAGCTGTGGAGAACTGCATTTCACACTTTATTTTTGCACTTTGCATACAGGTTGTGCTTACTGCTTCTGCCGGCTTTGCTTCCTGATTTTAATTTTCTCTCCCAAAATTTGTTTTTCAGGTTAGCCAGTTTCGGCAGTTGTACTCAAAAGTGATTAATGACAAGCACGATGATGTCATGGCAAAGTTTGGTGCTATACTGGCTCAAGGAATCCTTGATGCAGGTATTTGAAAAGATTTTAGTCTGCAGATATGATGATCGTTCATAATTTTGTCTATAATTCATAGCCCTTTGCTTTTCAGCCAATTTTACTGGAAGCCATCCAGTGCCCAAGGGGTTATTCTCATTGCGGGGATGTCACTTGTATACATTACTTTTCTCTAGAAGCTAGCAGATAATGGCTTTATAATGATATTAGATGACTGCACCTGGCCCCTTGGCGGTAATGGCCTTGCCTGCTGCCCTCTTCACCCTGCTCTGATGAAAGAATTGACTGGCCTTAAATGCTGATTTAACCTTTCCGTTGCCACACAAAGTTTATTCTTGCAGTGAACTAATAACTACTCCTTCAAGGGTTTGTATTTTGAAGCTAAATAAATGTTCTTTTCCTTTGTTTTGTGCAGGTGGACACAATGTTACCATTTCACTGCAGTCTCGCACTGGCCACACTCACATGCCATCAGTGGTAGGAGTTTTGGTGTTTACCCAGTTCTGGTTTTGGTTCCCCCTTTCGCACTTCCTTTCTTTATCTTTTACTCCAACCTGTGTCATCGGCCTGAATAAAGACCTAAAGGTGAGTGCCTTCAGCCCCATGACATATATATGTATAGTAGATAGTTTGTTTATTGCATTTCTCAGTTTCAAGTGATTGGGCTCCAATGCCATTAATTGTAGCAGTGAATGAGTTACAGTAAATGTAAAATCACAAGTCCCCCTAAACTTAAAAGAGAAACGCATAATCCTCTTACAGACCTTATGATGCCGGATCACTCACCACTTATTAGCAACTTGTAGTAATGACAGACAGCACTGTTAATGAGATTTATTAACTCCTTCCTGTTTTGTACTCCTTACAGAAAGGTGTTCAGTCTGTTGCAATACGTTTTTAATGTAGGTCATTATGTTAAAGCTGTAATTTTACTGATTAAATATCTGATGCTGTGAGTATGTTGTTGGGGTGACACTACTTTACAGAGTATTAATGGCCTTGACATCTGGAATGTGGCATTCAGCTGGTAAATACCTCTTCATCAGTAGGCAGAGATGGTTCTTTTTTTAGATGCATAATAAATTGCTTGAATGTATTTCTGGCCTTTCATATTTTGTGGAGACATAATTAATCGACTGATAATTGTTTGATCATTACTTGCCTCCCTCTGCTGCCTAAATTGATAATTTAATAATACGGACCTATGCCTGGACTCTTGCTTATGATAGACATGCATGTATGCTGAATAAACATGTTAACCACCAAAGCCAGTTGATCATACAAGCTATAGGAAAGAGTTTATTTGTTCCTTTGTGTTTTTTTTTTTTTTTGTCACAGATCTTCAGTTCTGTTTTATTTTTGCAGATGCCTAAAGTTCAGTACAGGTCAAATTGCAAGCCCTCGACGTTTGCCTACCCAGCTCCTCTTGAGGTACCCAAAGAAAAAGAAAAAGAGAAGGTAGATACTGACCTAAATGCACTCTATTACTCTTTAATGTGTTTGTAAATGATGCAGTACATTTGTAGGATTAATTTTGTGAAAAAAATGTGTGTACTCAGTACATCTAATTGTTGCAAAACTTGATTAGTTGAAAAAAATATCTTTCATAGTGTACTTAAAATGAAGTCCCACCCATTTAAAAGTCAGCCGCTACAAAAAGTGTAACTGCTGACTTTTAATAAACACACTCCCCTGTCCCAAGGTCCATCAACGCGGGCACATGGAGCCTCGTTCCTCTCCGTATCGTCGGCAATGTAACTGTGGGCACCCAGCTTTGGCTTCACAGCCAGACATGCACTGTGCATGCAGGAGCTGTGCTGCGCATTGTGAATGGCCGGGCAATTGCAGGGACGGAGGGGGGGGGAGAGGTGATCTTCCGGCGTTGTGGCGCCAGGGCAGGAAATGGGAGCTGGGTGCCTGTCAAAACTAGGTAAAAACTGAAGCATGATGGTGGCTGCATCTTGCTTTGTGGCTGTTTTTATTCAGCTGGGACGGGGCCTTGGTCAAGGTAGAGGGAATTATGAACCGTTCCAAATACCAGTCAATATTGGCACAAAACCTTCAGGCTTCTGCTAGAAAGCTGAACATGAAGAGTAACTTCATCTTTTAGCATGACAACGACCCAAAGCAAACATCCAAATCAGCAAAGGAATGGCTTCACCAGAAGATGATTAAAGTTTTGGAATGGCCCAGCCAGTGCCCAGACCTGAATCTGATTGAAAATCTGTGGGGTGATCTGAAGAGGGCTGTGCACACGAGATGTCCTCTCAATCTGACATATTTGGAGTGTTTTTTCAAAGAAGAGTGGGCAAATATTGCCAAGTCAAGATGTGCCGTGCCGTGCCGATACACTCATACCCAAAAAGACTGAATGCCGTAATAAAATCAAAAGGTGCTTCAAAGTATTTGTTTAACCACTTAAGCCCCGGAAGATTTGGCTGCATATTGACCAGGCCATTTCATGCGATATGGCTCTGCATCGCTTTAGCTGACAATTGCGTGGTTGTGCAACGCTGTACCCAAACAAAATTGATGTCCTTTTTCCCCACAAATAGAGCTTTCTTTTGGTGGTATTTGATCACCTGCTGTGGGTTTTTATTTTTTGCGTTTTAAACAAAGGAAGAGCAACAATTTAGAAAAGCACTATCTTTTTACTTTTTGCTATAATAAATATCCCAATTTTTTTTTTTTTTTTTTAACACATTTTTTCCTCAGTTTAGATATGTATTCCTCTACATCTTCTTGGTAAAACAAAAATGCAATAAGCGTATATTGATTGGTTTGCACAAAAGTTATAGCGTCTACAAAATAGAGGATAGATTTATGACATTTTTATTTATTTTACTAGTAATGACAGTTATCAGTGATTTTTATTGGGACTGCAATATTGCTGCATTCAGATCGGGCACTTTTGACACATTTTTGTGACCAGGGACAATTATACAGCGATCGGTGCAATAAAAATGCACGGATTAAGATATAAATGTCACTGGCAGGCAAGGAGTTAACACTAGGGGGCGATCAAGGGGTTAACTGTGTTCCCTAGGTGTATTCGAAGGGGGGGGAGGGGAGGGAGATGGGACTATAAGAGCCTCTGTGCGGGCGAAACATGTCGGTATTCCATCAGAACAGCCAAGAATTCTTTTATTTGAACTAATTGACGGATTGTGGTCACTGTACTTTCTATAAATGTACTGGTATTGATGTCTGAGATTTCAAAATTTTGAATTTACCTTTTATTGTTTTTTATTATTATATTTAATAAAATCTTTTTCTATTTTTATACTATATAATCTTCTTACTTCTATAGCACCGCAATAATCCCACCCACTTTTCTCTTTCTTTCCATTACCATGTCTATACTTATGTGTTTGGATAGGTTTTTGGAGCGAATTTTCTTTACAATTTAATTTTTACCTTAAGTGTACAAACCTCTTCTTTGTTTTCTTGATTTAATGTATATTTTCAAACCGTTCTAAATTGACAGATGGAGAGATGCAGTGTTGTGATGACCCATGCTCTATATAGCCTATATAAAGCATGAGGTTTTAGAGATTAATATAGGCTGGCAAACATGTCATAATTCACATCAAATGCAAGATAGCACCAGACCTTAAAGTACAAGGAGGCATTTCCAAAATTATATTTTACTTGTTGAACTTGCATTCTTTCTGGGATTATAGAAAGAAAACATTTTTATCACCCAAGTTTCTAAAATCTTCTTGAGGTAACTTAATGGGAAAATATGACCCTGCAATGTTTTGAGGTTAGCATTCCTTTTAATGCCATTTTCCCATCTACCCTTAGGTATCCACTGCCGTCCTGTCCATAACAGCTAAAGCAAAGAAGAAGGAGAAAGAAAAGGAAAAGAAAGAGGAGGAAAAAATGGAAGTGGTATGTTTCTTCAGCAGTGTATCCTAATGTCCTACAGGGCAAACTATGTCTCTATGCATCTTATTGACTGCATTATGCTGGTCACAGTGCCCTCAGAAGCCTAATCTGAAGCCTAATCTGTGTACATACACATAGGGTTTCATAAAGATTTTGAACCAGTAGGATTTTCAAATCGCTTGAACTATATGGAATCGGCAGAAATTTAACATGATAGCAGTTGTTATAGGTTGAGGGCTTTTTCTTGTACCCATGAACAGGGTTGCTGATAGGGGAGGTACAAGCAGCCCTCCCATACTGGGCGTCTTTTTGTTAGAAGGGAATGGGGAGCCCAGGCTCCCTGCAAACAGCTTCTGTGCAGCCCTCTGCCAACAGAGCATCAAGTGTCTGTTATTTTTCTTCGGTCTGTGAATGTCGGTGAACAGGAGCAAGTGCCTGTTAAAATATCACGCCTGGTGTAAAAAAAACAGTTTTTGACTAGGCCTTTATGTTAAAAATAAAATAAATGTCACAATGTAAATCTGTTGTCAATCACAAGGAATGGCGCTCGCTGACCTACATGCAAAAAAAAAATCTAGCGACAAGACCCCTCCGTTGCTTTTCTCTCATCGGGTTACCCTTCCTCTTCGTTTATTTTACCAGCGGGGTAAGCAGCATGTCCGTCGGCGAGAGTCAAGCGATGGAGCGGCTATGTCGGGGGCTTTTTTTTTTTTCTTTTCCGCCCCAACCAATCCCCCCCCCCCCCCCCCGCATGAACTACATGCTCAGATAAGCATCTAGTCTATATTTTTGAAAGGACCTCATGATTTATTTATTTTTTGCCGTGAGAACCCCTCCCAATCCCAAATTCATATCGGACCCAAAGTGTTTGGGTAGATGGGCAGCCCTGCTCTTGGTCTGTTGTGGGCACCAAGGCATTATTAGTGCTAATGTATGTGACACTGACAATGCCACTGATTATCTCAATATAGGCTAATCTTAATCCAATTTTACATGTTCCTATATGTTCCAGGATGAAACTGAGAAAAAAGAGGAGAAAAAGAAGGAGCCAGAGCCAAACTTTCAGTTACTGGAAAACCCAGCTCGGGTAATGCCAGCTCAGCTCAAAGTTCTTACTATGCCAGAAAGCTCCCGTTACCAACCTTTTAAGCCTGTAAGTACAACCAAATTATTTGAAGGAATGCTAACCTTACTATGTTGATGAGACCTAAACTGAGGCAATAAAAAAACAGAACCTTTCATACGGGTATTCATAAGACATGTAGGACATTCTAGTAGTGCTCCCTTCTTTTCCCGTGACAGTGGGCTGGGGTTGTTCTTGCACACATTTTAAATCATCGCTGCTGTGTAGAACCCTGCGTGAACAGCCACATCGTTCATTCACAGGGATCTGTGACTGAATAAGTGTAATGTCCTGTTCTCCACCATGGAAGACATCTTGTAGTTCTCAATAGACTAAGAGTGCCCCTGAAAAGCGCATTCATAGTCCATTCACTCTTCCTCCAGATTGTAACTGAAAACCTGAATGGAGGTACTGGCAGAAAGCTGGAGGGAGAGTGTGCAGGAGCCTGACACTGCACCCCATGATCCTCTGATCTCAAATACAATACTTTGCAGGCTCCTGAATGGGGAAAAAATAAATGAATGCACATTTGTTTTTTCAGCAAAAATGTTTTCATTTTTTTTTTCCCTTAAGTGCCGGTTCACACAGGGGCGACCTGTCAGGCGACTTGTCGGCCTGACAAATCACGCTCTATTCAGTACAATGGAACCGTTCTAAGTCGCTCCGACTTAGAAAAAGTTTCCTGTAATACTTTGGGGGCAACTTCGGAGCAGCTTGCATTGATTTCTATTAAAGAAGTTGTTTGCAAGCCACACTGAAGTCCCGCTGTGCAGGGCAGCTTCTGAGTCTGACGACTTTGAAGCCACCCCTGTGTGAACCAGCACTAAAAGTAAACTTGGCCTTTAAGCTACCATTGTTATCCAGCACCGTAAAATGCAATGCTTCCTGGTTTTGCTTTTCCAATGGCTACACAAATATCCCCCAAAAATTTATTTCAGAAAAGTTATAAATTGATTTGCATTTTAATGAGTGAAATAAGTATTTCACCCCTTCGCAAAACACGACTTAGTACTTGGTGGCAAAACCCTTGTTGGCAATTAGAGGTCAGATCTTTCTTATAGTTGGCTACAAGGTTTGCACACATCTCAGGGGGGATTTGGTCCCACTCCTCTCTGCGGATTGTCTCCAAGTCAATAAGATTTCAAGGCTGACGTTTGGTCACTCAAACTTTCAGCTCCCTCCACATATTTTCTATGGGACTGGCTAGGCCACTACAGAACCTTATCCTCCCTGGCGGTATGATTGTCAGATTTTTGCGCCTGAAAGCGGTACAATTATTTTACATAGAAACTTGCCGTTTTGTATTATAGGCCTGTAATTCTTAGCAATAACGCACTTAAATCTGTTCAAACAAGAGTCTAATAGATGTCCCGGGTATGATGAAGTTTGAAACACTATCATAAATCATAATATAAAAAATTATAATAAAATGAATTTCCCCACGATTCACTATCGCTCAATTCTGCAAGTGTTTTAATTTACTAATGCTGTTTTCTAGCTGGTCTAAAACCACTTTTGAAGTAAAGGGAAACTTTTTTTGTTGCTATGGACAATCTCAAGCTAACTGGCAGAACAAAATATTTATTCTATAAAATTGCATGCAGGGCATTGGACAAAGCACTAAAGACAAAAGGGATGAAATAATTTTATACATTAATGTAATCTGTAAGATTACAGTGTACTGTATGTATTATGATATTTTTACTTTTTTGAATTTGCCGCCGGGCTCCGTCGCAATGCTCGCATGGAATGGAGCCCAGCACAGAGAGGCATCGGGCGGACAGAGCCCATGGACACAGCGGGGGGACATCACAGGATCCTGGGGACAAAGTAAATATACCGCACCAGGATCCTGCAATGCAATTCCAAGTGTGGCTCGGGGTTACCGCTAATGATGCTGGAATTTAACCCTAAGCCACACTCGGGAAAACCGCCAAAGAGGTTAATGTGCTTCTTCTTGAGCCACTCTTTTGTCGTCCATCGCCCCTTTGATTCGTTAAAGTTGTCCTGTCCCCTTAACCGAAAAACGGCCCCAAAGCGTGTTCATTCCTCCTCCAAACACGATGAGTTGAGTTGATGCCAAAGAGCTTGATTTTGGTCTCCTCTGTTCACAACACTTTCACCCAGTTCTCCTCTGAATCATTCAGATGTTTATTAGCAAACTTCAGATGGGCCTGTGTATGTGCTTTCTTCACCTTGCGGGCATTGCAGGATTTCAGTCCTTCACGGCGTAGTGTTACCAATTGTTTACTTGGGGACTATGGTTCCAGCTGCCTTGAGATCATTGACCAGATTTTCCATGTAGTTCTGGACTGATTCCTCACTGTTCTCCTAATCATTGAAACTCCACAATGTGAAACCTTGCATGGAGGCCCAGACCAAGGGAGATTGACAGTTATTTTCTGTTTCTTCCAGTGAATAATCGCACCAGCTGTTGACACCCTCTCACCAAGCTGCCTGGCGATGGCCTTGTAGCCCATTCCAGCCTTGTGTAGGTCTACAATCTTGTTCCTGACATCCTTGGACAGCTCTTTGGTCTTTGCCATGGTGGAGAGATTGGACTCTGATTGCTTCTGTGGACAGGTGTCTTTTTTATATAGGTAACAAGCTGAGATTAGGAGCACTCCCTTTAAGAGAGTGCTCCTAAACTCAGCGCATTACCTGTATAAAAGACACCTAGGAGCCACAAATTTTGTTGGTTGATAGGAGAGCAATACTTATTTCATTCATTAAAATGCAAATCAATTTATAACTTATTTGAAATGCGTTTTTCTGGATATTTGTGTAGTTATTCTGTCTCTCGCTGTTAAAAGAAACCTACCATTAAAATGATAGACCGATAATTTTTTTTGTCAGTGGGCAAACGTACAAAATCGGCAGGGGATCAAATACTTTTTTCCCTCACTGTATGCATGTTATGGTTTACGAGATACCAGCAGTGCAAATTTAGAGGCCTCTTACCTGTCAGTGAGTGCACTGCAAAGGTGCCTACAGAATCTTCCACTATGGGCCAATTCACATGAATGCTTCAGTGATTTTTATTGTAAAGGACACCCCAACGCACAGCAATGTGCAGTAACGTTTTGCTGTGTACTGTGATGTGCCAGTAAAACTTGATGCAGGAACAATTTTAGGCAGCCCATTCCAATGAATAGACTGACTCAATGCCAATGTACATTACTATGTGGCATAACATGTATTAATAATGCTGCAACAGACTGCCCTGGTGTGAATGGGCCATAAGACTAGATATCTAGTAAAGCCAACGCAAGCTGTGTAAAGCAGTAGTATAACAAATCTGCCAAGCCTACTGTTGCCACTTTTGTTACTTATTGACTTAAAAAAAATAAAAAAAGTGAGAATGTGTTTACTAACCACCAGGCTTGTTTGGTTAAAGAAACTTCCTCTTATTAGGCCCCATGTACACGGGACACTGCTAAGCGTACGTTCAGAGGCAGTTGGGCTTTTTTCAACTGCCCCTGAACTCATTCAATGTTATCCTATGTGACCAGGTACACAGTCTCGTTTATTGCTGTTTTTTAGGCAGTTGCGTTTAACACCGTTTCTTCAAAAGCAAAAAAAGAGTTCCAACGTCAAAGATTTCCACGTTTCAGATGCTAAACGCTGTACCCCATATAGACGCATTTTTGTTTCTAAGCGTTTTTAAAGGTACCCTATATTTTTGACAAAAACAGACAAAAATATGATGGAAAACAATGAAAAAACTTAACAAAAAAAAAAATTTGTTTAAAATGTTTTAATTACCTGATTGATGATTCATAGACTATATATAGCCCTGGATGCAATGCAATACACCACTAGCATTGCTGTATTCAAATTTTAATTGGAATTTGACCAAGATGACCCCACCATTGAGCTTAACCCCCTACTTGATATATTATAAAAGATGAAATTCACGTTTAAATTTGCATAAAATAGACAAAATATATTTCGTTTTTTAAAAAGTAATTAAAAACAAAAATACCATATACAGCTGAAAAAAATCCAATAAATATATTAATATTTAATTATTAAAAATATTTAAAAAATGTGGCAAAAAGTTATATATTGCGCAATCAATGGATGGGTCCAATAGCAACGAACTTTGACTCTGGACCTCGCACGTAATTTTGTGGCCTCACGTATTTATTGATAAGTCTCATGCTCCTTTGTTTAATAGCTTGAATAGGCTGTATTCATAGGTGTGTATGTGGATATGTAGTGGTGAGATTTCTGTAAGTGTATGTGCAGCTGCACTTCCTCTTTTTAATTAGACAACGTTTTCTTTCTTTTATCTGTGGACTGCCAATGTTGGTCTCTGCTCGTTGTGTAGGTTTATTAAAGTGGTTCTTTTTGATATGTTTCATTTATAAGCCAGTTATTCCATCCATTTGTTAGTGGTGATGTAGGTATCTTATGCTTCAACTAATCAGTTACAAATGCTGCACAGGGCTTTAGCTGTATTTTCTCTTTCGTTTACTGACTGACCTAGCTCCATTATTCTTGACCATAGGGTTGTTACGCCACCTTCAGGAGAGGACTAGACAGAACATGTTATACATTTTAAAAAAAAAACAGAGCTTTCTAGTTCTGCCCAGGAGGCGGTCCTGCAGCTTCAGTTTTTTCTGCCTAGTGAAGGAGATGGACCTAGGAACCCTGCGGGACAATCAGTCCTGGGATTTTTTTGCAGAAGTTTTTTGTCTTTTGCACAAGATTTTGGATCCTGTGATCTACTATCAACGACAGGCTGGATACTCTTTATCCTTGTAGTCTCCCCAGCCTGGCCATCGAACGTGTGCTGACCATAGCTACGCGCTGGGTCAGCCACAACATGCCCCCCCCCCGTACTCTTCAGGAGTGGGTCTATGATGGGATGTCCCCAGCTCGTCCGGATGGTAAGTACAGCTCTCCCTGCCTCTGCGGGCTTGAGCAGCTGGGCATTCCCTTATTCCCTGGGAGGTCGATTCGGGGGTCCCTCTCTTCTCTCCCTATCTCCACCCCACCCCTGTGGGGGATGCTGCAGATGGGCTGCAGAGCGGTGTGTGTGCGCCTATAGCCAGGGGTTCCCCCGGGGCTCTCACCTGGATGGGTGGCTTTGTCCCTGGGTCCCTTTGGTCTCCCCGTTGGGTGTCTGGAGGTCTGCACTTGCTGATCGCCATAGCGCTGTTCTGCCACCATTTTAACTGTCTTTCCCCTGTGTATAGTTGTTGTCGGCCATGTTTCATGTGCCTAGGTGGGAAGCATGGTCGGGAACCATTTTCCTGTAGTTAGGCAGCCATTTTCCCATGTCCCTTATACTGGACGCTCGCCGGCCATTTTGTTGTAGCCCAGTGTGGTTTTTATGCTCAGCGCTGGTCCTTGCTGCTCAGAACAGCTCGGTTTTTCACTCAGGACACCTGGGAGCTGACACAGGACACATGCGCTAGTAGCTGAGCGCCGCAGAACTCGGTCGGGGTGGCGAGTCTTGCGGAGGGGGCCCCTCAGTCTGCAGCAGCTAGGAGGGTGGGACTGTTGTCTGCAAGCAATGCAGTTCCTTTGAATGCTTTGTCGGCGGTCCTTGATACGTTCGTTGCCAGGATGGAGGCGGTGCAAAGGTGGTAAAAAGAGACCCCTGCTCTGTCATTTCAGATGACGCTGACCAGGACTGATCGGACAGTGAGGATGATTCCCTGTCCGGGTCTGCACGCGACAAATCGCTAGTTGGAGCACTTATTGCAGCTGTGTGTGGTACCCTGAAGATTCAGGGTACAGCAGATCTTTCTGCTGACATAGCGTTCCCTTTTGAGTCCTGTAACCCAGCCCGTGCACCTCAGGTGTTTCCGTATCTGACTTATTTTGATAAGTTCATATATAAGAAATGGGGAAGACTGCAACCGACCTTTTCGGTCCCAAAAAGTATGGCGGTGCGTTACCCCTTTGAGGAGAGCGCCTTAAAAAAAATGGTCAGCTCCTCCGGTCGTGGACCCCCCAGTATCCAAGTTAAATAAAGTAACCACGATCCCGTTAGAAGGGACTCCTGCGTTTAAGGACCCTACGGACAGGAAGGCCGAGGCAGTGGCTCATTGTTTACGGTTGTGGGGTCAGCAATGCGACCAGTACTGGCCTCGGCACTTGTGTCACAGACACTTACTGAGTGGGCAAAACTTTTGCACCGTGAATTGGGGGAGCAACGGGCGTCTCCGGTCTGCGCGGAATTAGCAGACAAGTTAGTGCAAGGTCTTAAGTACGTTTGTGACGTGGCCCTGGATACGCTCCCTCTGTTATCCAGAGCTTTAGTTTCAGCAGTGGTGCTGAGGCGACTGATTTGGCTAAAATGCTGGTTTGCGGACCAGGCATCTAACAAAAGCCCTGACGGATCTACCCTTCCTTGGTGAGCGGCTCTTTGGAGCCTCGGATGACATCCTTAAGAATGCCACAGGTGGGAAGACAAAGGAGCCATGCCGTAGACAAGGGCCCTCATTTTCCGCTCGTAAGCGGCTTTTTCGTCCACCCGGGGCTTCGGCTAAGCGCCCCCAGCCCGACAGGATGACCTCTGAGGAACAAAAGCGTTCCTGGAACCACAAGCCTAACAAGCCTGTGAGCAAAAGTGCTACCGCATGAAGGTTTGCCCCCGCCAGTCTCTTGGGTGGGGGGTTGCCTTCAGGAGTTTGCAGCCCGGTGGGCCTCTCGGCTGTCCGACCAATGGGTCTGCGAACTGATTTCCTCTGGCTACAAGATAGAGTTCCTCTTTTGGCCACCAAACAGATTCTTCCCCTCCAGCATACCCTTACTCTTGTCCTGCCGGGAGGCCCTCATGGGGGTGGTAAGGGACCTGCTAAGTCGCGGGGTGATAGTGCCTGTTCCGGAGTCGGAAAGGTTCCAGGGGTTCTACGCCAATTTGTAGTCCCCAAAAAGGAAGGGGGGCGTCCAATCTTGGATCTAAAAGCCCTCAATTGCTTTGTAAATGTACAGAGGTTCAGAATGGAATCGGTTCACTCAGTGGTCACTGCACTCCATCAGGGGGGACTCCAGGATGCATATCTGCACATACCCATATGCCTCCAGCATCAGAGGTTTCTGCGAATTCGCAGTTGGAGAAGCCCACTACCAGTTTGTAGCTCTCACCTTTGGCTTGGCATCAGCCCCCCCCCGAGTCTTTACCAAGGTATTGGCTCCAATTTTGGCGTTGTTGCGACAACGCAGGATCGCGATCGTAGGCTACCTAGACTATCTCCTCCTGAGAGCATCTTCCGCCTCAGAATTAGAGGAGGATGTGGCGATCACCATGCAAACCCTGCAGGATTTTGGGTGGCTGTTGAACCTGAAGAAGTCGGTGCTTATACCGACTCAACGCTTGGAGTACATAGGCCTGTTGCTGGACTCCATGGAAGCGAGAGTGTTTCTCCCTTCAGATAAACTGCAGACTCTCAGAACTGCAGTAAAACTATTGATGAAACGCAGGTGGTTGTCGCTATGCTTTTGCATGCGAGTCCTGGGGCTCATGGTAACCTCTTTCGAGGCAGTGCCGTACGCCCAGTTACATACCAAAGTCTTGCAGAAGGAGATCTTGATGAAATGGGACAAATCTCCGTTATCCCTGGATCGGCAGATTCAGGTGAGCCAGTCAGTCCAGGACTTCCTGCTCCCGGTGGCTGAGGTCTCCGGAACTTTGCTCTGGGAAGTCGTTCCTACCTCTACATTGGACAGTGATCACAACGGACGCCAGTCTGACCCGCAGGGGTGGAGTACTGGGAGTATAGTCGACCCAGGGCCTCTGGTCAAGGGAGGAATCCAAGTTGCCGATCAATGTGTTCCAGCGATCAGGCTATGCCTCTCCACATGGTCGATGAGACTTTGAGGGCGTCCGATCAGGATCTAGTCAGACAACGCCACGGTGGTGGCATATGTCAACTATCAAGAAGGAACAAGAAGCTTAGCTGCAGCACGGGAGGTCGCTCATATTCTTCAGTGGGCAGAGCGACTTGTACCAGTCCTATCGGCCATTTACATCCCGGGAGTGGGAAACTGGCAGGCGTGCTACCTAAGTCGCCAGATACTGGACCCAGGAGAGTGGTCGTTGCATCCGGAGGTGTTCAGACTACTGTGCCTGCGATGGTGCACACCAGACGTGGATCTTCTGGCATCCCGTCTCAATCGGAAGGTGCTGAGATTTGTATCCAGGACAAGAGATCCTTGGGCAGATGCGCTGGTGGCTCCGTGGGATCAGTACCGACTGATCTATGCTTTTCCTCCGCTAAAGCTACTTCCACATCTGCTCCGCAGAGTGGAGACTGAGGGGATTCCAGTAATTCTGATTGCCCCAGATTGGCCACGGCACCCCTGGTACACAGACCTAATACGCCTGGTTGCGGACGCTCCCTGTCGACTACCGATGCAATAAGACCTTCTGTTTCAAGGTCCAATTCTCCATCCTGCTTTACCATCGCTGGTTTTAACGGCATGGCTGTTGAGAACCAGGTGCTGAGGAACCGGGGCCTATCAGACTCGTGATCTCAACTATGTTGTGAGGAGAAAGGGTGGCGTCTGCGCACCTATTCCATTTCCAGGATCCTGCTTTTTCTACATCGAGGAGTAGACCAGAAATTAGCCTTGAGCACCATTAAGGGACAAATATCAGCCTTGGCTGTCTTTTTTTTTTTTTTTTTCCAGCAACCCCTGGCGTCTCACTCTCTAGTGAGCACTTTTGTTTCCCTGGGTCAGACATGTAGTTCCTCCAGTGCGTCCACATTTACCTCCGTGGGATCTGAACCTGTTATCAGCAGTTCAGAAACCGCCGAAACATCAGAGAGATTCCTTTGTTGACTCTCTCTCAGAAAGTGGTCTTTCTAGTGGCCATTACATCGGCCAGGAGGGTCTCAGAACTGGCGGCCTTGTCTTGCAAGCCGTCTTATCTGGTTATCCATAAGGATAACCCATCCATGGTTTTGCGTCCCCATCCTTCTTTTCTGCCTAAGGTGGTTTCAGTGTTCCACATCAATGAAGACATTGCGTTACCATCTCTGTGTCCTAAACCGACACATCCTAAGGAGGTTGTCCTTCATTCCCTGGACATGGTCCGGGCTCTAAGGGTGTATTTGTCTGCCATGGCTCCCTTTCGGAAGTCGGACTCTGTTCTTTTCAGTAGCTGGTCCAAAAAAAGGTATGGCGGTCTCATCGGCCACCATTTCTAGTTGGATCAGACAGATTGTGGTACAGGCCCATGCCTTGAAGGGTCAGGTGCCCCCCTTTACTGTCACGGCCCATTCCACCAGGGCAATTGGAACCTCTTGGGCTTTCTTGACTTGGTCGTCCTTTCACACTTGTACCAAATTCTACAAAGGGGATGTTAGGGCATCGGCTGATGCCTGTTTTGGCCGCAAAGTTGTGCAGGCGGCCGTGTAATGTTGCAATTGCACTTTTTTTTTTTTAATTTTTTTTAATTTTTTTTTTTTTTTTTTTCATTTTCATTGATTTTTCAGCTCTTGGTTTATTTTATCAACTTGTAACATTAAGACATCGTTATGCCTGTTGCCTTTTTTTTTTTTTTTAAACAGTCATGAATAACCTGTGGCGTGTTTTGTGGTTAATCACATTTTATATCTGTATCTGCCTATCGCATTAGTGTGCAAGTAAGTAGTCTTGTAAAATTCGCTTTTGTGAACGTCTTTTCTCTTTTAACAGCTCTCAAATGGTGGCATAATAATCCTTAGAGACACTAGTGAGGAGGAAGAACAGCTAGTGGAACCTGTTGCTGCTCACGGTCCCAAAATCGAAGAGGAAGAGCAGGAACCAGAGCCTCCAGAGCCATTTGAATACATTGATGACTAAAAGTAAGTGATGGCTATAACTCTACTACATATTACTAATGCAAGTGCAAATATTATATAGTGACTAGGTTCTTTAGTAAAGCTGAAATTTAACCTGGATATATTTTGCCTTTCTTGGTCCCCTTCCCACAACAACTTGCCAAATAAATTCTTAAATGTAAACCTTTCTCATTACATACCTCGTTTTAGACCCAGTGATGCCATCATGGTTGGTGAGAGGGTTCAGCAGGGTGCTGTACATGGCTTCCTAAAAACCTCACTGCACTCTGACTCAGTACTCCTGCAGTCATGATGCCAACAGTGGGTTTGCTTTTGGAAGGAGTTAGGCAAATCTCAAAAGGCCTTTAATGGGCAGATGTCAGTCTTGAGGAGTGGAAGTTCCTGGGTAGTTCTTGCATTCGGTAACACCCACATTTGTTGCTGAGCCTCCATGACTAAAATGACTAAAATCCAATGAAGGAAAGGGGCAGGCCAGGGGCTGGCTGGGAATGAAGGGGCTAGCTGATGCTGGGCAGCCTCCATTTAGGAAATAAGGTGGGCTTTGTTTTGCTGCAGCTTCAAGTGCAGTGTGGGATGTATTACATTTTTTTGCTACTCTCCTTAGGTGACCTCCTCTCCCTCTTATTTCTTCTCTCTCTATCTTTCTCTCTGAGGTAATATTCCACTTGGATAATTCTTCTATTAAGGTTCCCACTTCACCATAGCCTGTGGGGCTTTCAATGCAGCTCCTGGATTGGTTGGCTCCTTGGCAAAGCCTTGGGGCACCATGCCTGGAACTGATCAGATGGAAGATAAGTCTCTGCCTTATAATGTTGCTTTCATACACTGAATCCTACAGTTAGTGTCTCCTTTTGCAACATGTAAGTGCAATGAGTGGAGTTAGCCACAGGGTGCTTTACAGATCCATGGTTGAGATCTGACTGCAGCACAAAGCCTAAAGACACCTGTAGAAATGGAGGGCAAAGCCAAGAGGGGCTCCCTATTGCTCCAGCTTACTGAATCATCTTTGGTATGTACAGGATGGAAGCCCAGAGTGCCCTCAATTTCTAGTCCTACCCACTGCCCCAATTCTTTAGTGTATGTGTGGTAGCAATTAACCCACCCTTCCTGTGGTTGCAGCAAGGTTTTTTTGATCAAATTTTACAGTCTCTGAATCAAAGTCACACTCTAGTCTTAGGCTTTGTTTCCACTAGTGCAACACCACAGCTGTGCGACTTTGAGTGCAGCTTTGATCCAACTTTACACTCTGGATCAAAGTCACATCAAAAGTTGCATGAAAGTAGTGCAGGAACCTTTTCAAAGTCACTGATTTTCAAAGGCGCATAGATGGGATCATTTGCTTTTGAAATCAATCGGCTGTGACTTGTCATGTGACTTTATGTCCAAAGTCGCATTACAAGTTGCACTAGTAGAAATGGAGCCTTGAACTCATTGCTCACATGTAGCTTCCTCAGCTGTGCCTGTGCCACACCATGCACACAATGCACATCACAGTGCCATGCAGAAACAACCAAGTGGTTCTGCACTGTAGAAAATCTGCAGCATGTTGCATTGTAATCTATCTTACAGAACATACTTCCAAAGTCTGCCCCCCCCCCCTCTCTCAGGAGAAACTGATAGCCAAAACACGGCTATGAAGACAGGAGGCGATCTGAGAAGGAGGGATCGGGGTGGGGCTGGGCAGGTCTAGACATGTCTGTCTAAAAAGGAGGGGAGGGACGGGGGCAGGACTGGGCAAGACAGGGGAGGTTCGAATTAACAGTAGGCATGCCTGTGTAGAAGAGAAGGACAACGTTTTCAGGAAGTGAGGCAGCATGCAGAAATAAGGAAGTAAGGTTGTCCCCGAAGAACAGGAAGAAGCTGATTATCTGGCTTTGATTAGACTTTCTAAGCTTGTCAATCGACTATATAGAAAATTAATAATGTCTAAGATAAAGATATTGTACATATAATTATTAGAAACATTTTCATTTTTGACTGGACTTCCACTTTTTTAAGGGGATTTGGAGGAGGAAAATTAGGGTTATCCAGGGTTTAATTAAGAATTTTATTTAGGAAAAGTTCTGTCATCTGCATGTAACAGATGCAACTAATTACAATGTAGTGTAATAGTTAATTGTATCCATTCATGACCATTATGACCTATGACCATATGGCTGTACAGTGCTGGGACCTTTGCCTGTCAAACTGGCAGAGGGAATGCATGCAGTTGGGAAGCATTGGAAGAAATGCTAGATATACCCTGGAGGCTAATGTATAGCTCGGCAGAGAATTCCTAGAACTTTTGACCAAGTAGTACTGGGCAACCTTTGTCTCCTCTAGAGACTAACCCAAGGTGCACATCTATGCGGCTGCTGTTGATGCATTTTTTCGGCGTGTTTTTAAACCCGCGTTTTTGCATGCAGTTTTCATGCGTTTTGCTCTACTTCTTTATTTTCTCTCTTAAAAACTGAATAGCAGATTAAGGAGCAGGGTGGGAAGCCGGCCGCCTCGTCCTTAACCACTTCAGCCCCGGAAAATTTTAGCCCCTTCCTGACTAGAGCATTTTTTGCAATTCGGCACTGTCACTTTAACTGACAAACCTCTGCAGGTTTTATTTTTTGCTCTATAAACAAAAAAAGCGTAAATTTTTGAAAAAAAAAGCATTTTTTTTTTACTTTTTGCTATAATAAATATCCCCCAAAAAATATAAAAAAAACTAATTTCTTTCTCAGTTTAGGCCGATATGTATTCTTCCACATATTTTTTACTGATTACTGTGTAAATGTCACTGACAGGGAAGTGGTTAAACACTAGGGGGCGATCAAGGGGTTAAATGTGTTCCCTCAGCATGTTCTAACTGTGGGGGGGGGGGGGTGGGCTCACTAGGACAAGACAGATCACTGCTCCTGATGATGGGGAGAAGTAGATCACTGTCCTGTCACTAGGCAGAACAGGGAAATGGCTTGTTCTGCCTCTCCTTGTCGTGGGTCACCGGCTGACATTGAGTCCACGGGCACGCGCCCGCTAGCCTGGGATTACAAAGGGACATACGGTATGCCCTTTTGCGCACCCGTGCCATTCTGCCGATTGTACATCGGCATGCGGCGGTCGGAATCGGTTAACAACCAATGAGCTATTACACACGCAACACAATCTGCTGTGGAAAAAGGTCCCTGACCCTTTCCGAAAATGCACCGGCTGAAAAACACATAGATGTGAATGTGTACCATAGGAAACCATGTTAAATGGACTGTAGTGCATTTCTGCAAAATGCACTAAAAATGCATAGGTGTGAATTTAGGGTTAAGCTTACTTGCCAGTGTTGGCCAGGCACTGCGGTGTCCTACAGCTATGCTGTTTTCTTCTTCTTTTTTTTTTTTTGGGCCTGGCATGTTCATTTCTGTAGTGCAACGTGTCTACAATTAATCTGCGATCAATGCTAAGCTTAGCTTTCTGGGATTTTTCTTCTCTTTCTAGGAATTTTCTTTTTTTTGTGCTCATGTGCAATTATTTTTTTCTATTTATATTTCTCACACAATTCTGCCATCATAGAATAGAAAATCCCCCATAAAAAATCAACCTTTGGTGTGGCCCACTAATGATACGAAGTTTTAACGAAGAGTTTTAGAAAAGATTTTCTTAAGAAAATTCTTTCTGAATTCGACCCATGTATTTTATATATTACCGTATTTATCGGCGTATAACTCACGCCGGCATGTAACGCGCACCCCAAGTTTAGGAGTGAAGTTTAAGGAAAAAAACTTACATTTAAATGCCCATCAATGCAGCCTTATCGGTGTCCATCTGAAGCCTTGTCAGTGTCATTTGCAGCCTTGTCATGCAGCCTGTCCATCATTGCACCCTTGTCAGTGTCATATGCAGATTTGTCATGCAGCCTTGTCCATCGTTGCAGCCTTGTCGGCCGGCTTTCGGCCCTTCTCGTCGGCCGGCTTTCGGCCCTTCTCGTCGGCCGGCTCTCGGCCCTTCTCGTCGGCCGGCTTTCGGCCCTTCTCGTCGGCCGGCTTTCGGCCCTTCTCGTCGGCCGGCTTTCGGCCCTTCTCGTCGGCCGGCTCTCGGCCCTTCTCGTCGGCCGGCTCTCGGCCCTTCTCGTCGGCCGGCTCTCGGCCCTTCTCGTCGGCCGGCTCTCGGCCCTTCTCGTCGGCCGGCTTTCGGCCCTTCTCGTCGGCCGGCTTTCGGCCCTTCTCGTCGGCCGGCTTTCGGCCCTTCTCGTCGGCCGGCTTTCGGCCCTTCTCGTCGGCCGGCTTTCGGCCCTTCTCGTCGGCCGGCTCTCGGCCCTTCTCGTCGGCCGGCTCTCGGCCCTTCTCGTCGGCCGGCTCTCGGCCCTTCTCGTCGGCCGGCTCTCGGCCCTTCTCGTCGGCCGGCTCTCGGCCCTTCTCGTCGGCCGGCTCTCGGCCCTTCTCGTCGGCCGGCTCTCGGCCCTTCTCGTCGGCCGGCTCTCGGCCCTTCTCGTCGGCCGGCTCTCGGCCCTTCTCGTCGGCCGGCTCTCGGCCCTTCTCGTCGGCCGGCTCTCGGCCCTTCTCGTCGGCCGGCTCTCGGCCCTTCTCGTCGGCCGGCTCTCGGCCCTTCTCGTCGGCCTTCGTCTGCTCTCGGCCCTTCTCGTCGGCTTTCGTCTGCTCTCGGCCCTTCTCGTCGGCTTTCGTCTGCTCTCGGCCCTTCTCGTCGGCTTTCGTCTGCTCTCGGCCCTTCTCGTCGGCTTTCGTCTGCTCTCGGCCCTTCTCGTCGGCTTTCGTCTGCTCTCGGCCCTTCTTGGCGGTTTTCAGCCACCGAGAAGGGCCAAAATCCACTGAGAAGGGCCGAAGGCGGCTGAAAGCCGCCCAGAGGCTCCAAAATCGTGGAGGATCGGCGAATAACACGCACCCACGGTTTTCCCCTGATTTTAAGGGGAAAAAAGTATGTGTTAATACGCCAATAAATAAGGTATGTATTTATGTATTATACCCATGTAATTCGACCCATGGCCTTAGACTAGTTCAATTTTCTTGCACAATTTTCCTTCCTATATTTGCCTTAAACTATGTAGTCCAGGGGGCCTGCATAATTGGATACTATTGAAAGTTGTTTAGTTTTGACCTCATATTATATTGTTTTTGGTGCAAGTCTAATAAAGGAGATTTGAACAAGAGAACAATGTATGGCCAGCTTTAGTTACTAAAGCCTCCAGCTGTTTGTAACCATTGTTAGTTAAGCCATTGCTGGGACAAAAAGCACAACATTTATTTTTGGTGGTGATTTAATAAAATGATTGATCATTTTAAATTTACAGTCTGTCGCATCTAATTGATTTGTGTTATATCCTCATACTGTGGTGTAGTTTTAGGTAATAAAACAGCATTGGCTCTTGTATATATCGCATCTAGAGCCTACAATTGGCAAACACATGGAACCAGTGTTAGTTGTGGCACATAGCAATGTGTGTGTTTCAAACCTTTTGCTACCATAACTAGCATTGCTTCCAAGGATTGAACTAATCGTCTTCTGGGCAGGTTTGGGAATCTTGACCGATTTCAGACGTTTGTTCTTATGAGCTACCTTTAACATTAAATCCAAGAAAACCCATTTATTTGCTATTTAAAATAGGAATGTGTGAATGAAAAGCTCTTCTAAAGTATGAGTCAAGAGTTGAAGCAAAAATGCAATGTTTTATTTCATGTATGCACTATAAGCAATTTATATGCACATGCTATATTTACCATTGTAATATTTCACTGAAGTTACTGTGATGATATATAATTTTTTATTATTATTTTTTTGTAGGCTTCTTGTGGATTAATGTATGGTGATAGAATAAGTGCCACTACCAGGAACACCTTCAGGGCTGCATGTTGACTGTGTCATGCTTTTCTGTTCTACTCCTAATGTAGAGGAGCCATGGATCCAATGTTACTGTCTGGAGTGTTCGGTTTTCAAATAAAATTCAGAAAACTCTGCTGTTTTGATTGTTTTCATTTTCAGAACATATATACAGATATGAGCTGTTTTATAAGGTAATCCGTTTTATGTAAAGGTGAAATGGAATCCTGCCGGTAACAAGGGGTTGAGCTAAGGACAAGTTAATGTAATTGATGACAAAATGTGCTGTTATATAATGACAAAAAGAACGATGGGGGGATGGCATAACCAGTGTACATTACACAAATCCTTTTATGGCATTAAAATGTGGTACGAATAGCTGCAAATCACTTAGTCAACTACTCTGCTCTTGAAGCTTTTCCTCAAGCCCAGATCTGATTGGAAGATATACTGTATAACAGGTGTTAAGTGTTGGAGATTTGGAGAAGTGGTGATAGTTTTGTAGATACAGTGTTGGCAAAATAGATTTCCACATATGGAAATGGGGTGAGGTCAGAAAAGCCTACAGTTGATTTGACATGAAGGGAGAAAGTATAGCCAATGCTCTTTTGGTCTTAATTCACCTGTGTGCCAGATGAGTGCACTTAGTTTTGCACTGCTGTGACCTAGGTTCAGCCTGTAGTGGGCTAAAGTCTGCTGTCAGCTGACATCACAGAGCTGATCCAGGCTGTACAGGGATCCCAACAATGTCAGGATTTGCCCAGATGCTTGACCAGCAGTTTGATCAGCCTCTCAACATCCTGTTGAGTCTTCTTTAAAGTGGACTTTGCACTATGAGCAAGGTATGCATATAAGCCACTTATTGGCACCATTTAAAAAACAAAAGTTGTCAGGGCTTTTAAACAGTCCCAGCTGCTATAGTAACCAAGACTGTGTGTACGTTTTGTGAAGCAGGTGACAGGCTTTTCAAGTGGAAGTGATTCTGGTGGCTTTCACTTCTAAAACCTGCCAAAGGTACCATTTTGACAGGTTTTCTTTACTGAGCCATCATTACAATATGCTTCCATATAGGGAGCTGTTGCCTCCCCCGTTCTACCTATGTAATAGCAAAAAAAAAATTAAAAACAGAAAAAGGTTTACAGTCTCCTGCCCCTACAGACACGCACATAAGAACAATAAACCAAGCTTTGGGTGCACATATGTACAAAAGCAACAATTGTACTATATGCGTTTTATATTGACTCGATCATCGGAGTAAGAGAAATAATTCTAGAGCCATCGTTCATGGTTAATTCCAAATTGGTAACCTGTGAAGGCTTTTAAAGCAAGCCTATGGACAACCAAAGTTTGTTGCCTTTTCACTGTTATCTGCAATTTTAAAGGCGTTGTAAAACCTTGTGTTTTTTCACCTTAATGCACCCCCCCCCCCCCCCCCCCATCTCCTTGACGGGGACGTGCTGTCCCTCTCTCCACGGGGTCCCTGCTCTTGATTTGGCTAGCTTGATAACAGTGCAGCCATTGGTTCCCTCTGCCTTTGTGTCTGTGGGCGCAAATGCTGGTTTCGGGAGAGCGCCCGCAAGGTAACCCCCTCAGGAGAGCGTGTCTTCTAGGGGGTTATCTGATGCGGGGTGGAGCTGCGAGAGCCACCGGCGGACTCCAGAAGAGGATGTTCGGGGCCACTCTGTGCAAAACAAGCTGCACAGTGGAGGCAAGTATGATATTTGTTATTTAAAAAAAAAAAAAAAAAAAGATCCTTTACAATCACTTTAAGGCTGACATGTTTGGTGTCTACTCATAACATAATTTATTATTTACCCAAAAAAATCAGTAGTTTGTGTTTGTGTGCATTAAAATTTCAATTACCACAATTCTATCCTCCAGGGTCCTAGCTTTCAGAAAATACTGTTTGGGTAGTTTAATCTTCAGGCCTAAAATGTAAATTAACTTGTACAAAAAAAAAATTGGCTCTGGTAGACGGGTAGACAACTTTGCCTCCCCTATGCCAAAATGCTGCACTAGATTTAAAAGAAAAACCTTAGGGGAATAAGGAATTATAAAAAAAAAACTTGCATTTCCCTCATACCTTATGGGGTGATGTTGTGCTCCTTCTGACAAGAACCTGGGAAATGTGGGATAGCAAGATGATGCCCAAACACTGCAGGAGCATGTTCTGGTCAGATTTGTGCTAGTTTTTTGTGTTTTTTTTGGGGTTTTGTTTTTTTGAGGGGGGAGGGTTGCTTAGGGGAGCACATTAAATAGGTAAACATAAAGGCTGATGGGAGGGTGTAGGACGTGAGGATGCAGCGTCCGCCTGAGGGGAGGGGCTAGCCAGCGCTTACAGCCGCGAGTGAGAGGCAGGGGATGGAGGACGTGGCCTGGCCAGGGGGAGTGAGAGGCTCCGACCAGAGCAGACGTGGGCTCCCCCCTGCTACAGTACGGTGCTAAGCGGATCTACGTCCCCGCGCTACCCCTGGCAATGGACTGAGCGGAGGAGAGCGTCATTGGCCGGCTGACTCCCAGCCCTCCACCTATGCCCTCCCCCTCCATCGGTAGAGAGACTGAACGGGACCCCCTCCGAGCCTGCAGGAGACCCGAGTGTAACTGGACTCCCGAGCTGCCAAAAGGACCGTATAGTTACCTGTTAGAGCGGTTGAATGTAATAGCCAGACTCTTCTACTGAGATTGCCGTTTATATACAACTGTGTGTGGAGATAGTTGATCCTGCAAGCGTAGTGCATTGGTGAAAGGTCACTTCCATCCGGGATAAGCCTCACACTGTTAGTAAGCCAGTATTGCATCTCTATTTTCTGGGTTCTAGAGGCAACATGCGGTGAAATTCTCACTCTGATAACGGCTATGATCCACAGGTTTGTTTTTATGCACACATGTATGAAGTGATCTAGCGCGATAACCCTAAATAAGTGCTCGTGGTGAATAACGTGGACAGGATATGTTATACGGGCCCATCTGCCATACTTCTATATAGGTATAGCGATCTCCCTACATAGAACGAGGAGTCCAGCAAAGATAAGGACAGGTTACACTGGATACTACCCTTATAGGTTTTAACAAAATCGCATATGGACTTCGTAAAAAATATATATATATTTTTTTTTTAAAAGTACGACACGCATAACCTGTAATACAAAAAGTGAATACCGATAGTAACATATGAAGGGTTAATTCAATCAGAAGTGCTTTACATAGAGGTACACGGAGCCCCCTTATAAGGACTATTGAGGTTATATATAAGCTACCCCAGACTGCTACTCGTGGGGAAAAAGGGGAAAGCAATGGCAGGAAGGTGCCTCTGTACAGGAATCCAGTGCGTCCACGAGAGTAACGAGGAAAGCATAGACCGGTGGAGCTGTATCTGGACCCATATCAATCCTATTGCCTCACATGTACATACATATAGATTTCAACATCTAAGCTTCAAATTATACGATCTATGCTCGGGAAGTTGAGTGTATGAGTGTACTATATTGAGAAACAGACAGAGAGAACACCACTTCGCTACAGGCTTAGATCAGTGACACATATTTGCAGGAGAACCCGCTGGCAAAGGAAGTTAAGTGGACAGAGTGTAAGCCTAGAGGGACTCTCTGGGGAAAAAAAAAAATATAAAGAAAAACATAAAAGGGGGGGGCTCAGGGTACCCCGGACAGGTACTCCCCCAGAGGGACGCATATGTTACGATAGGATTTGATCCACTTTTTTGTCCAGGTGAGATCACTTTTCCAAACGTTTAATTTATTTGTAGCATAGACTCGGTTAAAGTGGTACATGTGACCCTGAGAATGCAGTAGGACCAACAGATATACAAGTAGGACTAAAAGCGGGGAGCCAAAAACAAAGAAAAAAAAAACAACCCGAGCAGGACACCATGAGTAAGTCGGCTAACAAAGCCTCTAAAAGCGGGACGTCGTGGACCTCAAAGGAGAAAGGTCTAGATACTACTATTCAACAATATTTGACTCAAGGAGTAAGCCCTAAAAACTCAGGAACAGGCAAGAAACAGCAGCCTGTGCAAGATCAGAGGAAAGGATCAGGAAAATACAAAGAGGGAACTGCCCACCATTCGAGAGAAGATATAGCGACAGATAGTGATATGGACAACAGCAAAGCTGAGGAGTCAAGGGTAGTAGATCTTCCCCCCACAAAAGGAGAAATGTTGGAGATGTTGCTGAAACTCGAAAATGCAATTAAAGCAGATATCCTGGGGCTCCGGGAGGATCTTGGAAGCCTGCTAGAGAGAGTAGAGGCCACGGAGAACCGTATGGATCAACAATTCCAGGAAATAAGTAAAGTTAAGGAGCAAGTAGAAACAATACGAGTACAGAGGGAGATCATGTACAAGTTGGAAGACCAGGAGAACCAGAGCAGAAGGAAAAACTTACGGATCAGATCGGTCCCGGAGGAAAAAGGAGAAGATCTGAGGAGAATGTTTGAAAGTATATTTTCCCCCTGTTGGGGGGACGGGATGGGAGGTCCCCCAAAAATTGATAGGATTCACAGGATAGGTAAAGCAAGATACCCAGACACAGACCTCGAGATATTATCGTAAGATTTACCTTTTTTTGAAAAAAAAGCAACACACTGGAGAAAGTTAAGAGGGAGGGCCCCCCTACAGTATAAGGGTCGGGACTTACAATTTTTTCAGATTTATCATCTGTGACTCCAGCGAGAAGACGGCTCCTGAAACCGCTGCTGGCGGAGATGGGTGTGCGAAATGTGAAATATAGCTGGGGCTTCCCGGCATGTCTAATGGGTTCAAAGATGGTCAAACAGCGAAGCTGAGATTCCCGGAAGAATTGACAGATTTTTGTAATAGGTTAGACTTGTGTATCCCGGATCTCCTAGGTTGGACGGGAGAAGTGTCGGGATTACTACAACTTGGGGGATCCCTTAGTTAGAACTTGGTAGTGGGGGAGTGGTGGTGGGGGATAAGGCAGCGGGGGGGTGAGGCGGAAAGATCATAGGGGATGCAGGTTATGTACCTTTTCTTCCTCTCTAAATAGGGGAGGAGGGAGGAGGTGCAGGTTAAGGAGCCCCAGGCCCTCTAAACAAGCCGCTTGGGAGATGGTATGGGCTTACGCGACCATCATCCAAACAAGGGCCGAGATTTGGCCGCAGGGGGGTGGGGGTGGTGGGATATGGGGGAATCGGGGGAGGAGGATGGGTAGGAGGGTGGGTGGAGATAGGGGGGAGGGAGGAAAAGTAGACCACCTGAGAAATACAGCAAAGTACCTGGGCAGGGGAAGAGATGTGCCAGGTTAATAGAAAGAAAAAAGGTAAAATGAGTGGCACAAATTTCTTGTCATATAATGTGAAGGGACTGAATACCCCAACAAAGAGGTACAAGATTCTGGCGGAGCTAAAATGTTATGAGGCAGATGTGGCTGCACTTCAAGAGACACATATCTCCCTGGCATCAAATATTAGATTTTTATACAAAGAACTTCCCCACTTGGTACTACAGCGACACAATATCTCCAAGAAGTAGAGGGGTCGCTATAGGGTTCTCGAAAAAAAAAAAAGTTTCAATTAGTGGATAGAATGAGTGATGCGGAAAGGAGGTATTTGTTCCTGAAGGGTACACTAGACGAGATGGAATGTACATTAGTTAAAATTTACGCCCCCAATAGCAACCCTATCTGTTTCTTAAAGACGATATTAACTAAATTAATCGAATTCAAGAAGGGATATGTGATCATGCTAGGAGATTTCAATTTTTGCGTAAATCCGGGAGTGGACAGTACGTCAGGGGCACAGAGGACGAGAAATGACCAGCTAAAAAATATTCTGCAAAAATTATACACTAGTCAATTGGTGGATGTATGGAGAGTCATGAATCCAAAGGGCCGAGACTACTCGTTTTACTCTCCGGTTCATGCGACATATTCCTGCATCGATTACATATTCATAGACCATGGTCTATTAGACTATGTGGCAGAAGCCGGCATAGAAGCAATCACCCTCTCGGATCATGCCCCAGTAAAGTTAAGAATGAATATCTCAAGGAGTGAGACAAGATCCCCGACATGGCGAATCAACGAAGATCTGCTATGTGATGAAGAGGACAGGGCCAGGATTGGCAGAGAAATTGAACATTACTTTGCAATAAATGATACGTCGGAAATAGCAGGCCATATACTATGGGAGGCACATAAAGCCTATATCAGAGGAATACTGATTTCAGTAGGGTCAAAAAATAAAAAATGAGGGCCGAGAAGATCAAAGTATTAACGGAAGAGATACATAATCTGGAACAAGAGCATAAAAGAGGCCAGAACCAAAAGGAAAAGCTATATAAAAAATTAGTAAACACTAGAGAAGAACTGAAGGGCCTGTTGGAACAAGAAACCAAGAGGGTTTTTAATGGCTTGGCCCATGAACGCTATTTATGGGGAGATAAGCCGAGCAAATACCTTGCTAGGATGTTACAAAAAAAAACTTTATCGGAAAAATGCTAAACAAAAATGGTAGTAAGGTATTTACAACGAAAGAAATTGCAGAAACTTTTAGGAAATACTACGAGGAGACCTATTCAGATAGACATCAGGGGGCACAGGGCAAGGCGCGAGATAAGAACATCGCGGCCTTCCTAAAAAAAAAAAAGCTAGACTACCTAAAATAAGCACCTTGGACAAGGAGACACTCGAGAGGCCAATATCGGTAGAAGAAATAAATAGGGCACTGACAAAATCAGCCCTGGGAAAATCCCCTGGACCTGATGGATTTACAACGTTTTATTATAAAGCATATAGAGAAATCCTTACACCAAAAATATGTCGATACATGGATGGGTTGGGAGTGGCGTATAATATGAGTAGCGAAGGCCTATTGGCCACAATCGCGTTAATCCAGAAAGAGGGGAAAGACCCAACACAATGCACTAGCTATAGGCCAATCTCGTTGCTTAATACAGATACAAAACTATACGCAAAGGTCTTAGCAGAACGGATGAGGGACCTGATGAAGACATTAGTTCACCCAGATCAGGTGGGGTTTGTACCAGGACGGGAAGGAAGAGATAACGGTTTAAGAATGCTTCTTCTGCTCCAACAGATGCGACGGAGGGGGACCCCCAGTCTGCTCTTGTCAACGGACGCGCAGAAAGCCTTTGACAGAGTAGACTGGGGGTTCATGTTCCTGACGATGGAAGAGATGGGAATAGGCCCGAAAATGATGCAGATGGTGAGAGTCTTATACAATCAGCCTATGGCACGGGTAAAAGTCAATGGACAGGACTCTGCCCAATTCGAATTGAAAAGGGGTACAAGACAGGGATGCCCATTGTCGCCCCTCTTGTTCGCATCGTCTATGGAACCCCTCCTTGCATCGATCCGTGATAGTCCAGACATATCGGGTGTAAAAATTGGGAAAGAAGAGCATAAGTTATCTGCTTTTGCGGTTGACATACTATTTTATATAAGCAACCCTAAGATGTCTATGCCAAATTTAATAAGGGTGCTGGAACAGTATGGGGAAGTATCTAATTTTAAAATAAATCGGCTCAAATCTGAAATTTTGAATATTAATATCAACAAAGTCGAGGCGCAGACACTCCAGCAGAAATGGAGTTTTCCGTGGCGGAAGGATCTTAAATATCTGGGAATAAAATTGGCTAAATCCAAGAAGAGACTGTACCGCGTTAATTACATACCGCTACTGAATGAAATCCAGGCGGAGTGTAAAAGATGCAGTAACAGATCATTATCGTGGTTAGGGCGTATAAATACTGTGAAGATGACAATATTTCCAAAAATCCTGTACAGGTTTCAGATGCTACCGATAGCATTTCCTAATGTTTATTTGGGTAAATTAAAATCGGTGCTAATGAAATTTATATGGAAGCATAAAAAACCAAGACTAGCCCTTGCCAGTTTGCGACAACCAAAAAATAGGGGCGGGTTTGCGATCCCAGATATACAGACCTACTATAATGCAGTGGTCTTGTCTAGGGTGAGCGAATGGACCAAAAGGGATAATAATGAAAAGAGGTGGGTAAATCTTGAACACGAAAGTTGTGGAGCACAATTAGGAAAACAAATATGGAACCCCCCACATAAGAGGTTAGTGCCTTTGGCAGGGAATAATATAACACGTAACACTTTTCGAATATGGGACAAGGTATATAGGCAAGTCAATGTGAAATATAATTCACCCCTTATAGCACTAAAGGAAAATGAATACTTTTTATTAGGTTGTAAAGAGATAGGAGGTAACTGGGTGAAGGAGGAAGCACAGCTTAAAGATGTAATTAGAGATGGAGGTATAGCACCTTTTCACGAAATAAAACAAAAAACAGCTATAATGGTGATTGACGAATGGAGATACTCTCAGCTCTCCCACTTTGTAAAAAAAAAAACTACCGCAGCCGATTCGAGCGGCTGAAGAATTGACTCCACTGGAACAACTATGTATAACAAAGAACCCTAAGGGGATCGTCTCAAGGTGGTATAAGTTGTTGTTGATGGGGGAGTCGGGAGTGCCTCCATTCATAAAAAGATGGGAAAGGGAATTAGGCACACAAAAAGATAATGTAACGCTAGGTAAAATATTTAAATTGGTCCATAGCTCAGCTGTAGATTCTAAAACTGCAGAGATGAGCTTTAAATGTCTGAAGAGATGGTACTATACCCCAGATAAGAATAGTAAATTCCAACCCGATGTGTCTGGGGAATGCTGGCGTGGATGTAGGGAGATAGGCACTATGGCACACCTATGGTGGGGTTGCCCGAAGATTAAGAACTATTGGAATAAGATCTTATCCTACATTAAAGAAATAACTAAATCTGCGGTGATCGCGGACCCTTGGGTAGTTCTGTTTCATGGTATAGGGGGCGGGGTAAAACAGTATAAGGAATCCTTAACCCCACATTTGCTAAATGCGGGAGAAAAAATGAATCCCAAAAAAATGGCAGGAGTTAGAGGCGCCTTCAATATGGGAGTGGGTGGACGCTGTAGAAGAGATTTACAAGATGGAATGTCTAGGTGATGGTTTGGAGGAGAGGAGCAACAAACATACGCTTGAGAAATGGAAAAGCTGGCAAGAATTTAAAAAGAGATGGAGCGTCACAGAAGGGTTAAGGGCATAAACCCCAAACGGGTATAAATGTGGTTAACTGATTGTTCTAAGAGGTGGTCTACTGGATAGGACGGGGGAGGGGTGGGGTCAATTGGTGGGAGGCGGGTGGGTGATAACCGGGTTAGGGGGTGTAGGGCTGGGTGTGGGGGATATGTTACGTTACCAGAATAGATGTGATATGTTAGCATAAGATAACTATTTGTGGAAGTTAACTTAAAAAAAAAAAAAAGAAAGAAATTTTTTTAAAAAAAAATGCCACAATGATCTGAAGATATGAGAGGGATCCTGAGCGATAAGCTGATGTGAGGATTTTGAATCCTTTGGATATTACTGGTTTCACTGAGATGGCAAAAAATAAATAAATAAATAGGTAAACCTCATATTTAGTGATGGCCGAACGGTTCGCCCGGCGGTCGTTTCGCGGCGAATTTCCGACATTCGCGGTCCGCACGTTCGAACGCCTTTTTCCGTCGTTCGCCGCGGCGGACTTACGTGTTTAATGTATACAAGAACTTTAACCTTTGGTGACACGTTTATCATGTGATACAGGACAGCCAATTGAGACATGACAGCACATGGACACTTGTACATTCCCCCTAACCTATAAATACACCCGATCCGGTGGCCATTTTACATTCTTTCTTCTGTTAAGATAGGGACAGGTTCCTGTGTGGAGTAGGGAGAGATAAACCACTAGCTATTTGGTACACAAAAGTTCTTTTCAGGACTGGTATAGGTGTTAGGTGTTGATAGGTTTGCTGTGCTGCTGATTCTTGCAGCAGCCTGAGTGTCTTTTGTTAGTTTAGAGAAAGGGAAAGGACGGTGTATGCTACAGGGACAGCCAGATTAGTCTTTCATCATCATCATCATCATCATCATCATTAGCTGTTACTATCAAGGTCCACAAAAGAGCTGTTCCAGTAACCACTAATCGTTCTCTTTTTTTGCCAATTTGTATAGGGACAGGAAGGAAGCAGTGTTGTCAGGCAGTGAGGGTAATTTTAAAGACTTGCTGTTATTATTAGTTCCACAAAGGTTCTTTTCAGGACTGGTATCAGTGGTACAGTAATAGGCTTGTACATGTATAATATTCTTTCTTCCAAATATAGAAAGGATATTATACTTGACTGCTGCCCTTCTGCTGCAGTCTGCTAAACATTCACAACTCACTTGTTCCACAAAAGTTCTTATAAGGACTGGTAACTTGGTATAGGGTGCTACGGTACATAGGCTTGAGTGCGGTACAGTCTGCTGTTCTGTAAGGACCGCTATCGGTCCACAATAGATAGGGTTGACGTGCACCACTGCTGACCGCTGCCCTATACTGCAGCAGTCCTTCAGCGGTATAGGGACTGACGTACAGTCTGCTAATCACTAACACACAACCTGCTTGTTCCACAAAAGTTCTTATAAGGACTGGTAACTTGGTATAGGGTGCTACGGTACATAGGCTTGAGTGCGGTACAGTCTGCTGTTCTGTAAGGACCGCTATCGGTCCACAATAGATAGGGTTGACGTGCACCACTGCTGACCGCTGCCCTATACTGCAGCAGTCCTTCAGCGGTATAGGGACTGACGTACAGTCTGCTAAACACTAATACACAACCTGCTTGGTCCACAAAAGTTCTTATAAGGACTGGTAACTTGGTATAGGGTGCTACGGTACATAGGCTTGAGTGCGGTACAGTCTGCTGTTCTGTAAGGACCGCTATCGGTCCACAATAGATAGGGTTGACGTGCACCACTGCTGACCGCTGCCCTATACTGCAGCAGTCCTTCAGCGGTATAGGGACTGACGTACAGTCTGCTAAACACTAATACACAACCTGCTTGGTCCACAAAAGTTCTTATAAGGACTGGTAACTTGGTATAGGGTGCTACGGTACATAGGCTTGAGTGCGGTACAGTCTGCTGTTCTGTAAGGACCGCTATCGGTCCACAATAGATAGGGTTGACGTGCACCACTGCTGACCGCTCACCTATACTGCAGCAGTCCTTCAGCGGTATAGGGACTGACGTACAGTCTGCTAATCACTAACACACAACCTGCTTGTTCCACAAAAGTTCTTATAAGGACTGGTAACTTGGTATAGGGTGCTACGGTACATAGGCTTGAGTGCGGTACAGTCTGCTGTTCTGTAAGGACCGCTATCGGTCCACAATAGATAGGGTTGACGTGCACCACTGCTGACCGCTGCCCTATACTGCAGCAGTCCTTCAGCGGTATAGGGACTGACGTACAGTCTGCTAATCACTAACACACAACCTGCTTGTTCCACAAAAGTTCTTATAAGGACTGGTAACTTGGTATAGGGTGCTACGGTACATAGGCTTGAGTGCGGTACAGTCTGCTGTTCTGTAAGGACCGCTATCGGTCCACAATAGATAGGGTTGACGTGCACCACTGCTGACCGCTGCCCTATACTGCAGCAGTCCTTCAGCGGTATAGGGACTGACGTACAGTCTGCTAAACACTAATACACAACCTGCTTGGTCCACAAAAGTTCTTATAAGGACTGGTAACTTGGTATAGGGTGCTACGGTACATAGGCTTGAGTGCGGTACAGTCTGCTGTTCTGTAAGGACCGCTATCGGTCCACAATAGATAGGGTTGACGTGCACCACTGCTGACCGCTCACCTATACTGCAGCAGTCCTTCAGCGGTATAGGGACTGACGTACAGTCTGCTAATCACTAACACACAACCTGCTTGTTCCACAAAAGTTCTTATAAGGACTGGTAACTTGGTATAGGGTGCTACGGTACATAGGCTTGAGTGCGGTACAGTCTGCTGTTCTGTAAGGACCGCTATCGGTCCACAATAGATAGGGTTGACGTGCACCACTGCTGACCGCTGCCCTATACTGCAGCAGTCCTTCAGCGGTATAGGGACTGACGTACAGTCTGCTAATCACTAACACACAACCTGCTTGTTCCACAAAAGTTCTTATAAGGACTGGTAACTTGGTATAGGGTGCTACGGTACATAGGCTTGAGTGCGGTACAGTCTGCTGTTCTGTAAGGACCGCTATCGGTCCACAATAGATAGGGTTGACGTGCACCACTGCTGACCGCTGCCCTATACTGCAGCAGTCCTTCAGCGGTATAGGGACTGACGTACAGTCTGCTAAACACTAATACACAACCTGCTTGGTCCACAAAAGTTCTTATAAGGACTGGTAACTTGGTATAGGGTGCTACGGTACATAGGCTTGAGTGCGGTACAGTCTGCTGTTCTGTAAGGACCGCTATCGGTCCACAATAGATAGGGTTGACGTGCACCACTGCTGACCGCTCACCTATACTGCAGCAGTCCTTCAGCGGTATAGGGACTGACGTACAGTCTGCTAATCACTAACACACAACCTGCTTGTTCCACAAAAGTTCTTATAAGGACTGGTAACTTGGTATAGGGTGCTACGGTACATAGGCTTGAGTGCGGTACAGTCTGCTGTTCTGTAAGGACCGCTATCGGTCCACAATAGATAGGGTTGACGTGCACCACTGCTGACCGCTCACCTATACTGCAGCAGTCCTTCAGCGGTATAGGGACTGACGTACAGTCTGCTAATCACTAACACACAACCTGCTTGTTCCACAAAAGTTCTTATAAGGACTGGTAACTTGGTATAGGGTGCTACGGTACATAGGCTTGAGTGCGGTACAGTCTGCTGTTCTGTAAGGACCGCTATCGGTCCACAATAGATAGGGTTGACGTGCACCACTGCTGACCGCTGCCCTATACTGCAGCAGTCCTTCAGCGGTATAGGGACTGACGTACAGTCTGCTAAACACTAATACACAACCTGCTTGGTCCACAAAAGTTCTTATAAGGACTGGTAACTTGGTATAGGGTGCTACGGTACATAGGCTTGAGTGCGGTACAGTCTGCTGTTCTGTAAGGACCGCTATCGGTCCACAATAGATAGGGTTGACGTGCACCACTGCTGACCGCTGCCCTATACTGCAGCAGTCCTTCAGCGGTATAGGGACTGACGTACAGTCTGCTAAACACTAATACACAACCTGCTTGGTCCACAAAAGTTCTTATAAGGACTGGTAACTTGGTATAGGGTGCTACGGTACATAGGCTTGAGTGCGGTACAGTCTGCTGTTCTGTAAGGACCGCTATAGGTCCACAATAGATAGGGTTGACGTGCACCACTGCTGACCGCTCACCTATACTGCAGCAGTCCTTCAGCGGTATAGGGACTAAGAGTTTTGTCACAGGGTCATTTAAAAAATGACATGCAGAGGAAGAGGCAGGCCCTTCCGCAGGGGTGGTAGGGGTAGGGCAGGAGCAACAGGCTTGAGCCAAAGTGGGAAGTTGCAGAAGGTGCGTTCAATTACTTTAAAGGATGCACCAGACTTGGTTGAGTGGCTCGCTCAGCCTTACTCTTCTGCACCCTCCTCATCCTCTCGATCTGCACCCTCTTCTTCACTCTCTGCTATGTGCACCCCCAAAGACACTACCACCAACAACACGACCACCACCACCACCACCACATACCTTCCGCTTGAGTCACTGGAATTATTTTCCGATCCATATCAAGAGGACATTTCTGATGCGCAGCCACTCTTGGTATTGGATCAGGAAGAGGAGGTAGCAACAAGCGCTACTCAGCAGTCTGACGCCAGTACCCAGATCAGCCCAAGGAGGAGGTTGGTCCCCGGTGTTGCTGCCTACTCTACTTATAGCGGTGGGGAAGGTGACGTTGATGATGACGTGTCTAGTGATGTCACGTGGGTGCCCACAAGAGAGGAAGAGGAGGGGAGTTCAGAGGGAGATATGGACCAGCAGATAGGGAGGAGAAGCAGCAATGACTTACATTGCACAGCAGGGACAAAGCAGACTGCAAATGTATCAGGAGCGAGTCATCGACCATGTACGGTCACATCTGGCGCTCCCAGGACACCGGCACATGGCTCCGCAGTGTGGGCTTTTTTTAACGTGTCCGCTGCTGACAATAGCGTTGCCATCTGCAATCTTTGCAGTCAACGCGTTAGTCGCGGTAAGCCCAATACTCACCTAGGGACGACCGCCTTAAGAAGGCACATGAGCAGCCATCACCGAGCCCAGTGGGAGCAACGGAACACACAAAGCCACACTGCAGGCTCTCACCGTCCAGCCTCGTCTTCTACTTCTCCTTCTCCTCTCTCCTCACAATTGTCCTCCACTCCACCTTCCATCACGCCAAGCTCACATTTTTCTGCAAAAAGGCAGGCTTCCGTGGGCCTAATGTTTGAGCGTAAAAAAATGATGACGCCGGATAACCCTCTTGCCCAACGGTTGGCGGCTGGCTTGTCAGAACTCATAGCCCGCCAACTACTGCCATATAAACTGGTGGACTCGGAGGCCTTTCGCAAATTTGTGGCCATTGGAACACCACAATGGAAGGTCCCAGGAAGGAAGTATTTCTCAGAGAAGGGCATCCCAGAGCTATATGGCCATGTTCAGCGGCAAGTGAATGTATCTCTGGCACACAGTGTCGGTGCCAAGATACATCTGACCACAGACACGTGGTCTAGCAAACACGGGCAGGGAAGGTATATCAGTTTTACTGCCCACTGGGTGAACCTTCTGACGGCCGTCAAGCATGTAACCCGTGGCACCCGTGTAGATTTGGTTTTACCGCCACGGATTGCATGCAGGCCTGACTCTTCTTCTCCTCCTCCTACTCCATCCTCCTCCCTCTCCTCCTCAGCTGCCTCCTCCTTTTCCGCTGCTAGCGTCTCTTCCACTGCACCGCCCAAGCTCCCCAGAACCTATTCCACATGCCAGGTGAGACGTTGCCATGCCGTGCTGCGTCTGTTGTGCCTGGAAGCAAAGAGCCACACTGGCCCGGCACTCCTTTCAGCTTTGCGTTCACAGGCAGATGAGTGGCTAACACCGCTCAATTTGACAGTTGGTAAAGTGGTGTGTGACAACGGTGCCAATCTGCTTAGCGCATTGAAACAGGGCAAAATCACGCACGTGCCGTGCATGGCACACGTCTTAAACTTGGTCGTGCAGCGATTCCTTGTCAAATACCCTGGGGTCCAGGACATCTTGCGGCAGGCAAGGAAAATCTCGGCCCATTTCAGAAGATCTTACACGGCCATGGCTCGCCTTGCTGACATTCAGCGGCGACACCATCTGCCGGTCAGACGTCTTATTTGCGATTGCCCGACGCGATGGAACTCAACCTTCTATATGCTTGATAGGCTGCTCCAGCAGAAACGTGCAGTTAACGTCTACCTGTATGAACTCTGCGAAAGAAACGGTTCTGGGGAGCTGGGTTTTTTTTCACCGCGCCAGTGGCTGCTCATGCGCGACACATGCAGACTTCTGCGGCCATTTGAGGAGATCACCAAACTGGTCAGTCGCAGCCATGGCGCCATCAGTGACATGGTACCTTATGCCTTCTTTCTGGAGCGTGCATTGCGTCGTGTCATTGATCAGGCTGTGGAGGAGCAGGAGCGGGAAGATGAGGAAGTCGCAATGCTGGATGAATTCCCAGGGGGGGCTACTCTATCTGAGACAAGTCAACAACAGGAGTCTGATGAGGAGTCAGAGGAGGATGGTGCCGGGGCGGATGAGCAGGAGCAAGAAGAGCATGCTTTAAACCTTTCTGGGATCCCTGTTGTGCGAGGATGGGGAGAGGAGAATGAAGAGGACGACATTATCCTGGATGATGAGCAGGAGCCAGGCCACCACACCGCTTCCACTTTAGTGCAAATGGGGGCCTTCATGCTCCAGTGTTTTAATAGGGACCCCCGTATAAAAAGCATGAGGGTCAAGGACCAGTACTGGGTGGCAACGTACTTAGACCCCCGGTACAAACACAAAATGGCGGAAATGTTACCGCCGTCGCAGAGGGCTGTCAGAATGCAGCACTTCCAGGCCTTGCTTCGAGAAATGCTGCATTCTGCTTTTGCGTGCGCTGGCAGAGGAGCAATTCCCACTCCCAGAGAAGGATTTGCGGGTACCAATCCAACAGCGCCTGCAAGAAGAGGCCGGTTTGAAGATGTGTTGGTGACTTCGGATATGAGGTCATTCTTTCAGCCGACCCATCGACAGGTGTCATCCGGATCCAGCATCAGGGAACGCCTAGACCGTCAGGTGTCCGACTACATTGGGTTAACGGCCGATGTGGACGCTCTGAGGAGTGATGAACCCCTAGACTACTGGGTGGGCAGGCTTGACCTCTGGCCAGAGCTTGCCCAATTTGCAATCGAACTGTTGGCTTGCCCCTCATCCAGTGTCCTGTCCGAAAGGACGTTCAGCGCAGCAGGGGGGATTGTGACCGATAAGCGTACTCGCCTAGCTCACCACAGTGTTAACTACCTCACATTTCTAAAAATGAATGAGGCATGGATCTCGGAGGAATTCAACACATGTGATCAGTAGACCATGTATATGTCTATAAACAATTTTTGGAATCAAGCACACAGACCTTCTTAATTCATTTGGCTCACTTCCCTGACCCAAAAAAGCACACCGTACTATATGCCCCTACCCTCCTCTTTGAAGAGGTTGAGCGGTGTCATATTTCTACTGGGGCTGCTTATTATGAGGGGTTCCCACCATCCCTGTGCTGTGCTGACTTCCTCCTGGGTGTTCTTATTATGAGGGGCTCCCACCATCCCTGTGCTGTGCTGACTTCCTCCTGGGGGTTCTTATTATGAGGGGATCACACCATCCCTGTGCTGTGCTGACTTCCTCCTGGGGCTGCTTACGGTGCTGCTGTCAGCGCTGTATGTCACGGAGCTGCTGTCAGCGCTGTATGTCACGGAGCTGCTGTCAGCGCTGTATGTCACGGAGCTGCTGTCAGCGCTGTATGTCACGGAGCTGCTGTCAGCGCTGTATGTCACGGAGCTGCTGTCAGCGCTGTATGTCACGGAGCTGCTGTCAGCGCTGTATGTCACGGAGCTGCTGTCAGCGCTGTATGTCACGGAGCTGCTGTCAGCGCTGTATGTCACGGAGCTGCTGTCAGCGCTGTATGTCACGGAGCTGCTGTCAGCGCTGTATGTCACGGAGCTGCTGTCAGCGCTGTATGTCACGGTGCTGCTGTCAGCGCTGTATGTCACGGAGCTGCTGTCAGCGCTGTATGTCACGGAGCTGCTGTCAGTGCTGTATGTCACGGAGCTGCTGTCAGCGCTGTATGTCACGGAGCTGCTGTCAGCGCTGTATGTCACGGAGCTGCTGTCAGCGCTGTATGTCACGGTGCTGCTGTCAGCGCTGTATGTCACGGAGCTGCTGTCAGCGCTGTATGTCACGGAGCTGCTGTCAGCGCTGTATGTCACGGAGCTGCTGTCAGCGCTGTATGTCACGGAGCTGCTGTCAGCGCTGTATGTCACGGAGCTGCTGTCAGCGCTGTATGTCACGGTGCTGATGTCAGTGCTCTGTATTACGGTGCTGCTGTCAGTGCTCTGTATCTCCTGCACCCTCTTGTTTGCCTACCCTGGTCCCTGACCTTCCCTCTCCTCCATTGCCTTCATTAGCTCCATAGTCCTGAATTGTCAGAACAATTTCCCAAATAAAAAAAAAATGCTTGTAGTTATCGATCCCAAATTCACCTCATACATGTATTATGCTATTGTCCAGGTGGTGGGACTACGTGCTACCCCCTAATAATTACCCCGTGGCCGCAAATTCGACCTAAAGGTTTGCGAAATTCGCCTCCCATTGAAGTCAATGGAGCCCGCGGCGAACGGTCGTTTTCGCGAACGTTTGTGTCCGTTCGCGTTTCGCGTTCGCGAAACGTCCCGTCGGAAGTTCGTCCATCACTACTCATATTCTTAGTGCACAGTCCTCTTTAAATGAACAATATTTGCTTGTACTTCATCTTTAAGAAAGCATAGAATGATATATCAACTCCTTTTTGGCTATTGCAAATGGCTGCTTTTTCCTCTGTCAGTTTCAGGATCAATACAAAGTTATTTCTGACGGAAATGTGATAACTTCCAGTGTGGCATAGGAGTCAAGTAGCTTAAAACTTTGCTTTCATAGTTACAGGTGCCTTCATGATCAAAACATGCTTCTCAGTGCAGCATCTTTAAATTAAGGAATGAAACCCAGTATATAAACTGCACCACTCTATTTTCATTTAAATAGTTTCCTATGGAAAACCAGAAACTATGGCTGCATTAAGGAACACCAAAAATATGTGAACTGTTTATACAGTATAATGGTTTGCTGGTACATTCTGTGCATCCGAAATACCAGGACAGAATGTGTGCACTCTTTCCTGCATTGTACTGAGTTATCTGAAAGGGTTACTTGAACAAGTCTAATACACAGGAAACTCTTCAGATAAGAGGTTCATAATTGGTCAAAAGAGACTAATTAGGATCTAACACTTTGTGTCACAAAGGGTAGCAGGAACAGCTTGTACATAATGCATGAGGAGCACAAAATTGTTCTTTTATTTTGTAACCATCAGATGGTATATGAACTCTAGTTGTAAAGAAAAACCTTGTAAAATCCCATAAGTAATATAATTTGCTGGCTTTTATCATGTTGACATTTGGAAAAAAGCCATAGCCATCGCTGACTGTAAATAATATTGCCGTTTATGAAACCTGGAAGAAGAGAAAATTCTCACCATGGTTTTATGAGGGAAATCCCATACAGTAATTATGTATTGACTTTGTGTGCAGTAAATCAAACAGGTAAACAAGCTGTCTCCATGTAGAAAGACTTTGGTAAATGGAGAAAATATTTATGACATTAAACTCAAAATTAAAAAAAAAAAAGTCGACATATCTTAAAAACCTACCTTTTATTGCTTGCAACTTCATCCAAATTCCCGATGTTTTTTTTTTTTTCTTTCTTTGCTCGGACTTTGTCAGGATGGTTATGTTCCATCTCCGTGGTCCCACTAGGCCTTGCAACATAGCCAGTCTTTCTTGCTCGCTCCGTGGATGGACTACAAACTTGTGTGCGGATACACTCTGTGCCAACATGTATCCTGATTTCAACCACACCCTTTCTAATGCCGTTCCCCATGTATCATTACAATTTAATAAAAGGAACAAAAAACAACAACCGAGAGAGTTTTGAGGTGCAACTTGCACAAAACTTAAAGGGAAATGTCACTTTTGTGGGCGGGGAGGGAATCTAAATTATATAGATTATACAATTCTAACATAAGTCATGTTGTAATTAAATGTTATTAAAAATTCATTCCATCTGGAGGTATGCATTATACAGCTGGTGTGGAACACCAGCTCATTTAACCATACAAGCTATGGATAACACTAGACTTGCCGAATTTCCTGGATATGATCCACTTCCTCAGGAGCCAATAAGGGTGAGGAAAACTTCTCGAAACACAAAATGTAAAGAGCACATGCATACATAACATGTGTATAACAAAATTGCCCTTAAATGCATATATCTGCATGCTAGTACGCCTAGGAGGGGACGAATATACTAGAGGCCCAGGCAGCAACCCCTGAACAACCATTCGCTATTTGGGGGTACTCATCTTGAATAAATGGGCGTTTCTACACTTAGTGCTATAACGGCCTTCATTTTGTTGTGTTTTCTCTACACTGTGGCTCCTTACTAATCTATCCATTGGGGAAGTGCTTCTTTTATATAGAAGGGTAAGATTTTTACTTATTTGCCAACCACCTAGTCTGTACTTGGCAGATAATGATACAGGTATTTAAAAGGAAGTCTTTGGGAGAAGAGGTACAGATCCTTGACGACAAATGTATCTATAGCCTGATCTGGACAAAAATTTCAAGCCCAGCCTTAGGACCTGCGATGATCGGGGCTTTTCTAAACTTTGCAATGGCCTGATGTTTCAAAATGGATTATAAATATCAACTGTTTTACAGCTCCCTATAAATGACTGAATGTCAACGATGTATTTGTGTGGATTAGTTTGGTATAGACAGAGATGATTGATTTTTGTACCGTTACTATTTAATACTAATTTATATTAAAAGTAAGCTTTTTTTTTTGTGAATGTTATCAATTGGATTACTATATCACTCCCCCCCCCCTCCCCACAAGTGTTTAGCAATTGGAGGGGGTGGGAGAAGAGTGTAATTTTCCACTCTGTGTATGCTCACATGTGACTATAGTCACATGGGCTGCACAGATTAGAAAAATTAGGAAATTAAGAGCTCTGAAAGGAACTAAAACAACAACTGCTCCATAGAGGACACCAGCTGGTCTATACAATCTCAACCTGCAGTGGGGACACAGAAGGTGGGCGGGGCAGCTAAAGGCAGGATCAACCAGGTATATTTCGCTCTACACAAAACAAATGCTTTAGTGGTGAGTATGAATACTCTGTTATATATCCTGTAATGAGAGTTTTTCATAGTCTAGGTTTAATGACACTTTAAAGTCCCATTGAATCTTCAGTTTACGCTAAATACATTCCATGTGCATCAAAACAAAAGGCGTTTGATGCCTTAAAGTTTTTCTTTTTATAGCAACTCCAGTCTGTGTAGAAAAATATGACCCCCCTGCTTGTAGCTGCAAAGTAAAACAGCCCTCTGTGGGAAAGCCCTCTACTTGGTAAGACCTATAGCTCCACAATCAGCAAAACTCATACTCCTCCCTGATTGGAGTGATCTGGTTTAGCAGGGGACATATCAGACCTCTGCAAAGTGATCACAGTTTTCCCCAGAGAGCAAGTGTCCCCCTCTGCAGCACGCTTTTAAGGGTTAGGCTTTTCTACTCTGGCTACTATAGAAAGAAAACAATCCGTAAGACATTGAACACCTTTTGTTTTATTCTCCAGCCAGAATTGAAGGTCACAACTTGATAAGAAGAGTAGGGTTTACTGCTGCATAAGGCCGCGTACACACGCGGGGACTGTTCGCTCAACTTTGTCCGTCAAACAGTTTCAGCAAACAGTCCGCTCAAAATTAGCATGGACGGACTTGCCCACACACGACGAACAAACAGTTTGCTGAAACCGTGCGCGATGACGTGAACGGCACGTACGACGGGACTAGAAAACGACGTCCTATACACTGCAATGCAAACTTCGGCGTGTAAATCCTTTCTGAGCATGCGCGGAACTTAGTTTGACGAACAAGCCTACACACGAGGGGACTGTTCGCTGAAACAAAGTTTCAGCGGACAGTTTTTCGGAATTTCCGAAAAACCTTGTTCAGCGGACTGTTCGCTGAAACTGTCCGCTGAAAGCCCACACACGAGCGGACTGTCCGCCGAAACACTGTTCAGCGGACAAAGTTGGGCGAACAGTCCCCGCGTGTGTACGCGGCCTAAAGGAGAAATGGAAACTAGGCAAATCGAAAACCAGCTCCTTGCAGTTATAACCCCTCCCACACTACATCTGTTCAGTTTCATTTAATTCTCTTAGAAGAATGGATGTTCTTTTCCTTCGAATATATATATATATATATATATATATATATATATATATATATATATTTCTTCATTTAGAAGCTTTTTAAACTATTGACAGCTACTGTGTAGATTCACGCTGGATATTAGAATTCCTAAAAGTCTCTCCAGTTAGCCAACGAGCGCAGGTTTCTCTAGTTCTGAAAGTATACTGGTGTTCTCTCTGCAATAGTCCCTGCAATCGACAGTGACAACTTTCTACAGTAGCTGAATAATATTTTTTTCTTTTGTCTTTGTTGCCTATGTATTATTTCCACAGCTGGCCTTTCTTCCCTGTAGGGATTCTGTAAGGCAGTTTTACGCCACACGCAGGAGTGGAATTTCTTGACAGCCTTCTCTGTACTGACAGCTTCTGGGCAGCAGACACATACTGTTCATATAGCGCAACCTGAAGTGACAAATGGTCTCTGAAGCCATTGCAGGATATAGATATAGGCGAGCATAAACACAGGAGTGCAGGATCCCATTTTTATTTTATTTTATTTATTTTTTTACAGACTGACTTTTGTCATTCCAGAAGGACCCAAAAGTGGTTGCATAAATATATTTGAGAAATTAGTAGACACCACTTTGAAAATGTCTCTAATATATAATTATTTTATATTCTATTAATATACTCCCTCCCCATAAAAAAAATAAAAATATTGTCCAAATTCCCATTTCCAAAACGCCCTATTATTCAAATGGCCAAAGAATAAGGGGAGGGATGGAACTGTATGTGAAAAAGTTTGCACTGCCTGACTCTGACCCAAATATTGAGAACAGGAAAAAAAACACCTGGTACCAAATGTATGGTAAGGGACATCTTAGGGTCGTTAATGGACAGATCAAACCGAGAGTAAGAAAGTATACATTTTATTACACAATGTCAATAATATACATATAAGAACAAAGCATATAAGCCATATCTAATGCCCTGAATAATAAAATCATATAGACTAGTCACCGTCCTGGTGCAGGAAGGACTGGCGGCAAACAACACAGTTTATATAACATTTTACATGTTACGGAGTAGGTGTCCTTCTTGAGAGGTTTATGTTAATAAATCAGATGGGTATAGAATTTCTACAAAAGCGAGTATGCAAATAAATTGAACATTCATGAAAAGTAATAATAGTCCATAATTATTCAACTAAACAGCAAACATGCAGTACATTCACATGATTTGTGATATTAAACATGAACTAGTTTACTTGCATGGCAAACAATTCACATTAGGCATATATCTGAAGGGAATGACTTGGTCAGAAATACTCATTGATCATAAGGGCATGCATCCTCCAAATCCACCAAGCAGCCAAACCAACTGGAGGAACCGGGGCTTGCTTCACTACGAGGACTCAAATTGGTAGGGCAAGAAACAGCCACCATCAAAGCTGGACAAATAATGCTGTGAATGGTATAAAGCCTATATCTGAATCAAAATGCTATAAGAGTATGTCCAAAAAGAGATCAAAGATTGGAGCATTCAAATGCCGTTGCATCCCAGAGTATGGATGCAGGGCAAAATATGCAGATAATGATAAAATTAGATAAACCAACCTGGCAGATGGAATGTGCTCACTCATAACCAACTGCTCCTTAAGCGTCTAAAAAAAGAAACATACCCTGTTTCCCCTAAAATAAGACCTAGCGTGATTGTCGGTGATGGCTGCAATATAAGCCTTACCCCCCAAATAAGCCCTAGTTAAAGTCCTTGTAGGTCTTATTTTCAGGGTAGGACTTATTTTTGGGGAAACAGGGTAGGGCTCATTTGGGGGGTAGGGCTTATATTGCAGCCAACATCGACAATCACGCTAGGTCTTATTTTAGGGGAAACAGGGTAGGAGACAGTATAAGAGCATCTGTGAAGGGGTTGGCGTTGTTGCCTTAAAGCGGGGAGTGCCGCCGGTTTTTTTATTTATTTATTTATTTATTTTTTAAAAGCCAGCAGCTACAAATACTGCAGCTGCTGACTTTTAAAATAAGGACACTTACCCGCCCAGCGCGCCCACGATGTCGGCACCCGAAGCCGATCTCTCATTCGTCTCTCGGGTGCTGCCGCCGCCATCTTGGGTATGGGAATCAGGAATTGGAGCCTTGCGGCTTCATTTCCCAGTTCCCTACTGCGCATGCGCGAGTCGCGCTGCGCAATAAGGATGGTCCCCGCTGTCTCTGTGATCCGTGTGTTTCCCAGCAGACAGTGGGGGACCTGCGTAAAGGGGCATAGATTCTGCGGATATCTATGCCAGAAGTGGGTGCAGATACCTGTACTGTACAGGTACCTGCACCCCCCTCCCCCCTGAAAGGTGCCAATTGTGGCGTCGGTTCCAATGAGCGGAAGCTCCACTTTAGGGTGGAGCTCCGCTTTAAGTCTACCTGTCAAGTGGCAGATCTGTATCATGTCTAGAATCTGCTGCAGCAATAATTGCATTTATAAATCCCCAAAAAATTAAATTTTCCCTGCAAGCTGCCTTTATTTTGCTCAGCAACAGCTGGGGAGCCACTGTGTAGGATGAGGCCACAATGTAGTGCACTGGGAACAAGATTAGAGATTTTTTGGATACATTCTGGTGTCACTTTGACTTTGGAAGTCACGGGTGAGTAAAAATTTGTCTTTGGGTGTTGGTGGCGTCTTCCCACCATAACCTATAGAGGTACTCTTGATGAAAGCAAGAATTGGCCTTGCTGTAAAAAAAAAAAATTGCAGTTATATGCACCTGTCAAACAGGTGCAGAAAAAATAATCTTTGGGTGTCGACACCTTCCCACCGTAACCCTATTGAGGAACTCTTGATGAAAGCAAAAAAAATTACAATGATATGCACCTCTCAAACAGGTGCTGAAAAATTGGTCTTTGGGTGTTTTTTTTTTTTTTTTTTTTTAAATAAAAGTCGTCCACAAAGTCTGTGGACAGACACGTTCTATGATCAGTAACGAAACCTCCTGCAGCACTGAATACCCGTTCTGAAAGCACACTGGATGCAAAGAAGCCCAACAACTCAATAGCATTCTGGGCAAGTTCTGGTCAATGGTCTATTCTCATGATCCAGTAAGTCAGTGGATCGTAAGCTGGAAAGCTCTCCATCTCTGTTTTAGCCCCGAGGTAATCGTCCACCATGTGATGCAGATGCTGCCGATGGGATGTGGAAGCTGACAGCCCTGTGTGGCGAGGACTAAAAAAATTCCGAAAGGCCTCACTTAGGCAGACGCCTTCTCCAACGCTCCCCTCTTGACCAACAGAAGACTCAAAACTACATTTTCCACGACACTGTTACCTACTGTCAGGGAAAACGTTCAACAAAATCCTCTTTAACGTGTCTTCAAGAGATTTTATCTTCTGCACTCTCTGGGGGGCGGGATGAGTTCTGAGACCGTCCCCTTATAACGGTGATCAAGGAGGGTTGCCAACCAGTAATCACCTTTCTCCTTTATGCCACATATTGTTGGGGTCCTTTTGCAGGCTTTGAAGCATGAGGTTGCCCATGCACCTCAAATTTGCAGAGGCTTGAGAAGCAGACTCCTCGAGGTCACTCAGGATGACAGCATCTGGAACTTCCTCCTCCCAGCCACGTACTACTCCCAAGGGTCCTGGGGTTGGAAAGCCATCGCTTACAGATTGACACCTGTCTTCCTCTTCTATGAAGCCTATGAAAGTGCCAGAATCATCCTCCTCATCCTCCTCCCCTCTCTCCCCCTGTGTGTTCTGTGACATAGGAATGATGGTGTCTGGATAAAGTGGGCCTTGAGAGGAAAGGAAGTCCTCCTCTTCCTCCTGCTGCTCTGACTCCATTGCCCTGTCCATAATGCCGCACAGAGTCTGCTCCAGCAGGAACACAACAGGGATTGTGTCACTGATGCTTGCACTGTTACGGCTCACCATCCTTGTGACCTCCTCAAATGATGACAATACAGTGCATGCATCTTTAATGATCAGCCATTGATGTGGGGGAAAAAAAGCCAAGGTGGCCTGAGCCTGTCGTCGTGCTGTATTCGCACAGGTACTCGTTGACGGCCCTCTGCTGCATGTATAGCCACTGCCTGGTGGGCATGTCAAAAATTTGGTGGTTTACAGGCAGATGGATTTCCCACTAAATTTCAGCCAACTGAGCACTGGCTGTGTATGACCGCCCGAAACAGACTCTTCTGGCCAACTTTAGCGCATCTTGCAACCCTGGGTACGTATTTAGGTAATGCACCACCAAATTGAGGACATGTCCAGGCTGGGCACATGTGTCAACTTTCCCTGTCTAATGGGCGGAAAAGAGATTTGAGCCATTATCACACATCACCATTCCTGTCTCCAGCTGGCGTGGTGTGAACCATCTCTGGGTTGCAATAATCTCTGCTCCGGTGTGGTTCCTGTCCCCTAAACACACCAGCTGAGGCACTGCATGGCACCTTTTAGCCTGACTCTGGGAATAGCCCTTTGACTGCGTAGGGGTACCTGATGTTCATAGGACAATTCTGCAGAGGAGGGCATGGAGGTGGCGGATGAGGAGGAGGGGGTAGAGCTCACAGATCTAGCATTATCACCACCAGCTGTATGGAGACGTGGGGGCACAACAAGCTGCAGCACTGAGGCCTGTCCTGCATCCTTTCGAGTTGCAAGCTGCTTGGACCTGGGACACCCTGTGCTATACCACCATCCCTATCAGTGGAGGCTGCTGAGAGGTAATGACTTGGTATTGCAGGGGCAGACTGAAGTGGGTAAGGAGGAGGAGAGATGGATTTGTGCCCCTTTTGCGTGGCTTTTAGGTGCTCTTGCCAACGAGTTGTTGGACGTTAAATGCCTTGTTAAGCATGTGGTACACAGTTTATATATAGTAACAGTGCAATCTGCAGATGTGCTGAGAAAGGCCCAGACAGCTGAGCTTTGGGGAGTGGGCCGGGAGATAACAGCTGTAGAATGTGATGGAATAGGGTGGCTGCTCTTTACTCTTTCTTGATGTTGACCTCCTTGGGGTTGTGCCGCTCACCTTCAGTTTCCTCCTATGCTCTATTTGGCACCCAAGTCGCATCAGTGACCTCATCATCTCCATCTCCTCCATCTTCATCGTTGCCACTGGAGACAACTTGGCAATATGCTGCGGCTTGGGGAACATGAATGCCAATTTGTCTACCAGTGTTCCTCCCTCTCTCTAGGCTCATGTTTCTGTTATCCTCAACTTCAGAACTAACATCTAAATCCAGTAATGGCTGGGCATCATCAAGAGCAAGTGGATGATGTTATGGTCAAATAACTCAGCTGACTCCTCAATGGCTGATGTTGGGGCTATGGCATATATACAGTGCCTTGCGAAAGTATTCGGCCCCCTTGAACTTTTCAACCTTTTGCCACATTTCAGGCTTCAAACATAAAGATATAAAATTTAAATTTTTTATGAAGAATCACCAACACGTGGGACACAATTGTGAAGTGGAACGAAATCTATTGGATAATTTAAACTTTTTTAGCAAATAAAAAACTGAAAAGTGGTGCGTGCAAAATTATTCGGCCCCTTTACTTTCAGTGCAGCAAACTCACTCCAGAAGTTCAGCGAGGATCTCTGAATGATCCAATGTTGTCCTAAATTATCACCCTGATGGTGATAAATAGAATCCACCTGTGTGTAATCAAGTCTCTGTATAAATGCACCTGCTCTGTGATAGTCTCAGGGTTCTGTTGAAAGCGCAGAGAGCATCATGAAGACCAAGGAACACACCAGGCAGGTCCGTAATACTGTTGTGGAGAAGTTTAAAGCCGGATTTGGATACAAAAAGATTTCCCAAGCTTTAAACATCCCAAGGAGCACTGTGCAAGCGATCATTTTGAAATGGAAGGAGTATCAGACCGCTGCAAATCTACCAAGACCTGGCCGTCCTTCTAAACTTTCAGCTCAGACAAGGAGAAGACTGATCAGAGATGCAGCCAAGAGGCCCATGATCACTCTGGATGCAGAGAACTACAGCTGAGGTGGGAGAGTCTGTCCATAGGACAACAATCAGTCGTCCACTGCACAAATCTGGCCTTTATGGAAGAGTGGCAAGAAGAAAGCCATTTCTCAAAGATATCCATAAAAAGTCTCGTCTAAAGTTTGCCACAAGCCACCTGGGAGACACACTAAACATGTGGAAGAAGGTGCTCTGGTCAGATGAAACCAAAATCGAACTTTTTGCCCACAATGCAAAACGATAAGTTTGGCGTAAAAGCAACACAGCTCATCACCCTCAACACACCATCCCCACTGTCAAACATGGTGGTGGCAGCATCATGGTTTAGGCCTGCTTTTCTTCAGCAGGGGCAGGGAAGATGGTTAAAATTGAGGGGAAGATGGATGCAGCCAAATACAGGACCATTCTGGATGAAAACCTGTTGGAGTCTGCAAAAGACCTGAAACTGGGGCGGAGATTTATCTTCCAACAAGACAATGATCCCAAACATACAGCAAAATCTACAAAGGAATGGTTCACAAATAAACTTATCCAGGTGTTAGAATGGCCAAGTCAAAGTCCAGACCTGAATCCAATCGAGAATCTGTGGAAAGAGCTGAAAACTGTTGTTCACAAACGCTCTCCATCCAACCTCACTGAGCTCGAGCTGTTTTGCAAGGAAGAATGGGCAAGAATTTCAGTCTCTCGATGTGCAAAACTGATAGAGACATACCCCAAGCGACTTGCAGCTGTAATCGCAGCAAAAGGTGGCTCTACAAAGCAAGGGGGCCGAATAATTTTGCACGCCCCACTTTTCATTTTTTTATTAGTTAAAAAAGTTTCAAAAATCCAATAGATTTCGTTCCACTTAACAATTGTGTCCCACTTGTTGGTGATTCTTCACAAAAAATTAAAATTTTATATCTTTATGTTTGAAGCCTGAAATGTGGCAAAAGGTTGAAAAGTTCAAGGGGGCTGAATACTTTCGCAAGGCACTGTATGTGGACAAGGAGGCAGGTTTATCCACTCTGGCAACTGCAGGGGACTGCACACTTGTCTCTGCTTGTGTGACAGAGGATGTGGAGGATGAGGAAAGTTTAGTAAGCCAGTCCACCCTCTGCATGGTGTGGCTGGATAGCATGGGCAAACTCACTAAACAGAGGAAATGATGCCCTGCCTGAGGACTGACCACCATGTCCACACTAGACATGTGCACACTGAAATATTTCATTTAGGAATTCCGTTTTCGTCCGAAAAATACATTTATTTAGTTACTCCCGAAATTCGTGTTTATTTATTTCATTTTTTGTTAAATATTGCATTTGTCTGAAAATCCAAATTAATTAAGATCAAATCTGTCATTGAAGGCTTATGGTGTCTGTCGAATGTTCAAAGAAGATTCGACGGAGCAGCTAAACTCTATGACTCTATATAGTTTAGCTGCTCTGTCGAATCTTCTTAGAACTTTCGACAGACACCATAAGCCAAAGATTCAATGTTTGTATGTTTTTCGCTGCTTTGTCGAATCTTTGTCGTTCAGGTCGAATGTATATAGTTCAAACAGAAAATGGACTGGTGATAGTGATCACTGATCAGACAGGTAACAAGAGTATATAGAATCTATATAGCATCTCAATCTATAATATAGAATCTATAATAATAAATCCCCCCCCCCCCAACACGGGCAGCCTCTGAGGCTATGAAAACACTAGCAACACTAGTATCACTATCAGGTTCACAACACTAACACAATAGCAGCAGATTATTATTAAAAAGTTAAGCTGAACTGTAGCTTGCTTCACTATTGTTCTGCTACTGTGCTTATGCTTAATTGTTAAATAATTTAGGTTCTCTGACAAATGGACCAGCTAAGATTGACTGTCTTCTGAAATGATTCAGTGACTGTGTGTGTCTCTCTCTGCTAGAAATCATAAGTGAAAGTAAGTTGGCTGTATGTGTGTACTTTGTTCTAGCTATTTTACTGCTCCTCCTCTTTGGTTACAATCAGCCAATAACATTCATCATCATCATTATTTTTATTTTACTTCCCCCACCCAATTCCAGCAGCGATCTTTTCTTTCTATGTCGAATATTTCCTCTCTATGTCAAATCTTTTCTTTCTATGTAGAATAGTCTTGGACTAATAGAGTTAAGGTTAGGCACATTCGACCACAGGTTCGATAGACACAGATTGTTATTGTCAGCGTCATGTCAAATCTCCTATCTATATCAAACTGTTGTCACCACGAAAATAAAGCATTTGTTTATGTCGGATCTTTCGTTTTTCGGATTCTGCACTTTCGTTATCGTTTGTTAAAACGATAACGAAAATACCTGAAATTTGGACGAAAATGCATTCGGACGAAAATGAATGCACACATCTAGTGGACGTCTGCTGGCCCCCTTACAGTGCCAAGGGAATGTCTGCCTCTCCTTGTTGTCCTCCCAGACATTATTGGGAGGGAGGGGGCGGTGCTTATAAGCAAAAGATCTGTATATTGTGAGTAGAAATCCTGAAAGGATTCCATATTCCGAATGGGATTTTGAGTCCAGTCACTTGAAGCGGTGCAGATTTTGGTGAAAGACAGATTACCTGGTTTAGGGTTTAATCTTGCCGCTAATTTAGAGCCAATTATATCTTTCTGAGAGTAAAATTTTGCACCCGTCCATCTAAGGTGTTTTTCTGCTGCAGTGGTCAAGGCTAGGTTAAGATGTACTCGGGCTGTCTCCAACTTGGTCAGGGCGTTGGATATGGGATTCCATTTGTGGGATTTGCTCATGCGGAGAAATTCCTTTGTTAGTTTCTGGATGTCTACTCTGCGTTCCCGTTTCAACTGAAAGGCCAGCTGGATAAGCTTCCCTCTCATCACCGACTTGTGGGACGCCCACAGTGTAGTAGGTGAGACTGTACCATTGTCATTTTCAGCGAAGTACTACTGCAGTGCTTTGTCTAAGTTGTGCATTGCACTGGGTCATTCAGGAGAGACTCGTTAAGACGCCATTTGTAGGGGCCCTGGACTCTATGGGAGCGGTGAATACTTAAGGACATTATGGAGTGGTCCGAAAGGGAGGTGTCACGGATTTTAGAGGAAATGACTAGAGTGATGGCAGATGCCAGCAGAAAAACTTGGTCTATCCTGGCAAAAGTTTGGTGTGGGGCTCAGTAGTGTGTGTAATCTTTGGCATGGGGATTCATTTCCCTCCACATGTCTGCTAGGCCTAGGGAGTATGTGTTATTGCTGTGCTATTTTAAGACTTTGTCTCAGTGGAAGTTTAGCTTCGAGGTCCCCATTTTGGATTTGTCCCCATGAAAAATCAAAATGCATATTGGAGATCCCCCCCCCCTCCCCGAAGATGACAGTACCTTTCAGGTACGGTTTTAAGGTATTGAACATAGAATCAAAAATCTTTCCTCGACCCTTGTTTGTGGCATAGTAAGACACAAAGGTATAGGTCCCCCCATCCATGGAGCCTTCAATCATTAGGAATCTCCCTTCCTTATCTCTAATAACCTTATTGAGTGAGAAATTGAGTCTTTTGGAGAGGCATATTGCAACACCTCTGGTTTTGTTATCGGCATTAGTTAGATAAAATTGAGGGAAACTACAATGCATGAAGAATGGATTATATGTGGTAGGGAAGTGGGTCTCTTGAAAGAAAATAATGTCTGCCTTTAAGTCATGGTAAAGTTGGAGTAGTTTTCTATGTTTAATCAGACTGTTTAACCCTTGGGAATTATAGGGGAAGAGCTGTAATTTCATATTTTGTGGTGCCAAATCAGTCATGGATCAGAACAGTGGAGGAGCTAAAACGTAGAGAGATTTCTTACCCCAAGACGATAAGTCTGTCCGAATGGTATCCTTGCGGTTTCAGCTAATGCCCGTGCCTGGGATCCGAAGAGCTGGTGAGAGATGGGTTCTTGGATATCCTTAGCGAGAGAGAGAGAGACGAGAGGGAAGGAAAAGAGAAAGAAGAGAGAGAAGGAAGGAGGGAAAAAATTGTATTGGTACATAACTGATAACGGTGAACAACAATGTGATTCGGGATTCAGTTGGGGAAGGGTCCTGCCACCCCCCGTACCCATAAAACAAAATATTTCTTCTAACAAAGGGGGGTCAATCTGCCCCAGAGAGGAAGACAAGATCCCCTAAGTGGCCGATGGAGGTGCATTGCAACCATTCCGGTCTCACCACCATTATACATAGACTTTAGCTATGTAATGGCATAACCATGTCCCATTAAAACAGGCTAACTCAAACTATAAAGGTCACCCCTGCCTGGTTCCGTGTCCACAACCAGGGACCCCCAATCCAAGAGATTCCCCTGCTGTGGCCCCAGACCACGTTGAGGTGACCACAACAGCCAATCTAACTGGAGAAGTCTGTTGGTAAAAACTACGTTCTCTGCAACATCTCCAAGATACGCCCCTTCCTAACCAATGTCACCACAAAGCTTCTAATCCTGTCATGGTCGGTCCCGAGTCCCAGCAGCCCGTGGAAGACTTACCCACAATGTTGGTCCGTTGAGCGCTAATAGGTCTTCCCGGGCGCGCGTTAGCGCGAACGGACGCACGCGGGTGCGAGCAGGTACGATCGGGCGCACGCGGGTGCGCAGGGTTGCAAACGTGCGCACGCGGGTGCGCGGGGTCACGGTCGGTTGCACGGTTTGACGTGGGCGCGAACGGACGTGCCGTGCGACCGTCCTTGGCGCCCAGAAGGCTTCTTAAGTGTTTCATTCTAGTGGCCCGTTGCTGTCCTGTCTACAGCGTTCCTGAGAGTTGCCTCTGATTACCTGATTGTTCCTGTCTCTGATCTACTTCGGCTTGTTCCTGATTATCCTGCCTGCTGCCAGCCCTGACCTTCGGACCTCCTGACTATTCTTCTGCCTTCTCCTTCGGTACCTCTGCTGCCAGCCCGTTGACGACCCGGCTTGTGTTTACCCCACTTCTGCCTGCTGTTCCAGTCCGTGTTCTGTGACCACCGCTGCCTGCCGCCTGCCTGTCAGCCCTTCCGGTGTGCCCACCTGCTTGCTGCCAGCTGCTGACCTCCAGCCGTTCCAGAGTCACCTGTCTTCATCCACTGCTGTCTGACGCCAGTTCCTGGACCAGGCCCACCTACACGGACTTGGCACTTGTGCCCTCTGCCCTCCAGAACCCCTGTTCCCACTCCCAGGGGGTCTCGAGCCAGAGGCTTACGAGAGGCCGCTCCCTGCACTCCGGGCTCCCACCACCAGGTACGTGACAAATCCACTCCCTGGTCATCTCCCGCCTCGACTACTGCAACTCCCTCCTCATTGACTTACCTCTAAATAGGCTATCCCCACTTCAGTCCATCATGAACGCTGCTAGCCAGGCTCATCCACCTCACAAACGGCTCAGCGTCTGCTATACCCCTCTGCCATTCCCTCCATTGGCTTCCACTCAGCCAACAAATTACATTCAAGATACTAACTATAACTTACAAAGCCATCCACAACTTGGCCCCCAGCTGCATCACTAACCTAGTCTTAAAATACCATGCTAATCATTCTCTTCGCTCCTCCCAAGACCTCCTGCTCTCAAACTCCCTTGTCATCTCATCCCATGCTCGCCTTCAGGACTTCTCCAGAGCCTCTCCCATCCTCTGGAATGCTCTACCCCAATTTGTCAGATTTTCACCTAATTATCCACTTTCAGATAATCCCTGAAAACTCATCTCTTCAGAGAAGCCTATCTGGCCCCCACCTAACAACTGTACATTTATCTTCTCCATCAGCACATTCCCCACAGTTATTACCTCTTGTATCTCTTGACCTTCCCTCTTAGATTGTAAGCTCTAAGGAGCAGGGCCCTCTGATTCCTACTGTATTAAAGTGTATTGTACTGTCTACGCTCAAGTTGTAAATCGCTGCATAAACTGTTGGCGCTATATAAATCCTGTATAATACTAATTATTCCAACAAATCATTGTTTCTCATTCGTTCATTGATAGACACCGCTCTCCATTATTCAGAACCATAGGGTTATATCGTCTCCTACAGCAGTAGGACACTAGGCAGAAAAAAGACTTGGCTATGCCTATAGGCAGTCTTAAGTGATATACACCCCCCCTCTTCTATAGGCCTTCATTTTTTTTCTGCCTAGTCAGGAGTAAGGACCTAGTTTCCTGCTGGGATCTCTGGTCCTGGCAATTTTTTGTTTCTGCTTTTTAAACTACTTTTTTTCTCTTGGATTTTTTCCTGTGAGATCTACAATCAACTGCCGGACTGGGTGACGGGCTGGACACTAAGATCCAGTGGTCTCCCCAGTCTGGCCAGCGAGCACGTGCAGACCGCAGCTACGTGCTAGGTTGGCCACTACCTAGCCCCACTGGATGGGGCTGGCCCTGTGAGTTAAACGGCTCATGAGGTCACATACGAATGGGTCTTGGCCTGTGTCGCAGCATTCCTCATGGCCGACAGCCCCCCCACTTCGGTGGCGAGGAGGATCTGTCTGGGACCGTTACTTGTGCACTTGCTGGAGCGGTATGTAAGGGGCCCCCTCCTCTCCTTCCCTGGAGTGGTGTGGGGCACGGGAACTCCCTGGGGTGGTTGGTCCCTCTGGGGTTCTCCACCACATCCCCCCTTCCCCAGTTGAGGCCTAGGCATCTGGCGTAGGTGCTTTGGACACTCTGTCCACCCCCTTCCCCTCCAGGGTTGTCACTATGGGGGGTACACCCTGGCACCTGATGGTTGGGTGGGTGACCAGGCTTCCGCAGATCCACGCCCCCTGAGGTGGCCCTCAATAATTTAGGCAGCGGCTTTGAGGCCTACCAAGCACTCGCGGCAGGCAGCCCAAAATTTAGTCCGCAAATTTTGCAGGGGCATCAGTAAGCGTCCCCTGTGTGGGGTCTCAGCCAGTACCCCCTGTGAGAGGTTCAGTGGTGCCCCTTGTGCAGGGTTTCCGTAAGCACCCCTTGTGCGGGGTCTCAGCCAGTGCCCCCTGTGAGGGGTCCAGTGGTGCCCCCTGGCGGGGTCTCAGCCAGTGCCCCTGTTAGGGGTCCAATGGTGCCCCCTGTGCAGAGTATCAGAAGGTACCCCAGTGTAGGGTCTTAGCCGGTGCTCCTTGTGAGGAGCCTGGGTCAGCTGCCATGCAGGGCCTCAGTCAATATCCCCCGTGTGAGACCTCAGTGACGCCCCTGTGCAGGGGCCTAAGGCAGCGGAGGTCTCAGTCGGCGCCCCCTGTGTTCTTCACGTTTTCACAGGTGGCGCTTGGACACATAGGCTAGTAAATGGTACCCTCCCCTGCCTCATCGGTCTCGACTGATCCTATGTCTAGCTCTGCCGTCGTGGCTGTGGCCCACCTTCTGGGGTTGATGACCACACTCCTTGTCCTGCCAGTTAGTGAGCTTGTTACTCCACAACTGCAGTGGCGCACAAGAAGGTGCTGTTGTCTCCCTTATTACATCTGTGCGGGAAACTTTAAAGATGGAGGATGCAGCTGTGGCTGCGGCAGAGGTGCTGGTCCCCTTGGCACCCATAAACTGTCTCGTACGGCAAAAGCTTTCCCTTCTCCCTCCTATTTTGGAATATTTGTTTGTAAAGACTGTGAGGGTCCAAAGCGTCCCTTTGTGGTTCTAAAGACGCTTTGCTGTGAGGTACTCCTTGTGGGGTCCCTCCTTAAAGAGTGGACTGTTCCACCAGTAGTGGATCCCCCTGTCTCTAGATTGCACAAGGTGACCATGATTCTGGTAGAGGAGTCTCTGGCTTTTAAGGATCCGGCTGACATACCTGGAGGGGGAGCAGATTGCCTCTGCTTTCACTGAGTTGGTGGACCAGTTGGTCTGGGACTGCAGTTTGTATGCAATGCCTCTTGGAAGCAGTTCTCTGTTTCTGCATTGGTGTTTAGACATGTATTGGGGCTTAAGTGTTGGTCTGTGGACTGGGCTTCTAAAAAATCTCTGACTGGGTTACCATTTCAAGGCAATTGTCTGTTTGGGGCTACCCTGGATGACATTGTTACGAGTTTCACACAAGGAAAGTGTAAATGTCTTCCACAGTCTGAAAATGGGGAAAATGGCCTCGTAGCAGATGCGGTCCTTCTTCTTGACCTGGTCTGGTGAGCCGAGAGCGGTTTTCCTAGACCCACGGACCCCTTCAGTAGGCGCCTCACCTATGTCCTAGTGTTCCGGCCTTGAACCCTGAAAAGGGTTTTTTCCTTCCAATTGGCACCTGTCATCGGACTGTTGGCAGTTCTCCTTGGGGCTGTGCAAGCCCTGTTGCTTCAGGGCGTGCTTGTCCCTGTGACAAACGCGGGTGTCAGATTCCTGCCCTCCTCGCTAACTGGCGGCAAAGGACCGGCCAACCTCACACCACGCTGCCACTTACGTAACAATGCCACACTTCAGCTGCACCCAGCACAAAGATTTTCCAGCTTGCGGGACCACAATCTAGGTGCGGGCAGCCTAAGAGCGATTGTCACTGGGCTAATTACACAATTAACCCTTTAACTGCCACCACCCCCGTTTAAAAGACAGAGCCGGGGGGACTCGTAATTTTAGCAATACCAATTATAAGTTTAGAATAAGCGCCTGCAACACACACTGCCACCACAGACAGGTCTGCTCAGTGCCTTACTATACCACAGTAGCGCCCTTTTAAGAGACAGGTTCGTTTATAGTTTGCATCAAGAGCTTTAAAGACAAGGTTAACACTTTTCAACATAAGGATTTATTATGAAAAGGTCAAGGTTGGTGCGAATAAAACATTTACAGAAAAAGGATGTTTCAAAAAATAAAGACAATATACAGCCACAAAGAAATAAGGTAGAATTGAGAAGGAAGAATACTTGCAATTAATGTCCGAGAGTTGATCAGAGTTCAATCGATGAGCAAAGGTAATCGGTTCTCAAACTTGGCAGATGTTCCTGCTTGGATGGTAAAAGGAGAACTGACCATTGCCTTGGCCTCTCCTCTTTTCTGTCAAATCAAAGGGGGTGTTGACAGCGACCAGTGACCAATTGTCTGGTCATCTTGTTTAGGGGTTGGTTGCTGGGAGGTGTCTACACTCATGACCCTGTCCCAGGTACACTTTATGATACATATTTATATCTCTGCCTCTCTATTGTTTATAGACTGCAGATATCCATTTTAGTGATCAGCATGATATTTGCTTCAAAACAAGTCCACAGATGACAGGTTTCCCATTTCAGGGTTACCTAGGTGCAGTAAGGGGTCCCAGTGGCTTCCCATATGACCTGACATAGGGGTGTTTGGACTTGAAATGTTAGAAATTATCAGAGGAAACCAAATATATCCATATTATGGCTGTGCTATGATGGCTTTGAAAGTTATAAAAAATGTTGAAGTTTCAAAAACTTTACTAATCTTTTTGCAGTCTGTGGTTGGAAGTATTTACGACGGGTGTCTGTTGGTTCTCTGCATGGAGAGGGTGACAGTTTTACGACAGGCCGGAATATCTTGCCAGGCAACTTGAGCCTTGTTTATTGACCTAGCCGGGTTCTGTTTCCTCTGCTAAGATAACCTTTCTTTCCTTTTGAAGATGTTAAAAGCTTTGGAATTCCTAAGACAGGGAGGGGGGGGGGGGGGTTAGAGTCTTCTGTAAGTTTACAAGGTAGCCAAGCTGTCATGGCTGCGTTCCAAACAACATGGCGACTAGCTACAATATATCCTGGCTCCGACATGATATCGTTACAGTCCCCATTCCAGTGGGTACGGAATGGAGTCCTTCCACCCGGTGGTGGCGTCCCTTCATCGTAGGGACTTTAGGGCTTCTGTCGACATCATGGATGTTTATTTATGCACTCCAATATGTGCCCAACACTAACACTTCCCCCATTTTGCTGTGGGGAAAACAGCATTTTCAGCTTGCGGTGTTGAGTTTTGGTCTCATCTCCACCCTTGTGTATTTACAAAGGTGTTGGCCCCAGTTCTGGCGTGGTTACGTAAGCGGGAGATTGCGGTCCTGGGCTGCTTGGACGATCTTCTTCTGCGAGCAGAGTCCTCGGCTACCCTGAGGGGCGACGTAGCTCACTATACAGACCCCAGTTTTCAGTTGGCTTCTATACTACTTGAAGTCTGCTCCAGCTCCTTCCAGAAAATTTGATTATCTGGGCCTGACTCTGGTTTCATCTCTGGCCACAGTGTTTCTTCCTCTGGACAAACTCCAGAAGTTGCATGCTGCGTTTCAACTACTGTTGTCTCGCAGGTGGGTCTCCCTGTGGTCCTGCAGGTGGGTGTTGGGCCTGATGGTATCTACCTTCAAGGCGGTTCCATTTGCGCAGTTCCATACAAGCTCCTTTCAAGTGAGATCCTGGCGTAAAGTGCCCAAATTCTCTGGGCTATCAGATTCAGGAGGTCGACTTTGGAGGCTCCAGGTACGGATCCAATCGGATAATGCCACGGCGTTGGTCTATTTCTATCGCTAGGGCGGAAAAAAGAGTGTGTTGGCAGCCCTTACAGTAGCCAGCATCCTCCGGTGGGCAGAACGCCTTGTTCCAGCCCTCTCCACCGTATGCATTCTAGGAGTAGAAAAATGGCAAAAATGGCAGGCGGTTGCCTCAGTCAGCTAGTGTTGGTCCACTGGGTGGTCCCTTCACCAGGACATGTATGATGGGGCACACCTGAGATAGACCTGTTGGCATCCTGGCTTAACGGAATGGTACTGAGGTTCCTGGCAAGGTCACAGGCTCCTCTGGTGAACACTGCAGACACTCTGGTGGCCCCAAGGTGCCGGTGTAGTCGGATCTACGCCTCTCCTCCTCTCAAGATTCTGCCGTGGCTTTTGTGCAGGATCGAGGCCGATCTTGCGCAAAAGTGATGACATCACCTGGAGCCTCACGTTTGTTCTTTCCGAGACAGTTGATAGGCACGCAATATAGGAAGTATAGCGAGACTAATGGCGATATTGCAACTCTGGCAAATCGAATCTGTACCATTTCTTTGCTGATAGATGATCTACTTCTTGTAAGTTTCAAACTTATTTTTTTTAATTAAACCTCATTTTATCAACATACCACACCATGGAAGTCTTTCTTGCTTTATGTTTTTGAGTACCATGAGCAACAGCGGGAGTTCTGGATATTCCTTAAGGATTGAGGGAGACCTTACTTCCCTAGGTTGGGCGAAACTGCTGCGGCGGTCATCGCTTTCTGGTAAGCAGGTTATTCATACACTTTGGTGAAGATTTTGTCACAATTTTTCCTGTGATGGGATTTTGTTTTCGTTTTCTTTTTTTTTACTTTTTTCTTTTTTTCACCTTGGTATTTTTTCACGAATACTTATATTTACACATTTATTTAAATATAAGTTAATTTAGCGCTACATCCTTTTTGATATTGCCATCTATATGCAATGTAGGGCAGAAGGTTGGTGAATATTTGAATATGGTGGACTTGAACTGAGGTCTTGTCGGAGGTGCGGGACCTTTTCATCAATTCTTCCTTAACAGTATAGAAGCGGTGCTTGACTATGATGTCTCTTCTTGGAAGGCCATTTTTTCATATTTGTTGCAGGGTCCTATGTGCTCTGTCTAGTGCCAAGCTGTGTTCCGGTCAGGTATTAAGTTCCCGAGTAGAGAGTAGACTGTTGGATAAACTTCTTTGACAGATTCTGGGAGGCCCTTGATTCTAAAGTTATATCGCCTGGACCTAATTTCCAGGTCATCAATTTTGGAAAGGGTCGTTTATGATTGGTCTTGCAGATCCTGTATTCTAGCAGAATTCTGATTGATTCTGGCGACCGATTGATCTTTTCAATAGTTTAAATTCATGCCCCCAGGTGTTGAAGGTCAGCATAAATGGAGGAGTTAATTTGTGCTGCTGTGTGTGCCAGGCCTCTATTTAACATGTTAGAGAACACAGCCATCATAGAGGGAAAGTCTTCTGGGGCATGGGAAGTGGGGTGAGTCCTCAAATCACAGTTATCTGGACTGGTCATGAAGTTACTCATGGGGGTGAGATTAAAGTCCCCTATTTTTCTCCCTAGTAAGGATTCAGTGGATGCGGGAGAGAGTATGTCCATCCATGGGTTACTTACTGCAGTCCCCTGTGATTGAACTGGTGCAGGAGCGGCGTCTTGGTCTGCAATAGGCTCCTCTATCCCTGGGCCTGTGCCTCGTGAGGACGCAGCCATCATTTTGGGTAGGCCGGGCCACTGTAAGGAGGCTTCAATATCGTGGGAGAGGTCTCTCCGCACGGTGCTCATTAGCATCCGGGGGATCCTGGGTCTTCCTCGATCGATTGGTGGTGGACTTGGCTCAGGACGAGGGCTCTGTTGGCTGCATTGGGCGGTGATAAACCGGTATGGTGCAGAGTTTAGGCTTTGTCCCAGTCTCAGCCTGAGTATTGCGGACCCACAATTCATTGTAGCCCTGAGTAGTTTTAAATGACTTTTTTTCCTTTAGAAATGTCATTTTGCTGTCAGACTGTTCTAAACACGGGAAACCTGCGCTCCTTTACAGGCATACTATAGACACCCCCCAGGTACAAAATTTAAAGGAATATTACACTTTTATTGTTTCACTTTAAGCATTATTAAAATCACTGCTCCCGAAAAAAGTCCACTTTTAAAACTTTTTTTTTTTGCATTGATACCTGTCCCCTGGGGCAGGACCCAGGTCCCCAAACACTTTTTATGACAATACCATGCATTTAAGCCTTTAAAATAGCACTTTTGATTTCTCTCATATACTTTTAAAGGGTGTTCCACGGCTTACGAATTTGCTGCGAACACCCAAAATTGTTCGCTGTTCGGCGAACTGGCGAACAAGCAATGTTCGAGCCGAACATAAAGCTCATCCCTGCTTAGAACCCCCAAAGATTTTGCCGCCAAAGTCCCCCAAAAGATATTTTTGCAGAGACCCTAAAGAATAAAATGGTTATCGTTGCAATATTTTATGTCACACAGTATTTTTGGGGAAAAAATACACTTTCATTAATTAAAAAAACTAAACAGTAAAGTTAGCCAAATTATTTTGTATAATGTGAAAGATGATGTTACGCTGAGTAAATAGATACCTAACATGTCATGCTTTGAAATTGCGCACACTCATGGAATATCGACAAACTACGGTAGAGTTATGATAGAGCTCTCATTCTAGCGATCGCGGGATACCTCACATCTGTTATTTGAACACTGTTTACAAATATGGGGGCGTGACTTGCGCATGTGGTTTCTTTGCTGCATGAGCTTGCGGATACGCTTTAATAATTGTATTTATTTTTTTACATTGTCACTTTAAATAAAATTCTGATCACTTTTATTGCGGTCACAAGGAATGTAAACATCCCTTGTGACAGTAATAGGTGGTGACAAGTATTCTTTATGGAGGGATCGGGGGTCTAAAGGACCCCTAATCCCTCCTTTGAACTTCAAAGTATTCAGATTGCCAAAAACGGCAATTCTGAATACTGTCTTTTTTTTAAAAGTAAACTGGAAGTGACGTCATGACCTCTCTTCCATGCTTTTACATAGGAGACTGGAACAATGCTGTTTAAGGCTTTGTTCCAGTCTCAGCCTAGCCGGCGGAAGTGTCGAATCGTAGATTGGGTCTCCCTGTGGAACGGGAGGCCCAGGGGGAGGGGGGTGTGTCCCTTCTCGCCTCTTTAGGATTACAGCCGAGCGGCTTTTAACCGCATCGGATGTTATCCCTAAAGAGCTGACCACCCGCTCTAAAAAAATGGTACCGGGTTGATGCCTGTAGCTGAAGGGTATCATCCCGGTATAACCTCTTCAAGCCGAGGCCACTGACTGCAGACGCCTGCCTGCGCCTTCCTACCAGATTGGGGACAGGGTCTGGCTGTCATCTCGCAACCTCCGGCTTCGTGTTCCCTCACTGAAGCTTGCACCTCAGTTTATTGGGCCTTTCCGTATCCTTCGCAGGATTAACCCAGTGGCTTACGCGTTGGACCTTCCTCCTGGTATGCGCATCTCAAATGTGTTTCATGTCTCCTTATTGAAACCGTTGGTCTGTAACTGATTTACCACCTCGGTGCCACACCCTCACCCTCTTCAGGTTGAAAACCATGAGGAGTATGAGGTACAATCCATTGTTGACTCCCGTAGGTTCCGTGGGCGCATACGGTACCTGGTGCATTGGAAGGGGTATGGTCCGGAGGAACGCTCCTGGGTTTCATCCTCGGACGTACATGCCCCTGTCGTGAGTTCCATAGACGGTTTCCCCTCAAGCCTGGTGGCCCTCCGAGGGAGAGGGGTCATTGAGGAGGGGGTACTGTCAGGGCTGGCTTAGCCCTTCCTTCTCTGGGCTGGCTGCTCGGCTGTCGGCTAATTGTCAGCTCTCATTTCTCCCCACAGTTACCAGCTGTTCCTGATCATGCTCGTCTGACCTGCCTCCTTAAAACTGTCCAGCTCACTTCACCTCTGCCTTCGCCTTGGTCACATCACAAAAAAACATCTCCTGCGGTTCTGTTAAAAGACTGGCTTGCTGACATCCCTTCTGGCTCCTTATCCTGCTTGCTGTTGCTCTACTTGGATCCCTGACTTCTGGCCTGGCGGATTACCCGATCTGGTTATTGAACTCTGGACTGGCTGACTACTCGATACGGTTACTGGACTCTGGCTATACTTTGACTACACTTTTTCTATTTACCTTTTTATTTAATAAACAAGTGTGATTTAATTGTACTTCTGTCTCGGTCTGATTCATGGTTTCTGACAGTCCCCCTGTGTATGTGTTCACCCTCCAGTGTCCCCGTGTGTGTGTGTGTGTGTGTGTGTGTGTGTGTGTGTGTGTGTGTGTGTGTGTGTGTGTGTGTGTGTGTGTGTGTGTGTGTGCGTTCTCCCTCCAGTGTCCCCCTGTGTGTTTGCGTTCTCCCTCCAGTGTCCCCCTGTGTGTGTGTGTGTTCTCCCTCCAGTGCCTCCCCTGTGTGTGTGTGTGTTCTCCCTCCAGTGCCCCCCTGTGTGTGTTCTCCCTCCAGTGCCCCCCTGTGTGTGTGTTCTCCCTTTAGTGTCTCCCTGTGTGTGTGTGTGTGCGTTCTCCCTTCATTGCCCCCCTGTGTGTGCGTTCTCCCTCCAGTGCACCCCTGTGTGTGTGTGTATGTTCTTCCTCCACTGTGTCCCCTGTGAGTGTGCGTTCTCCCTCCAGTGTTCCCCTGTGTGTGCACGTTCTCCCTCAAGTGTCCCCCATGTGTATGCGTTCTCCCTCCAGTGTCCCCCTGTGTGTACGTTCTCCCTCCAGTGCCCCCCTGCGTGTGTGTGTTCTCCCTCCAGTTCCCCCCTGTGTGTGGGTTCTCCCTCCAACGTCCCCCTGTGTGTGTTCTCCAGTGTCCCCGTGTGTGTGTGTGCGTTCTCCAGTGTCCCCCTGTGTATGTGTGTGTTTTCCCTCCAGTGCCCCCCTGTGTGTGTGTTCTCCCTCCAGTGCCCCCCGTGTGTGCGTTCTCCCTCCAGTGCCCCACTGTGTGTGCCTTCTCCCTCCAGTGTCCCCCTGCGTGTGTGTTCTCCTTCCAGTGCCCCTCTGTGTGTGCGTTCTACCTCCAGTGCCCCCCTGTGTGTGTGTGTGTGTGTGTGTGTGTGTATGTTCTCCCCCCACTGTGTCCCCCTGTGTGTGTGCGTTCTCCCTCCAGTGTCCCCCTGTGTGTGTTCGTTCTCCCTCCAGTGCCCCCCCCTGTGTGTGTGTTCTCCCTCCAGTGCCCCCCTGTGTGTGTTCTCCCTCCAGTGCCCCCCTGTGTGTGTTCTCCCTCCAGTGCCCCCCTGTGTGTGTGTTCTCCCTTTAGTGTCTCCGTGTGTGTGTGTGTGTGTGTGTGTGTGTGTGTGTGTGTGTGTGTGTGTGTGTGTGTGTGTGCGTTCTCCCTTCATTGCCCCCCTGTGTGTGCGTTCTCCCTCCAGTGCACCCCTGTGTGTGTATGTTCTCCCTCCACTGTGTCCCCTGTGAGTGTGCGCTCTCCCTCCAGTGTTCCCCTGTGTGTGCGCGTTCTCCCTCAAGTGTCCCCCATGTGTATGCGTTCTCCCTCCAGTGTCCCCCTGTGTGTACGTTCTCCCTCCAGTGCCCCCCTGCGTGTGTGTGTTCTCCCTCCAGTTCCCCCCTGTGTGTGCGTTCTCCCTCCAACGTCCCCCTGTGTGTGTTCTCCAGTGTCCCCGTGTGTATGTGTGTGTTTTCCCTCCAGTGCCCCCCTGTGTGTGTGTTCTCCCTCCAGTGCCCCCCGTGTGTGCGTTCTCCCTCCAGTGCCCCACTGTGTGTGCCTTCTCCCTCCAGTGTCCCCCTGCGTGTGTGTTCTCCTTCCAGTGCCCCTCTGTGTGTGCGTTCTACCTCCAGTGCCCCCCTGTGTGTGCATTCTCCCTCCAGTGTCCCCGTGTGTGTGTGTGTGTGTGTGTGTGTGTGCTCACTCTCCCTCCAGTGCCCCCTGTGTGTGTGTTCTCCCTTCAGTGCCCCCTGTGTGTGTTCTCCCTCCAGTGCCCCCCTGTGTGTGTGTTCTCCCTCCAGTGTCCCCCTGTGTGTGTGTGTGTGTGTGTGTGTGTGCGTTCCCCCTCCATTGCCCCCGTGTGTGCGTTCTCCCTCCAGTGCACCCCTGTGTGTGTGTGTGTGTGTGTGTGTGTGTGTGTGTGTGTGTGTGTGTGTGTATGTTCTCCCCCCACTGTGTCCCCCTGTGTGTGTGCGTTCTCCCTCCAGTGTCCCCCTGTGTGTGTGCGTTCTCCCTCCAGTGTCCCCCTGTGTGTGTGCGTTCTCCTTCCAGTGCCCCCCTGTGTGTGTGTTCTCCCTCCAGTTCCCCCCTGTGTGTGTGCGTTCTCCCTCCAGTGTCCCCCTGTGTGTGTGTGTTCTCCAGTGTCCCTGTGTGTGTGTGTTTTCCAGTGTCCCCCTGTGTGTGTGTGTGTGTGTGTGTGTGTGTGTGTGTGTGTGTGTGTGTGTGTGTGTGTGCGCGTTCTACCTCCAGTGTCCCCCTGTGTGTGTGTTCTCCTTCCAGTGCCCCCCTGTGTGTGTGTTCTCCCTCCAGTGCCCCCCTGTGTGTGCGTTCTCCCTCCAGTGTCCCCCTGTGTGTGTGTGTGTGCGCTCTCCCTCCAGTGTACCCCTGTGTGTTCTCCCTCCAGTGTCCCCCTGTGTGTGTGTGTGTGCATTCTCCCAGTGTCCCCCTATGTGCTTCCTCCTCCCCCACAGTGTCCTTCATTGTGCTTTCCTTCCCCAGTGTCCCGCTGTGTGCTTCCCCCCCTCCAGTGTCCCCTTGTGTGCTCTCCCACCCTCCAGTGTCCCCCGGTGTGCTCCACCCCCCCCCCCAGTGTCCCCCTGTGTGCTCTCCCCCCCCCCCCCCACGTGTCTTCCTGTGCAGGTTTTGCTTGAGTGTGGGGACCAAGGGGGCCCCATGATCTTCTATTACCCGGTGGCCCCATGAGTTGTCAGTCTGACCCTGCTCTGTTTACACTGCACTTGTATGTGAAGGGGCTATATTACTTTAATATATGATTGGTTTTACCATTACTGATATGATTGTGATTAAATGTGTTTACTTGCATGTCTGCCTGTACACTGAGCTGCACACGTAGAGCTCATGTACAATTTCGGCAATGCCGAGATAAATGATCACCTGCACATGCGAAGGAGTAATGTCATCTTGGACAGGCAATCAAAACAACTAAAGTTTGGTACCAGGAGATAGTCAGGTGGAACATGTCGGCAGCTGGTGTGGACACTGCATTGCTGGAGTGAAGGTGTGTATGGTTGCACTTTAAGGCCCCTTTCACACGGGCGGATATAATTCAACTTTTAGCTGCGGAAAGATCAAGTTATCTACCGCAGCTAAACTCACACAATTCTTTCCTATGGCTCCATTCACACATTGCATTTAGCAACGGTTTTGTTAAATGGGGTTTGGTGCAGTTAAAAAAAAAATATTTGACTGTGTCCAGGACAAATTTATTGCAGATATCTGTAATCGCAGTGTACTATTTCTCCTGCAGATAGCAGTGGCAACAAGTAAAGAAAGACAACAGGAAGCACATCAGAAATGGCAAGAATGTTCCAACGCAGCCGCATGTAAATGCACGTAAACACAGCAAATCGCAATGTACAACTGCAAGTGAATGCTGTGCCAGGATTCTCTGAATTTCAAAATAACAAAACATGCTTTTAACAGCGGCAGAACAGCTGCCCGTGTGAAAGGGGCCTGTTTTTTCCCTCACTAGTGAACCAAGATGGCTGAATGCCAACACCCAGAACATGCTAGTGAGGGACCTCATGGACATGGAACCATTGAAGCTGAGGTAAATATTTAAGGTCTCTGCAAGAAAAAAAAATAAAAATGGGCCCCAGAGCTTTTAGCCATAAGGTGGTAGAATGCACAGCATATTAGCATATTATGGCAGACTTACCTGGCTTGTGATCCCCTCCAGTGCTGTGGAGTCAGCGCTCCAGTTTGTTACAGGCACTTCCATCTCTTCCGGGTGTAGCCTTTGTTGGCTGCTTGATTGGACTGGCTAGGATGACATCATTCCTTACTCCATCATTCCTAGTCTGGTAGACTCATTGTCTCAGCACATTACATGCCATAAATATACGCTGAGCTGCGCATGCGTGGCTCAGTGTATGCAAATGCAGGGAGAATGATTTGAGACAAATTGGGTCTTCTGTTATAAAAATCTTTCCTGTCAGCAATGTTTTACTTTATAAGTTAAATTCCACTTTATTTTCATATACAGTGAGCAATGTTTTACTTTATAGGTTATATTCCATTTTATTTTCATATACAGTACCATCGGTGTGTGCAGCCTAAAGCTCAAACACGTGTGTCTACATATATATTACCCCAGCACATTAATCTCCCTTCTGGCACAATGAAAGAGAAGAGTGTAAACACTTCTCTTATGACATAGCGGCAAGAGGGAGATCTTTCCCATCTTTCTGGCGCCACACAGGAACGATAATACTATTGCGTATGGGGTGATTAGGGTGTGCTCTGGCACACCCGGTACACCCCGTGTGCATGCCTATGTGTACAGTACATCATCTGTATTGTTTTAGGCTAGCCAAACCTTACAAAAGTTAAAAGACTTTCACAGCTCTGTGTTCCTAGGAGAAGGACCATAGATATTTGATGACAAAAACAATTGTCAATATGAAACATGCTATCGTAACTGAAACTGACAATATCATACAAGCAATCCATTTGATGTTATCTGACATCTTATTTAAATCTCCGTGAGACAGCATAGTTTGTAAATGACATCTGTTTTCCAGTATTGCTTTCAGTATAAGAGTCTAATAATTTTAAAAGCGAAAATTCAGAAGCAAGTCAGTGCAAACCGAGCTGAAGCAGATGTGTGGGTGATAGCACACAGCATCTCATTAAAAGAGGATTTCACATCAGCAAATTAAATGGAAGTCTTGCCTGTCATGTTTATAAACCACAATAAGGACTTACAAAGGGCTTCTAGTGCACTTTCTAAATAAGCTAAAATGGATTTTGCAGATGGCAGTAGTTTATCTGCAATAGAATTGTTTTGGTTCACTGTTTAGATGAAAAACCATTAGACCCAGAATAAAGAATATCAAAATCAAAAGCTGCTGATACGCCCTTTTCTTCTTAGCAAGCATTAAATATCTTAGGAAAATATTTTTTAATATTTTACATTGCGACTGTGTAAAGAGAATATAAGCCTCAGAAAATAGTGACCATAGGCCATGATGGTCTGACAGCTCAATGCACAGTATGGTTCCTGCTAATTTAATCCAAAACACCTTCTAGATCAGTGATTCTCAACCAGGGTTCTGTGGAACCCTAGGGTTCCTCCAGAGTTTGCTAGGGGTTCCTTCAGCATTGGGCAATTTCTGCCTCTCAGATAAGTTCCCACCGACACCATTGATCTTTTTAGCTATCTGTAAGGAGGTAATTCTTCCCAATGACCACAAGTGTGAGGACCATTCCTCCCACTGACCATCACACTATTGTATCATGAGTTGTAGAGTTCTAATTTTTTGGCAGGGGTTCCTCGAGACCAGAGAACTATTTCAAGGGTTCCTCTGTGTTGAAAAGGTTGAGAAAGGCTGTTCTAGATGGGCAAAATAATTTAGATCTCATATTTGGCAGAATAACAACATGTGATTTACAAACTATTATCCTGGTGCCACTGTGTAACATCAAGATTTGCTTCAAATGATTTTCATTCTATAAAAATAAATAGAAATTAATCTGCCAAGTGTCTAAGGGAAGGTGTAAAAATATTAAAGTGTGTCTCTAGCCAAAAATATTCTTTCAAAATGTATTGCTATGGAACATAAACTGAGAGTGAAACTTTCAAAGGGGTCACATGTTCAGGACACTGCTGTCTACTCACTCTCTGCTGTGTATCCAAAACTAGGAATTAGGGTGAAATCTGCCCACCTGGACACAGATAATAGAAAAAAAATTGCCAGGGGTTCTAGTCATTACATACGCTATCCAAAATAAGGACAAAATGGTTAAATTGTATTTATTTGCAATCTGGGTTTTCTAATAATCTTAGTGCTAGGTTAATTGGTGTTTGATTTAATTTTTACTCTGTATGATTATACCCCCACCAAAAACAAGTACCAAATGTAAAGGGGAAGGAACTTCCCCTTTTGAGTGAGGTTCTGCTTTATTGTCTGGATGGTACTATGGTGGTCAGCTGGGGAAATCCAAACAAACCTAATCTGGCTTCTTCCAGGCAAGGGATTTCTGTGAAGATAGGAGGTTGCCCGCATATATACAATCATTTCTCTGTCCTGTTACAACTAATCAGACCAAAAAAACAAATATCCTAATCTGTGAGTGTGTAAAGCTTAAAATGCACCAGAGCAAGTTGGCATAGTGAATCAATAATGAACATTTTAATATAGAAAATCTAAAACAATTAAAATAGATCAAATTCACATATATTTTTTTTTCAAAAAGCAGTGTCAAAACAAATGTAGTGGTAAGAGCATGAGCATTGTTCAGCTTTCATCATTGCACATCCAAGTCATTGCCATGTGGGTTCTTGGTTCATGCCTTAAAATGTCCTGTTCCTCATGGCTCCAAATGAGTTATACCACCAAGAAGCTGTCACAGCAGATAACCAGTCAGCATTGACGGAGGCACTCCCTGACGTGAGTATACATGCGGCCTCCACCACTTAGCACAGGTGGTTCTGACTCATGACGGAACCCATCTTAGCTCATCCTTGGCTCACAGGAAGAAAGTCTAATAATGCTTATCTACAATTCCTTTTAACCTATTTGCTGTTACTGAAACCTGACTTCAAGATTCTGACTCTGCCTCTTCGGCTGCCCTCGACCACAGTGGTTTCCATCAGATTTACTCAACCAGACCCAGCAGAAAAAAAGGAGACGAGTTGGTGTCCTTCTACCCCACTGGGCACTCCATCTCCCTCTCCTCATTTGAGGGTCACTCTATTCATATTTTTTCTCCAGTTTCTCTGAGGATTGTTGTGATTTGTAAACCTCCTGAATTGTTATCATGCCTCCTTGATAACATCTATTTCTGTTTGCCCTACTATCTCTCCTATGCCATACACATGATCATTCTTGTTGACTCCATGTTTTTATTTTTTATTTTTTTTGGTGAGATATCACTTTGAAAACATTCCCTAGCATTGTTAGCCACATCCACGAGTAAGGGTAGATGAGTCATGCAGCATTTCCTTCCTGGAATCTATTGGCCCTTAGCTCAGGTGTGCAGGCAGGAAAATGTGCTTAGCTACGAAAAAACCCCTCCTCCCATCCTGAAGACTCCTGGAATGCATCACATCAATTGCCTAGGCCATTAAGCAGGAAGTAACTGAAGAAATGTAAAAATATATATATTTTTTTTAAAACAAGTAAATATGATATACTTTACTTTATTGATTGTTGATTGAGAGAATGAAGTTCTGCTTTAAAGGTAGAATTGAATCTAAAACATTTGAAGGGGCTTACAGGTAGGCACCACATATATTTATGGCACCTTCTGTTCTGTGATGATGTGACCCCTGCGCACCTGTGCAGTGATGAAATGATCACACCTGGCCAATCAAGTGGCTGAACAAGGCAAACCTGAAAGGAATACTGGGAGAAGATGGAAGTGCCCGTGACCAGCAGCAGTGCTGTCAGAGCATCATTTGTCAGGCAAGTCTGCCATATGAGTTCTATGCTAGCACATTATGGCTAACATTCCCATGGGCCCATAAGATAGAAAATAGTTTAAAGCTGAACTCCAGGAATTCAGCAATTTTGTAAATAATGCAGGTAAGCCTCCTGGCTTTACTCACTGTCAGCTTCGTGCTGTTCGATCATGGGCCACATCTGCCTGCTGCAGACGTGCACACACAGGCTGCCACATGCAGCATAGTTGGCAACTGTCTAGAATTTCCCGGGACATTCCCGGGATTTAGACCCTTTTCCCGATTTAATCGTTTCCCGGGAAATTTGGTTTTTCACGATTTTCACCACCGCCCGCTATTTTCAAGTAGACCATAAAAGTAGGCTTGGCAGATGGCTACAATACAGATTGAGCTGCGGCACCACCCACCCCCTGTCCTGCTGTCAGTCTCTGTGGGGACACCAGATGTAAGGAGGACAGATGAGGACACAGATGTAAGGAGGACTGATGGGGACACCAGATGTTAGGAGGACTGATGGGCACATCAGATGTAAGGAAGACTGATGGGGACACCAGATGTTAGGAGGACTGATAGGGACACAGATGTAAGGAGGACTGATAGGGACACCAGATGTTAGGAGGACTGATGGGGACACAGATGTTAGGAGGACTGATGGGGACACAGATGTTAGGAGGACTGATGGGGACACCAGATGTAAGCAGGCAACGTGGCTACTGACACGCTCATGTCTCCCACTGATTCTGCATTATGGTGAGTTGAATAATTTCATTTTATATTACAATGTAATAATAGAAATAATGCGCTTCAAACATCCTGACACCATAAGAATCATGGCGCCAGGATGATTGAAGCGCTAACACCAGGTATTTGGAGTAACTTTATCTACTGATTGTCAAACTCTGGAAAACACATATTGCTATTGTGGTGTAGGATTTGGGGCTGCTGTCCCTCCATCCCTCTCCCCCCTTTCCCTCTCCATCCAGCATTCATCTCAGGCTCTAACAACACCCCTTTAAGCCATGCCTATTTAAGCCACTCCCACTATTTCACATAAACCATGCCCATTTTACGCAGCAACGCGCTTAGTGAACCGCATTTAAAATTTTTCCCTATGCCACACCTACAAACACATGCCCCGTCTCCTAATTATAATACAACTCCACCTATACAGCCAAAAAAGTGTCCCAGAATTTTTTTTTACAATGTTGGCAACTATGCATGCAGCCATAGACTCCAAGACCTGCTGTCTCCTACTGGAACCCTCCCGACCTCCTAGGCCAGACTGCTCTCTGCTGGGCGGAGCTGTCTCCAACTCTAAGCTCTGAACTCTATCCCTGGGATGAATATAAATCCAGCCCACAGTTGTGTAATTAGCATGCCTGCTTCTGCCGCAATCAGACGTATATTGCTAATCCACAGCTTTACACAGGGTTGCCTCTCCACAGTCCCCCATCCCACATGGCTTCTCACAAACTGTAATACAAATGCACGTCACACTTTTCACGTATTTGTAAAAAAAATGAAAACCATTTATCATTTTCCTTCCACTTCACAATTATGTGCCACTTTGTGTTTACATGAAACCCCAATAAAATACATTTACATTTTTGGTTGTGACATAACAAAATGTGGAAAATTTCAATGAATATGAATACATTTTAAAGAAACTGTATATTTTAAAGTGCTGCACCATCTGCTGACAATATATAAATCTTGTATTAGGCCACATTCACACCTGCGATTGAGCCTGACGCCGTTTACATTTGAGAATCCTAGTGGGGGTTCCCAGAGATGAGCTGCAGCAGGCAGCCCCACTGAAAGCAAAAGGAGGCTGCTGGCTCACTTAACCATTTGACCTCTGGAAGATTTACCCTTCCCTCCACACTCCCCCCCCCCCCCCCTTTATGACCAGAGGATTTTTTGCTCTATGGCACTGCGTTAATTTGACAATTGCGTGGTCATGCAACACTATACATAAATTAAATTATGTCATTTTTTCCCACAAATAGAGCTTTCTTTTGTTAGTATTTGATCACCTCTGCATTTTCTTTTTTTTTTTTGCACTATAAAAGAAAGAATGACAATTTTGAAAAAAAAAAAAAAAACTATATTTTTAACTTTCTGCTATAAAACATATACAATAAAAATAATAAAAAAAATAACATTCTTCATAAATTTAGGCCAATATGTATGTATTCTGCTACATATTTTTGGTAAAAATTCACAGTAAGTGAATATTGATTGGTTTGTGCAAAAGTTAAAGCATCTACAAACTATGGAATATATACTGGAATTTTTAATTATGTTTTTAATACTAGCAATGGTGGCAACCAGCGACTTATAGTGGGACTGCAATATTGCGGCGGACAATCTGACACTTTGTGGGATCCAATGACACTAATACAGTGATCAGTGCTAAAAATATACACTGCCACTGTACTAATGACACTGGCTGAGAGAGGGTTAAACATCAGGGACGATCATAGGGTTAAATGTGTGCCTAACCAGTGTTTTTGTGTTTACTTTGTGGTGCTTTTACTTAGGCTCCGTTCACATCTGGGCATCTCAGATCGTGGGCGGAATCGCTGCTTTCCAGAATCAGGGACGCCCTTACGATCCCAGTCACTTCCAACGCCACCCTGATCGCCCTACAAATCACAGTAAAATTACGCAAACAGAATCGCGGTACACCTGTTGCCCAAAAGAAATTCTAGAAGGGTGCAATGGAATCCTGTGATTTGACGTGATCTGGGACACCTTGTTGTGAACGTGGCCTAAGTGATGTGCTGGATTTTAGTCCACCACATCCCTACTGACAGGACAGCTCTGCCTTGTTTACATAGGGCGAGCTCTGTTTTGTCTTTCTCCTTGCTGATCACTGGGTGCCGGTGTCTTGTCAGATTAGCAAACCTGTCATATCAGCTAACAGAAGTGACATTCCGTCAGCTTACTTACCAAAAATACTTACTGTGCATGCCACTGTCCACCGCTAGCAGATTTGCTAACCTGTCAGAACACCTACAGTCAGAAGGCAGCAGCAGACATCTTGTTACACCCAGCCAAGTCTTGAATTTCAGACTCATTATAGCAATAAAGTGAGCATTAATGGTTATATACAGTATTTTGAAACCCGTGAGACTGTTTTCAACGTTTAACTACTTCAATACTGGGCACTTTCACCCTCTTCTTACCCAGGCCATTTTTCAGCTTTCAGCGCTGTCATGTTTTGAATGACAATTGCGCAATCATGCAACACTGTACCCAAATACATTTTTAATAATTTTCTTCACACAAATAGAGCTTATTTTGGTGGTATTTAATCACTGCTGGGTTATTTATTTTTTACTAAAAAAAAGAGCGAAAAAAAAAGTTTTTCTTGGTTTCTGTCAGTACATTTTGTAAATAAGTAATTTTTCTCCTTCACTGATGTGCACTGATGAGATGGCACTAATATGTAAGGTGGCACGGATAAGCAGCACTAATTAATTCCCTGATTACCTGCCCTGGTCTCCCCTGTGAGGAGTTACCACTGATCGGCACTCCTCGCCACACACTTTGTCAGTGTGAGGCGAGGACAGCTGATTAATGGCACTTCTGCATTTACATGTGACTGGCTGTGATTGGACACAACCAGCGCTGGTGCAAGGATTTTTGACACCCTAGGCCAGTGATGGCGAACCTTGGCACCCCAGATGTTTTGGAATTACATTTCCCATGATGCTCATGCACTCTGCAGTGTAGTTGAGCATCATGGGAAATGTAGTTCCAAAACATCTGGGGTGCCAAGGTTCGCCATCACTGCCCTAGGCAAAACCTAATTTTTCCACCCCCCATTGGCTCCACCCCCTTTGCCCTTCCCATGTATACCCCACATTTTTAATGAAGCGTCTATTAAATGCAGCCACACCAGCACCTATCAATGCAGCCTACCAGTGCCCATCAATTAATGTTTGCTTGCTTCCATTCATTTCGGAGTTGGGACACAGACACAGTCCTCTGCCGCCCCTGCACCTCTGACACTATGTGCAAATGGAGCGGCGGCTGCCTACTGATGCTGAGACTTAGTTGCTTGCTGCAGAGAGACGAGAGTAGGAATACCAGTGGCTGGGCGCCCTAGGTAGTAGTGCGCCCTAGACGGCTGCCTAGGGGCAGCACTGGCCCTGGACACAGCCGATCACATGGTTAAAGAGCCATGTCATGGGCTCTTTACAGAGATCAGGGTCACACTGTGTACTGGGAACACAGAGCGGCCACGATCGCCCGTTCAGGGGCACCATCATATGACATCCACCCAGAAAGATAGCAGCACCATTCCTCCGTCATTGGATGGTGAGCGGGCAGCAAATGGTTCATTTTAAAAGCTTTCACTCGGAAGGTGGCGACAGCCATCTTGGTACACCCCGCACTGCTCAGCACCTGACAGATTGTTTGATGCTGCAATGCGCATACGCTAGCGGTGGAATGCATGTGCAGTAAATATTTTCGGTGTGTCAACTGACGGAACGTCACTTCCGTTAGCTGATCTGATGGAACACTGGTGGTCATCCATTGGCCGACATCCATTGATCAGCTTGTGCAGTGACTAATCACAGTGCACCCTCTACCCTCCCTTCTAGATTGTAAGCTCTAATGAGCAGGGCCCTCTGATCCCTCCTGCATTGATTTGTATTGTAAGTGTACTGTTTGCCCCCATGTTGTAAAGCGCTGCACAAACTGCTGGCGCTATATAAATCCTGTATTATAATATTCAGAAGTGCTGGATCACGTACTTGCACATATGTGAGACTGTCAGCAAGTGGAGAACTAATTGCAGCCGCTCACATGTGATCACTCATTCAGCTATCATTCAGCTTGTCAGGGTGGCTAAGTCGCCTGATGAGTTGCCCCTGCGCTCTAAAATAGGGTGGCAGCCAGGACTGTGAGTCTGCAGGTGACATCTCTGGGTGGAAGGTGAGTGCTGCTGCCAAAGCAAGTTGGGCAATAGATTAAGTGTAAAAAAAAAAAAAAAAAAGTTGTTTTGCTTTAACACACCATAAGGTAAGTATAAAACTTTGTTTAACAGAGTGTTGTCAGCTGAGACGTATTAATAAAACAAAGCTTCCATTCAGCCCCATATGATATTTGCCAGCACTGCAACCTCTGAACCCAACTTCTACAACGTTCCCAGCAGCCACAAGGACACGCCCACACTTCCGGCTGTGACGGTCGCCATAACGACCCATAGAGTTTAACAGAACTTTATTCTTTTAGCAGTTTGCTTTCACAGAGTGACTTTATGTCGGCTGTACAGAAAAGAAGGACACGGCATGTGTGGAGCTGTATGTGTTCCTTCTGAGTCTGCGGCCAGTCACAACGCTGAGTTCTCTGAGTTCGCGCCAGCAGCAGCTCTCATCAGGCTCTGTGTGATTGGATGAAGCGCCCGGAAGTGGAGTGTTACCCTGGTTACATTGTAACCGTCTGTTGTGGCTGAGGCGGATGCTCGAGGCCTGTCTGGAATTTCTCTCTAGCAGAAGGTGACTACAAACTACCGGGGGGGAGATATTAGTTGTCATTGCGTAAATCACGGTAAGCTTCTTGTTGTAATGGGCATCTCCGGACTACAGAGAGTGTCCCCCTCCTAGGATTTACTGACAGTTCTGGAAGGCCAGGGACTTTTCCATACACATTAGGGGAGGTTTACCTGAACTGCTGTACATAGTAACCAATCGGCTTCCAGGTTGTATTGTTCAAACTTAATTTAACAAGCTAAAGTTAGAAGCTGATTGGTTACTATGCACCAGATTCTGTGTGCTCCAGTTTTAGTAAATCTCCATTGAATGAAAGGTTTTAGGGCTCTTCACATTGTAAAACACTAGAACATGTGTGCGCATAGTCCTAATGGTGAACAATTATGTGCTATTTGGCAGTGCAATACCCCAGCTACTTATATAGCGTCATCAATTTATGCAGCTCTTTAGGGTCGGTTCACACTGGGATGACTTGTCAGGTGACTTAGCCGCCTAAAAAGTCGCGTCCCGTTCTGTACAATGGAACCATCCTAATCGGAGCGACACAAGTCGCTCCAACTTAGAAAAAGGTTCCTGTACGACTTTGGGAGTGACTTGAGGTGACTTGCATTGACTTCTATAGAGAAGTCGTTTTGAAAGTCGCCGCAGTGGTCGCGTCCAGGTCGCCTGAGGCAGTCGCGCTGCAAGTCGTGCTGCCTCAGTGTGAACCGGCACTTACAGTTACACTCACCAGCCACATTATTAGGTACACCTGTTCTATTGCTTAGTAACACAAATTTCTAGTCAGCCAATCGCATGGCAGCAACTCAATGCATTCAGGCATCTAGATGTGGTGAAGACGACTTGCTGAAGTATAAACAGCATAAGAAAGGGGATTTAAGTGGCTTTGAACGTGGCATGGTTATTGGTGCCAGACAGGCCAGTCTGAATATTTTATAAACTGCTGACCTACTGGGATTTTCACCCACAATCATCTCTGTGGTTTACAGAGAGTGGTCTGAAAAAAGGAGAAAATATCCAGTGAGTGGTAGTTGTGTGGATAAAAATGCCTTGTTTATGTCAGAGGAAAATGGGCAGACTGATTCAAGATGATAGAAAGCCAACAGTAACTCAAATAACCGCTCGCTACTATAGATGTAAAATTTACAGAAATTTTGAAGCTCGGAAAAAAAAACCCTGTTTTTTTTTTTTTGGGGGGGGGGGGGAGGATGGAAAATTTTGGGGAAAAAATTGCTACATTAGCACTTTTTTGTCTTTTTAAGATTGAAAGTCATTCTGTTACGAGAACGTTGAGAAAAACTATGTGCATTGTCAACGTTATTGTCCTCTTCACTTCAATCCGTGAAGGATTTTTTTAATATCTACAGGACACTTGTTATATACGAGAATGTGTTTTGTTATCCTGGTAGCATTGGGAAATGCATATTTCATCTGACAATATTTGCAAATCACATATTTTTCTTTTCAGAAGAACTTAGTAATGTGAAAATGCCTCCATATGCTAGATGTTGGTCTCACCATTTTTTTGAGGGGAGTAGGAAATCTAAACAAGAAAAAATGACTACTTTGCAAGAAGACACTAATCTATGGTTGTGTGTGGGGGTGGGGGAAGAACCTGGTAATTAAATTATTACTTACACAAAAGTTTATAAAGATAAATTAATGTAGTTAAATGATTCAGTTTTCTGGATTCAGAATCGGATAAATGTAAACTCTTACTTTTTTTTATTAAAGTGGAGGGCCACCCAAATTTTTTATTTTTTTTTTCACTTACCTGTAACCGCTGTTGCTAGGTAGTCTTCCTAATCTGCCTCTTCCTATTCCGCTGCTCTTTCTCCTCACAAAGCGCAGCAGGAAACGGGCAGTGAAGCCACAAGGCATGGGCCCCCATGAGCAGAAAACTGGGGTGGGGGCAAAAAAGTCAGTGTTATCTCACCACCTCTTCACTTTCCTGCAGCAAGTTGAGAACCGGGGGAGTGGGTGCTGCCTGTACACCCCTGATGGCACCCCTGGCAGTCTATGACAGGGGGTCAGTGAATAGGGGGCAGTCTATGACAGGGGGTCAGTGAATAGGGGGCAGTCTATGACGGGGGAGGTCAGTGAATAGGGAGCAGTCTATGACGGGGGAGGTCAGTGAATAGAGGGCAGTCTATGAAGGGGGGGGTCAGTGAATAGGGGGAAGTCTATGACGGGGGGGTCAGTGAATAGGGGGCAGTCTATGACCGGGGGGGGGGTCAGTGAATAGGGGGCAGTCTATGACGGGGGGGGGGGGGTCAGTGAATAGGGGGTAGTCTATGACGGGGGGGGGTCAGTGAATAGGGGGTAGTCTATGACGGGGGGGGTCAGTGAATAGGGGGCAGTGTATGACGGGGGGGGTCAGTGAATAGGGGGCAGTCTATGACGGGGGGTCAGTGAATAGGGGGCAGTTTATGACGGGGGGGGGGGTCAGTGAATAGGGGGCAGTCTATGACGGGGGGGGGGGTCAGTGAATAGGGGGCAGTCTATGACGGGGGGGGGGGGTCAGTGAATAGGGGGCAGTCTATGACGGGGGGGTCAGTGAATAGGGGGCAGTCTATGACGGGGGGGTCAGTGAATAGGGGGCAGTCTATGACGGGGGGGGGGGTCAGTGAATAGGGGGTAGTCTATGACGGGGGGGGTCAGTGAATAGGGGGCAGTGTATGACGGGGGGGGTCAGTGAATAGGGGGCAGTGTATGACGGGGGGGGGGGTCAGTGAATAGGGGGCAGTCTATGACGGGGGGGGTCAGTGAATAGGGGGCAGTCTATGACGGGGGGTCAGTGAATAGGGGGCAGTCTATGACGGGGGGTCAGTGAATAGGGGGCAGTCTATGACGGGGGGGGGGGGGTCAGTGAATAGGGGGCAGTCTATGACGGGGGGGTCAGTGAATAGGGGGCAGTCTATGACAGGGGGGGGGTCAGTGAATAGGGGGCAGTCTATGACAGGGGGGGGGGTCAGTGAATAGGGGGCAGTCTATGACGGGGGGTCAGTGAATAGGGGGCAGTCTATGACGGGGGGTCAGTGAATAGGGGGCAGTCTATGACGGGGGGTCAGTGAATAGGGGGCAGTCTATGACGGGGGGTCAGTGAATAGGGGGCAGTCTATGACGGGGGGTCAGTGAATAGGGGGCAGTCTATGACGGGGGGGGTCAGTGAATAGGGGGCAGTCTATGACGGGGGGGGGGGGGGTCAGTGAATAGGGGGCAGTCTATGACGGGGGGGGGGGGTCAGTGAATAGGGGGCTGTCTATGACGGGGGGGTCAGTGAATAGGGGGCAGTCTATGACGGGGGGGGGTCAGTGAATAGGGGCAGTCTATGACGGGGGGGTCAGTGAATAGGGGGCAGTCTATGACGGGGGGGTCAGTGAATAGGGGGCAGTCTATGACGGGGGGGGTCAGTGAATAGGGGCAGTCTATGACGGGGGGGGGTCAGTGAATAGGGGGCAGTCTATGACGGGGGGGGGGTCAGTGAATAGGGGGCAGTCTATGACGGGGGTGGGTCAGTGAATAGGGGGCAGTCTGATGGGGGGGGTCAGTGAATAGGGGGCAGTCTATGATAGGGGGCAGTCTATGATAGGGGGCAGTCTATGATAGGGGGCAGTCTATGATAGGGGGCAGTCTATGACGGGGGGGTCAGTGAATAGGGGGCAGTCTATGACGGGGGGGGGGTCAGTGAATAGGGGGCAGTCTATGACGGGGGGGGGGTCAGTGAATAGGGGGCAGTCTATGACGGGGGGGGTCAGTGAATAGGGGGCAGTCTATGACGGGGGGGGGGGGGTCAGTGAATAGGGGGCAGTCTATGATGGGGGGGGGGGTCAGTGAATAGGGGGCAGTCTATGATGGGGGGGGGGGGGGGGTCAGTGAATAGGGGGCAGTCTATGACGGGGGGGGGGTCAGTGAATAGGGGGCAGTCTATGACGGGGGGGTGGGTCAGTGAATAGGGGGCAGTCTATGACGGGGGGGTCAGTGAATAAGACACAGACCATGCCAGGGGGATGAGTGGATGGGAAGTAGTGTATGCCATGGGGAGTATCTATGAGCTGCACATCTGTATATTGGCTCTGCCTATGATGTCTGCCATACATTGGCAAATCCATTCCCTGAGAGGTGTCACACAGACATGAGAAGGGTATGTGGCCACTTCACCGCTCTATCCTCCTCTGAAAGGATGTTGGGTCAATCATCCAGGCCTTCCTGCTACAAAGAGAGAACAAAACACACACTGTTACCCTCCTTGCAGAGCTCCCCGGGCCCCACAGCCAGCACTATGCCCTGCACAGGCGCCAATCCATTCCCCCGCCCTCCCCTCCGCCGCTCACCATCATGGCTGAGACGGTCACTGGCAGGCTGGGGATGGACTCCACCGAGGATCAGGGGGAGGAGAGATCGCCCCGGCTACACGTGATAGGAGGAGGGGGCCCGGCTGAATGACAGCTGGACGAACTGCAAGTCTGCTGGTGGGTTCGATTATCATGTGACCATTTTCTCTCCTCTCTCCAGCCGCGACATGAGAGCTGGGGAGGAACTGGGAAATGAAAGTGTTTTCTCTCCTCTCAGCTGCGAGCTGAGAACAGGGGGTGGCTGGGCCCCTGGGAATATTCGGGCCCCCTTACAGGTGTAATGCCTGTAGCCCCCTTATGGTGGCCCTGGCTACAGCAGTAGAAAACCACACTGCCACTCCTGTCAGCTAAGAACAGGAAACTGAGGCTACAATTCACACACGTTCACCAAAATTGGACAATAGAAGATTGTAAAAACTTTGCCTGGTCTGATGAGTCTCGATTTCAGATGGTAGGGTCAGAATTTGGTGTAGACCACATAAAAGCATGGATCCATCCTGCCTTATCAATCATTGTAGCAATCATTCAGGCTGGTGGTGTAATGGTGTGGGGGATATTTTCTCAGCACACTTTGGGCCATTTAGTACTAATTGAGCATGGTTTAAAGGAAAAGTCCAGCCTGAGCTCATTTGGCTGGGCTTCTCCTCTGGCTCACAAGAGTGAAATTCATTTTGCACTCATGTCACCCATTTTCAGCAAACAGTCTGAAGTCCGCTCTCCATTGACATCATTGCTATCCGTCCAGGCAGCACGTCATCCTCAGTCTGGGCTGCCTGGACTGATGGCAGTCTCAGCCTCTCAGCGAGCCACTGAGACAGCTGCTTCTCCGCAGCTCAGCACTCCAATGAACACTCAGGAGCAGAGCAGGAGCGGTGCTGACTGGCAGTCAGCAGCTCTCTGCTTGGGGAGGAGTGAGAACCAAGCCATTGGTGATGTTCGGTGGCTCGGTTCTCAGTGCAGAGATGCTGGGGGCAGCTGCAGTATCGGTCTGATGCTCCATCCGCCGAAGCTAAGTGTGGTTATCAAAAAAGAAAAACCCCATGCTTCTCTTTTAATCACTTTCCACCCACGCTATAGCGGAATGACGGCTACAGCGCAGGCTTTTATTAAGAGGTTAAAGGATTAGAGTTAAGTATGGTAACCAATCAGAACTTATAAGTGGCCTAATTACAAGCAACAAATAAAAGCTGAAATCTGCTTACTTTTGTGTGTTTACCATGTCTACTGATCCTTCACGACAACAAGCAATCTTCCATGTAACAAATAGATCTGTAATTAGGTGTATTCCGAGGAACTAGCAACAAATACTATCAGGGTTATTTACCAAAACTGGAGTGGCTGTGCATGGCAACCAATTCGTTTTTATTTGCTGTTTTCAAAGCTTGTAGCGAACTTGTAACTGAAGTCTGCATTACATACCTCTGCTTCAACCGTCTGACACCAGCACCTTCTCCCTGGCTTATCTGGGTGACAGTCTTTGGCCATCTTGATTGGCTGTCGCAGGATGATGTCATTCCTGCACATACACAAAAGTTCATTCATCTCGACTCACAGGCATGCATGACTCCGGTGTACATTCTATAGAAGACTATGAGTAGGCAGGTAGGTTTATTTTATTGCAGAAGAGACATTGTGGGGGTTATTTACGAAAGGCAAGTGCACTTGGAAGTGCAGTCACTCTAAATCAAAGGGCAGATCTGAAATGAGGGGAAGCTCTGCTGATTTTATCATCCAATCATCTGCAAGCTAAAATGCTGTTTTTTATTTTCCTTGCATGTCCCCCTCGGATCTACAGCGACTTTACTTCCAAGTTCACTTTCAAGTGTACTTTGCACTTATAGTGCAAAGTGGATTTGCCTTTCGTAAATAACCCCCTGTATGTCTTTCTGCCAGGGCTGGTGCAAATATTTTTGACACCCTAGGCAAAACCTCTATATTGGCAAAAGTATTGGGACACCTACCTTTACACGCACATGGACCTTCTCGTCCACATCAGTGCCTGTGCTCACAAATGCACCTCAGGAAGAATGGTCAAACATCCCCATAGACACACTCCTAAACCTAGCTGCAAAGGGTGGGCCAACTAACTCAATATATGAACCCTATGGACTAAGACTGGGATGGCCTTAAAGTTCATGTGCGTGTAAAGGTAGGTGTCCCAATACTTTTGGTAAAATAGTGTATATGCATAGGAAGGGTACAGAGATACTTTTTCAAGAGAAATAATACAAAAGAGATGTGTGGGTTTTTTTTTTTTTCGCAATCGTACTTACCTAGGTGGATGCAGTATTGTCTCAATGATGCATCTGCTTCCCCCCGGCGCCTCTAACACCGCCGATGGCTCAGTGAGCTGGTAACTGGCAGTCACCGCTCTCTACTCTCCCCCCCCCCACTCACTGGAGCGCTAATCTGTGGAGGGGTGGGAGCGGACAGCTCAGGCTCTTAACGGCTCGCTAAGAGGCTGAGCCAGGTGATGTTCCAGGCATTTGGATGGATCCCAACTCCACTCTGACATCAGCAGACATCAAACTTCAACCCACTGTCTGCTGAAAACGGGTTGGCTGTACTTCTCCTTTTAAGCCTACTACACGCAATCAGGATATTGTACAAAAAAATACCACTTTTGGAGCGATCATATGATAATCTGATTAGATACGACCAAAAGAAAACTCTATTTGTGTGAAGAATATGCTTAAAAATATTGTTTGGTACAGTGTAGCATGACAGTGCTGAAAGCTGGAAAATGGCCTGGACGGGAAGGGGTTGTAAGTGCCCTGTAGGTAAGTGGTTAGTACCATTTTCATCCAAAAATACAATGCAAATACACTATATCACTTCCGAATTTTTATTCTGTTGTATGAAAAAATGTTGTACTTTAGTAACCTATTTGTCTTTCGATATGGAGACTAGGATGCAAAAGAAAAATGGACTATCATTTATCCGATAATCTCATCGTGTATACGAGGCTTTAGTGAAATCTTGGAAACGGGTCACCAATGAAGGCTTTAAGCACAGTCTAGATTATAGTAGCAAGCACCTTTTAGTAAATTCCCAAAATCTGTGTGGAAGGAGGAGAACCAGAGAAGAGAACAGAAAGGGAGACAAAAAGGAAAGGGGGGGGGGGGGCAACTAGATGATGGCAGGATGAGGAGAATAGGGGTGAGAAAGGAAACCGAGAAAACAGACATGCATGTATAGGCAAGGGCCTTGATCAAACATAATTTAACCTCGTAGTGTAGGCCAGGCTCAATATACTGAGTAGGAGATGTAACCAATATTCACAGAGAGCTCTAGTTTTCACCCAGGGGCCCCATTCTGGAATTTTATAAGGCAGTTGGGACCCCTATAGAATTTATTTCGGGCACTCATACAGCACCATCAATTTACGCAGCACTTTAAATATACATTGTACATTTACATCAGTCTCTACCCTCAAGGAGCTTACAATCTAAGGTCCTAACTCGCATTCATACTAGGGGTGCACCGAATGGTTTTTTGGTGCCGAAACCGATACCGAAAATGAAAAATGCACTAGGCCGAAAACCGAAACAGCACCGATACCGAAACATATTTAAAAAAATATATATTTTTATACAGGAGATGGTCAGAGATTGGGACGTGGTACAGGAGATCAATGCAGCCAGCCAGAGTCCCCCATTGCAGCCAGAGTCCCCCATTGCAGCCAGCCTGTGAAGAAAAGAGAGGCGAGCCGCCTCCCGCCGCCTGTTTGATCCCAGCGCCGGGAACATCACAGCTTTAATTTCAATAACTGTGTGTTCCCGGCCACGCGCCGTCACACACAGCCCCTCCCTCTTGTCCGGGCACTTTGATAGACAGATCATCCGTCCAATCCTGTGGGTGATCTGTCTATCAAAGTGTCTGGACAAGGGGGAGGGGCTGTGGGTGACGGCGCGCGGTGTTGTGATCAAACAGGTGGTGGAGGTGGCTCTCCTGCGCTATAGGACACCCCCATGATGGGCGGCACCAGGGGCGGGGGGCGGAGCCCCACCCAGGCCACGCTCCATTATCGGCAGTTTTTCTCTTTCGGCAAATTGCCGAAAAGGGGATTTTCAGCCGATATGTTTCGGCGGCCAAAATTTCGGTGCATCCCTAATTCATACATACACATGCTAGGGCCAATTTGGAGAGGATCCAATTAACCTACTAGCATGTCTTTGGAGTTTGGGAGGAAACCAAACTACCTGGAGAAAATCCGCACAGGGAGAACTCCATGCAAGTAGTTTCATGGTTGGGATTCGTACCAGTGACCCTTTTGCTTCTAGGCAAAAGTGCTAACCATCCTTAGGAATTACAGACCAGTTAGCCTAACAGACATAGTATGCAAGCTCTTGGAGGGGATGATAAGGGACTATATACAAGATTTTAGTATTGAAAAGTGTATCATTAGCAGTAATCAGCATGTATTCATGAAGGACCGTTCTTGCCAAACCAATCTGTTAGCAGCTCTCCACCTCATAAGGGGTTATCTAGATAAAGGAAGGCCCATAGATGTGGTGTATCTGGACTTTGCAAAAGCATTTGACACAATTCCCCATAAACGTTTACTGTACAAAATAAGGTCCGTTGGCATGTACCATAGGGTGAGTACATGGATTGAAACCTGGCTACAAGGGCGAGTTAAGAGGGTGGTGATAAATGGGGAGTACTCTGAATGGTCAGGGTGGGTAGTGGGGTCCCCCAGGGTTCTGTTCTGGGACCAGTCCAATTAATTTGTTCATAAACGACCTGGAGGATGGGATAAACTGTTTAATCTCTGTATTTGCGGACGATGCTAAGCAGGGCAATAACATTTCCGCAGGATGTGGAAACCTTGCAAGAAGGTCTGAACAAATTAATGGGGTGGGCAACTACATGGCAAGTGAGTTTTAATGTAGAAAAATTTAAAATAATGCATTTGGGTGGTAAAAATATGAATGCAATCTATACACTGGGGGGGGGGGCTCTGGGGGAATCTAGGATGGAAAAGGACCTGGGGGTCCTAGTAGATGATAGGCTCAGCAATGGCATGCAATGCCAACCTGCTGCTAACAAAGCAAACAATATTGGCATACATTAAAAAAGGGGATCAACTCCAGAGATGAAACAATTCTCAAGCTCTACAAGACTCTGGTCCGGCCGCACCTGGAGTATGCTGTCCAGTTCTGGGGACCAGTCCTCAGGAAGGATGTACTGGAAATGGAACGAATACAAAATATGGCAGCAAAGCTAATAAAAGGTATAGAGGATATTTAGTTATGAGCAAAGGTTGTGAGCACTGAACTTATTCTCTCTGGAGAAGAGACGCTTGAGAAAGGATATTATTTCAATTTACAAATACCGTACTGGTGACCCCACAATGGGGATAAAACTTTTTTAACAAGACACGTGGCCACTCACTAAAATTATAAGAAAAGAGGTTTAACCTTAAACTGGGTAGAGTGTTCCTTACTGTGAGAGCAGCAAAGATGTGGATTTCCCTTCCACAGGCAGTGGTCTCAGCGGGAAGCATCGATAGTTTCAAAAAAACCTGAACGACCACAACATACAGGGATGTACAATATAATACTGACATATAATCACACACATAGGTTGGAATTTCTTTTTTCAACCTCACCTACCATGTAACCACTACATAGATCAGTTTATACAATGGAAATACTTGATTCACTATAGTTCTCTATTGTTGGACAGTGGGCAAATTTTATTAGACTTTAGTTCCACTTTAAGCCCTGGTTCACACTTATGCGATGTGGGAAGTGCATTAAATCCTGTGCCTTTCCTGCACTGCAATCACACAGCATCCATGCGATCAGCTGCTGCTGCTATCTTAACACCCCGAAACAGATTGCAGAACGCAGCACGATTACTAGAATCACATGGGTGTGAACACCCATACAATGCGATTTAGGTGCGGGGGGAAATTTGGGGTTCTGCACCATTTCTGGTGCAGATGAATTCAGCCATACAAAATGTGTGGCTGAAATCGCACCAGACAGACATTGCATGTGATGCTCACAGGAATGTGGTGCGATTTCTGTACGAATCGCATGTGGCGTCTACACTTTTCAAGTGTGAACAAAACAAACTGAAGATAGAAGCTGATTGGTTGCCTTATACAGCTACTTCAGATTCTGTCTGCTCTGGTTTTGATCTTATGCACATACAACCAGTTATTATGCTGCCCTTCCTTACAATACTGAATTTGTCATAAAGTTACATTGGGGCTAAAATGGTTTAGTATGTTCAATGCAATATGGAGTCTGAGAACATGTTGAAATAGCCTTTATCTCTGTTATTAATTTGGAGTGCTAATTGCATAAATAAAGGGTATTCATAATTTGTTGGTCGCCATCAAACGCCCCAGGAAAAAACGTACATGTGATAAGAAGTGCATAAAACTTAGGTAAAAGCAGACACCTTCATGAAAACATCTCCACTATCTGCTGACCAATCTAGAGCACATTGGCTTGGGGGTATCTTGGCACGTTCCTCCTCACAGAACTGTTTTACCTTGCTGATATTTTGGGCAGCTTTTAATAACTTACTCACTTCAGGTCATGGCACATCATATCAGTTCAGTTAAGGACAGGACCATGAAGGATAAATCCAGCTTTGTGCATTCATAAGTCTTCCTACATATAGTTCCCTTCTTACCTCAGCTTATCTGACAGCTGAGACGACAAAGGAAATGTGTTTGTTTTGTTTCCCCCCCCCTAGGTTTTTAATTTAGGGTCTGATGGAGGCATTGGTGTTGATTTACTAAAAGTGGAGGGCCACCCTGAAAACAAAAAAAATATTAAAAATTACAAAAAAATATAAAAAAAATATTTTTTTTTTACTTACCAGAAATGCCTGTTGCTAGGCACTTTCTCCTAATCTTCCTCTTCCTCCTCCGCGGAGATCTTCTGTCTTCGTCGCGGCGTCTTCTGGGTAATGAGTCGCGCTGTGTTCTGGGAACTGTGTGTTCCAGAACACAGCGCGTCCCATTCAGAAAGCGCTGCGGGACTCGCGCATGCGCAGTAGGAAACGGGCAGTGAAGCCATAAGGCTCCGCTGCCTGTTTCCCTTACAAGGAATGGCAGCACCGGGACCCGAGAGCCGAGGGACGGGTCGGCCTCGGCGGCCGACATCGCGGGCACCCTGGACAGGTGAGTGTGTTGATTAAGTCAGCAGCTGCAGTGTTTGCAGCTGCTGACTTTTTTTTTTTTTTTTTTTTTTTTGTATAACCGGCCCTCCTCTTAAAGCAGGGCTTGACAAATTTGCTTGGAATCTAGGAGCCAGCTAAAAAAGTTAGGAGCCAGGTCGGTAACAGCAATCCGGACCCGTCCCTGGCCTGACATGGAGACGAGTGAGGGGAAGATAGCGCCCCCCCCCACCTGTCTCCAAGTCATTGCCCATAGCTCTTAGAGGGACATTTTATTTATTTTTTCAAATGACAACATTTTATTTTTTTTTAAAATAGAATTTTAGTGTAAATATGAGATCTGACGTCTTTCTGAACCCCCCCCCCCCCCCCCCCCGATCTCATATTTAAGAGGACCTGTCATGCTTTTTTCTATTACAAGGGATTTTTACATTCCTTGTATTAGGAATGAAAGTGACACAATTTTTTTTAAAAACACAGAGAAAAAATTAAAAAATAAAAGTTAAAATAAATAAGAAAAAAAATATTTTAAATGTGCCCCATCGCGCCAAGCTCACGTGCAGAGGCGAACGCATACGTGAGTAGCGACCGCATATGAAAGCGGTGTTCAAACCACACATGTGAGGTATCGCCGTGATCTGTAGAGCGAGGGCAATAATTCTAGCCCTAGACCTCCTCTGTAACTCAAAACGTGCAACCTGTAGAATTTTTTTAAACGTCGCCTATGGAGATTTTAAAGGGTAAATGTTTGTCTCCATTCCACGAGCGGGGAGCAATTTTGAAGCAATTTACTCGGCGTAACATTATCTTTGACAATAAAAAAAAAAAAAAAAAAATTGGACTAACTGTACTGTTGTCATCTTTTTTTTAAATTAAATAAATTCTTTTTTCCTCAAAAAAGTGCGCTTGTAAGACCGCTGCGCAAAAACGGTGTGGCAGACAGTATTGCAACGACCACCATTTTATTCTCTAGGGTGTTAGAATAAAAAATATATATAATGTTTAGGGGTTCTAAGTAAAGGGAAGGAGATAGGTGGGCAGTGAAAACAGGCAGGGGAAGCTTCATTAGCGTTGCTGGTTGTCATACCAATGGCCACCACAAGAGGGCGCCCGATTCCAGAAGGAAGCATAGGACCACAGAAGGCCGCAAAGCCGGGGGCCTCAATTACCAGCCGGCGGTGGCGCGGCCCAACGCGATCACGCTTAGGGGGTGTGCACAGAGACAGGATACCCCCCCAGCTTTGCTGCCCTAGGTGCCAGGTCACTAATGCGACCTGGCGCCCGGGGTTTGTCGAGCCCTGTACTAAAGGCAATTAGGCTGTTCACTGCGCAAGGGAATTTTCTATAGGCCGGCAGTACACTGTGTTGGCATCTCAGCCAGTTCAGCAGCAACTAGCCAAGTTTCAAAGCATTAATGGGCAGGCTAAATGTAACAATCGATTATCGCTAGTGGCTGCTATAGAGATAATCCTTGCCTTTTCCTGGCAGGGATGGCTCCCCCTCCCTAGGGCAGACAATAGCTCGGCAGGGGGGATTCCCTTGTCAACACTGTCTGTGTTTGATGGGGAATCGTGCACATTTCCTGCAACTCCTGGTTGCAGTAAAAAAAAGTGTATGGGTTTACTAAGCTTAGTGGACGATGTGAAGCTCATTGGGTATTCTTTACAAGGTAATATAATTTATTTAATAATAATTTACTAATATATAATTTATTTTTTTACAACATTTACTAAGCAAAAGAAAAATTCCCTTGCAAAGTAACCCGCTTATTTGCCTTTAAAGCGGAGCTCCACTCCAAAGTGGAGCTTCCGCTCATTGGAACCCCCCCTCCCTCCCTCCGGCGCCACAATTGGCACCTTTCAGGGGGGAGGGGGGTGCAGGTACCTGTACAGTACAGGTATCTGCACCCACTTCCGGCATAGATATCTGCAGAAGCTACGCCCCTTTCTGCAGAATCTACGCCCCTTTCCGAAGGTCCCCCGCTGTCTGCTGGGAAACACACGGATCCCAGAGACAGCGGGGACCATCCTTGTTGCACAGCGCGACTCGCGCATGCGCAGTAGGGAACTGGGAAATTAAGCCGCAAGGCTCCACTTCCTGATTCCCATACCCAAGATGGTGGCGGCAGCACCCGAGAGACGATCCAGAGATCGGCTTCGGGTGCCGACATCGCGGGCGCGCTGGGCGGGTAAGTTTTATTATTTTAAAAGTCAGCAGCTGCAGTATTTGTAGCTGCTGGCTTTAAAAAAAAAAAAAAAAAAACGGCGGACTCCTGCTTTAAATCAAACAAAAGCTCATCCTGCTTGGTAAGAATGGTTTTGAGCGGTTCTGCCTAGGGCTGCAACTAACGATTATTTTCATAATCTATTAGTTGGCCGATTGTTTCGATTAATTGGTTAATAACCTTAAAAAAAAAAAAAAAAAAAGGTGTGGTGTATAATTTAGTTAATATGTAAAGTTTAAAAAAAAGGCAATTTATTCTTAAATATCTCTATATGCAGTGGTAAATATAAATAACTATATGGTTAGGGAGCAAAATATCGAATCCACTCTGAGAAGAAGACGAGATATACTATTAGAGGAGACATACTGTATATACTATTAGAGACTATATACACTATTAGAGGAGAGATATACTGTATATAGTATTAGAGGGGATATTCTGCATATACTATTAGAGGAGAGATATACTATTAGAGGATAGATATACTATTAAATGGCCAATTTGGTAAATATCATCAGACTCATTAACTTTAACCCCATTTTGTTACTGGCAGACTAATTGATTATGAAATTATCGATCACTATTTTCATAATCAATTAGTTGTTGATTAGTTGTTTCAGCCCTAGTTCTGCCATATGGACAGGATGGCTTGTGTAGATAAATAAATTCTAATTTGCATCATCCTATTCGATAGCAGAATATTGGGGTGTCTTCCTGTTATCTAAAATTCATTGGTAACAGAATGTCCAGTAAGATTTCTAAATTAGCAGGGATTGCAGGGATTTCAGCTCTTACATAAACACTGAGAAGGTATTGTCAGCGGCTACAGGAAACCTTTGGTTGAGGTTTTTGTTGGTAAAGAAAATTTTGCCAGACATGTAAAACACCCAAAAATCTCTAAAATCTTCCTAATCATTTTTATGAACTGTCTGTGCCCTTAGTTTTCCTACTTAAAATTTCCTGTTCTAAAAATGACTTATTGATCCTGTCAGTCACTTATACAGTGGCGGATGGTGGTCCAAATTTTGGGGGGGGGGGGGGGGCGCAAACAAACTGAAAAATACTTAAACATCAATTGTGGTCTCACTGTGCCCATCATAGTGCAGTCACTGTGCCCACCAAATAAAGCCACTGTGCCCATCATGTGCAAGCCCACCGCGGCCGGTCCTGTGGCACTTTCCGCTCGTGTGGCGGGGCTCTGCTCCTCTCCTGGAGTGACGCAGTGCTCTGCACCCCAAGCTCATCCTATTTTGAAGCCTATTGGAGCCTCTGGCTCTAATCGCGTGCTTCAAAATACACCACCCCTCCCCCCCCTCGCCTATCCCCTTAGTATTTCATGTGTCCGGCGTCCTGAAAGGGGCTGGACACATGAATAGGGAGAGCGGCAGAGGTGTTTGGGGGGGGGGGGAACTGGTGTGGACCCATGCGCCCACAATGCATTGATCACCACTGCACTTATAGTCCCTTCTTGGTGTCAAGGATTTGCAGCCTCATAATTATTCGCCACAGTGGGCATGCCTCATTCTTTATTTATTTTTTTGTAAGTAAGCAACGTATCTTCCTTCTTGCTTTGCTTTATTTTATATTTTTATACTTGGAAATCTTTCCCACGATCACATCATATGCTGGGTCCCCTTTTTCTCTTTGGGATTCTCCTGGCAGTCCTTATATGGAGTTGTCACTCTTTACACAGTAAATGCAGGGTGCTGTGCTGGGTCAGCGATGCCCCACATTCACAGTATGCCCTTTAGTTTTCTGATTTGAATGACATGAGGACATTCAGTCTGGAAGACTAACGACCACTTTTGTTTTGATTTACATTTTGCTTGGAGTTGGGCTTTAAAAATTCATGTAATCTGCGCTGGGTTGGCGGTTTATTTATTTTAAATTTTTTTACTGTTTGCAATTAATTTTTATTTGGGTATCTTTCTATGGGTTATGGTTGTCATGGATTTCTGTGCCATGTGTGGTGTTGTTGCTTTTAATGTTGGTGAGCAAATTCCCTTATGTACTTACAGTGCAGCTGGAAAGTATTCACAGCGCTTCACTTATAACAAAATGTGGAATGTTACAGCCTTATTCCCAAATGGATTAAATTAATTATTTTCATCAAAATTCTACAAACAATACCCCATAATGACAACGTGAAAGAAGTTTGTTTGAAATCTTTGCAAATTTATTAAAAATAAAAATAAATCGCATGTACATAAGTATTCACAGCCTTTGCTCAATACTTTGTTGCAGCACCTTTGGCACCAATTACAGACTCAAGTCTTTTTGAGTATAATGCTACAAGCTTGGCACACCTGTTTTTTGGGCATTTTCTCCCATTTCCCCTTTCAAGCTCCATCAGGTTGGATGGGGATCGTCAGTGCATAACCATTTTCAGATCTCTCTGGAAATGTTCAATCAGGATCAAATCTGGGCTCTGGCTGGGCCACTAAAGGACATTCACAGAGTTGTCCCGTAGCCGCTCCTTTTGTTATCTTGGCTGTGTGCTCAGTCGTTGTCTTGTTGGAAGATGAACCTTCACTTCAATCTGAGGTCCAGAGCGCTGTGGAGCAGGTTTTCATCAAGGATGTTTCTGTACATTGCTGCATTCATCTTTCCCTCAATCCTAACAAATCTCCCAGTTCCTGCCGCTAAAAAAACATCTCCACAGCATGATGCTGCCACCACCATGCTTCACTGTAATGATGGCATTGGCCAGGCAATGAGCGGTGCCTAGTTTACTCCAGATGTTACGCTTGCCATTCAGGTCAAAGAGTTCAATCTTTCTTTCACCAGAACAGAAAATTTTGTTCCTCAGGTGCCTTTTCTCAAACTCCAGACAGGTTATCATGTGCCTTTTTATTGAGGAGTGGCTTCCGTCTGGCCACTCTACCATACAGGCCTGATTGGTGGAATGCTGCAGAGATGGTGGTTCTTCTTGAAGGTTCTCTTCTCTCCACAGAGAAACACTGGAGCTCTGTCAGAGTGACCATCGGGTTCTTGGTCACCTCCCTGCCTAAGGCCCTTCTCCCTGATCGCTCAGTTTCGCCGGCAGCCCGCACTAGGAAATGAGTTTTATGGACCGGTTGCTAAGTGGTTAAACTGACCATCTTTGAGATGTTTCTACAACTTGGAGTCCACCTGTAGTAAATTCAGTTGATTGGACATGATTTGGAAAGGCACACACCTGTCTAAATAAAGTCCCACAGTTAACAGTGCATGTCCGTTGCATAACTCTGGGAGGGCGTACAGTGATGTCCTCCCAGAATCCCGCTCTCATGCTCCCCCTGGGACGCGCACCTGAGAATTTCCGTGGCCGCCGGAGGTAATCGGCCACTGATTGTAGCTTTATATCACACGATCGCTTCGTCAAATGACAGAGCAATCACATGTAAACAAACCAGTGTGATATCCGGTTCCTCCCTCCCCTCTCTGTACAGTGTGAGTGGAAAGGGGAGAGATCGGTGGCAGCAGCAATGTGGGCTGCATGTGTAGTGCCCACAGCGCTGCTCAGTGACAGACCGATCCATCCATTCTCAGCCATCCATATGCTGCATACCCACCCATACTCATCCATCCATCCTTGGCAATACTTATCCATCCATGCTCAGCCATCCCATCCACCCCCATCCATAATTAGCCATACTCAGTCGTACCCAGCCATCCCATCTATACCCATCCATACTCTGCCCTACCCGGCCATACGGATTCATGCACAGCCATGCCCATCCACAGCTTATCCATCCTCATCCATGCCACTACAGTGCCTCACAAGAGCGTAATAAGTTTCACATCTAATTTGACTACCTATGTCCCTAGAACACCTGACGGTGCTCCCTGCATGTTGGTCCTCTCTATGTGGCCACGCTGTGGAAAAGTGTCACACGTGGTATCGCCGTACTCAGGAGGAGAGGAGAATCTATTTTGGGGTATAATTATTTTTGTATGTACATGTTATGCGTTTAGAAATATTGTGTAAATGGACAACGTTGTGTTTTAAAAAAAAAAAAAAAAAAAAAAAAAAGTGTTTTCATTTTCTTTACACATTTTCCAAAAACTTGTAGAAAAAAATGTTCAAAAGACTCCTTATGCCTCATATATTATACATTGGGTTGTTTTCATTCCAAAATGGGGTCATTTTTGGGGCGTTTCCATTGTCCTGGTTCTTCAGGGCCTTCAAAAGTGTAAGAGGTAGTCAAGAAATGTATATGTGTAATTTATGCTCCAAGAACGCCTGATTGCGCTCCTTGCATGTTGGGCCTCTGTATGTGGCCACAGTGTGTAACAAATCTCACGTGTGGTATCGCCATACTCGGGAGGAGTAGTAGAATGTGTTTTGGGGTGTACTTTGTGGTATTCATATGCCGTGTGTAAGAAATAACCTGCTAATATAACAATTTTGTGAAAAAAGAAAAGAAAATCTTGATTTTGCAAAGAATTGTGGGAAAAAATTACAACTTCAAAAAACTTACCATGCCTCTTACTAAACACCTTGGAATGTCTACTTTCCAAAAATGGGTCATTTGGGGGGTATTTGTACTTTCCTGTTCAATTTTCAGAGATTGGCACCATAGCTTGTGGACTCTATAACTTTCACAAAGACCAAATAATATACACCGATTTGGGTTATTTTTACCAAAGATATGTAGCAGATATTAATTTTGGCCAAAATATATGAAGAAAAATGACTAATTTGCAAAATTTTATAACAGAAACGAAGAAAAATGCATAGTTTTATTTTTTAATTTTTTTTACCGAATTTTCTGTCTTCTGTCTTTTATAGCGCAAAAAAAAAAAAAAAAAAACAGCAGTCATTAAATACCACCAAAAGAAAGCTCTATTTGTTTGAAAAAAAGGACAACAGTTTCAAATGGGTACAGTGTTGAATGAGTAATTGCCATTCAAAATGTGAGAGCACCGAAAGCTGAAAATTGGTCTGGTTAGGAAGGGGGTTTAAGTGCCCGGTGGTCAAACAGAATGTACCTGAGCTCAATTTTAAATTATTTATTATTATTTTATTTTTAATACATTTGCAAAGATTTCAAACAAACTTCTTTCATGTTGTCATTATGTGGTAGTGTTTGCAGAATTTTAAGGAAAATAATGCATTTAATCTATTTTGGAATAAGGCTGTAACATAACACGTAGAAAAAGTGAAGTGCTGTGAATACTTTCTGGATGCACTGTATCTACTTCTGTTTATTCATGTTTGACATTTGGGTACAAATTTTTATTAATCCATTTATTTCATAATAGTTTCCGGGGGTTTGTTTGCTTTTTATTTATTTATTTCTGTACATCTAGTTCCTGACATAAATATATTGACTGCTTACATGGTACATGTTTATGATTTTGGTTTTTAAAGGGTCATTGTAGTCCAATTATATGAGAAGTGGCAGACAAAGCATAACAAAGTTACTATGAGATGTAATCAAATTTGTATAATTTTGAGTCTGTATCACACACCAACTGAACAGAACAAAGAACAGAACACTACAGTACAAGAAGTTCTAATCCAATAAATCTACCTAAAGTAAAATTATACCTTTTTGGTCTGGGGGCAAGAATTCCAGAAGTAACGTTATGCTTGTTTAAACACTGCCCAGGGGTAAACGCCAGTCCAGAAGTTTACTTTCCGTTACTTGGTTTATCCATGCACTGGGTATCTGGAAATGTCTTTTTCCAAATATTCTCATACTAACAGTATTAAAGTGCAGCACTCTCCATTTAGGTGATGACCATTGGAGAATAAAGTTGTAAAGTATTTCTTTGTCCGTGTGTTTGGAGACTGTGTCAGCTGACCTGTAGAGTAGAGCATTTTCTGATAAGACCCAGACATTGCATGAAGGGAGGGTATAAGCTTTTCTACATAAGCCATGTGGCATTATTGCTATATCTAAGATATTAAAGGTGTGCAAACTTCTATATTACTATAACAATTACAAAACGTGATGTCTCATCAGCTATTTATGTATGTGAAAAAAACATATTGTTTGACAAGAAATTTTTTATTGCATAAAAATGAAAGTTAAAGAAAATGAATAAACCTAAAAAGTCCAATTACTTCCGAAAAGGACAATCCTACTTAAAATATGAATTCTGTGTGCTAGTACCTCGGCATGCAGTTGCTTAGAGATCCTGGTAATCCGGTGAGGAGGTGGCACTTCTGGTTATTTTGTGACCTGGGAGCACTGTATGTGGAGGTCATAGCACAGAGCGGCGATTTGTTTTTAATTTATATATATATATATATATATATATATATATATATATATATATATATATATATATATATATATATATATATATATATATATATATATATATATATAAATTTTGTGTGTGGTGAGATATCATCTTTTGTAATTGTGGCTATAGGACTTTACTTTTTATTTTTTATTTTTTTCTAAAATTGATAATTGGAGGATTGAGTGCAGCATCTTATTTCACCTAGCACATAAAAATGTTAGGGTTATGAAAATAGCCTAATTTTGACACTTTTTAGTGTTTTTGTGTTTTATTTTTTTTATTTTGTTTGGCAATTTTTTTTTTTTTTACCTTCTGCTACGGTGATGTGATTTGGGGCTTGTTCAAATGTGCAGCAGCACTTCTCCTTTGCAGTAATGACAGGTAGTTGGGAAGCAATGCTTGCTTTAAACCTTAAAAGGCTAAACCACTGTGCCACAACCATGTGCAATGCGTTTTGTTTGCGGCATGGTCATATTAACTTGAATGGGTTGCATGTGATGGAGGTATTGGCTGCCAAATGAGATGCGGTTTCACTTTTGCTGTGTCCACAAAGCATTATTACTGTGGCATGTGTACAGCCCTTGGAGGTCAGCAATATTGACTTCCATTGCCAGTTTGTTTTTGTGGATTTCCCTCTGATGTGAAGATGACGTTGATTTTTTTATATAGTGATAGCAGTTTGGCACAGGGCTTTACAATATAAATGGTGCATGTATTTCTACAATAAATTCCAGTGCAAGAGGGTTAGGGGGCCCTGCTCTTGAGAGCTTACAATGTAAACCGTATTTAAATGTGAGGGATATGAAGGTGCCTATGTAGAAGTACAGTTTTAGGCAGGGGCAGAACAGGCTTCCTGGAAGAAATTAGTTTTTAGGGATTGCTTAAATATGCACAAATTGGGAAATAGACTGAGGTAGAGATTCCAGAGGATGGGAGAGGCTCTGGAGAAGTCCTGGAGGTGAGTATGGGAGGAGAAGACTAAGGAGTTTGAAAGCAGGATTAGGGAAATCCTCTGAAATGTAATTGCAAATGTTAACTGAATTGTTTTGATATACACCTTCTTCCCCCACCCCACCCCCCCTTTCTTCTTTTTATTTTTTTATTTTATTTTTTATTTTATTTTTTTTTTTACTATTTCTGTCTACTCAAAATACTTGAGTAGATTTGTTTTGTAGTATCATTTTGCAATCAAGAACTTATGAAGGCATCTTATTTTTCATTTTACAGATTTTCTTGCTATGTGGAAGATAAAAGGAATATCATAAAATGGGTGATATTTTGGCCTATGAAGCGGATTTGCTTGGATTGGTGAAAGAGGTATCGTTTTTTTGGTTTTACTTTTTGTTTTTTATAGTTTCCCTTCCATCATATGGCTAAGGCTCTTTCCACACAGGGCAGGCTCCATTGGAGTCCACATGCTCAGCAGGGAATCTATCCACTGTTCCCCGCTGAGCAGGCGGATGAATGGTCCGTGTCCACTCCACTTATGCAGAGCGGGCATAGACACAACCCGCTCTCCTTTATGGGCGGTTGGATAGAAACAGACCAGCTGTCCGTTTACACCCAACTGCTATCCGATCCACCAGATGGATGAGGAACGGATCACTATCCGTCTGTTTTTAGTGGACAGGATCAGATTGGATGTCGGCAGGACACCCGCCACTCCATAAAAGCGGCAGAAGGGTCTGATCGAGTCCACCTGAAAAACTGACAGACTGATGCGATCAGGCCCCTGTGTGAAAGGGCCCTAACTTGTAGGTTGGTAAGCCCTCCTATGTTGGTCACTGAATATATTTGCCGCTTTTTGTCAGAAAAGAAAAAAGCCACATGATCATGGTATGATGGGAGACTATTGTGCTGCATGATTATTTCCATTTATGTATTACTGGGAGAGCCGAGTATCAGAAACAAAGCAAAGTGAATAGAGGAGAAATGGCAGAACTGGCTAAGGGTTGGTGGGGATGTGGCTTAATTGTTTCAATATTCTTGCCTGACATGGGAAAAATCTTTTGAACAACCCTTTTACTTGTAAAATTTGGTTTTGTGAATTGAAGATTTCAAAAAACAGGCTGCAAGTTAAGTACAGTATATAGAATATGCTTATTTCTGTCAAGTTGCATGTGAAAAGGGTTTGGTTCTTGAGGTTGCAAACTAAATAAGTTAAATTCAAACTTACTATAGCAGTATCAGTTCTTTCAGCACTGACAAATTATCACACCAGTGACACTTGAATGCTTTTTTTTTCTTTTCTTCTGCACTTAAAGTGGACCCACTCCCCATACTTTCTAAACTACTACAATATTGGTTATCTAGAAGGATATACAGACCTCCTCCATGTATACTTATCTTTCAAATGTCGCCCCTCTATCCGCTGTGAGACCCGAAAAAACTGCAGATTTTGTGGGTGGGACTGTTTTCCAGGGCTCAGTGGGTGGAGTCGTGATGTCAGTAGACTCCCTGCCCACCTCTACACTCCCCTTATCAACATGCATTTTCTCCTGTGTATTTCTTACACTGAACTTCTGCTATGATCACTAACCTCTAGTCAAAACCCAGAAAAGTCCCCACATGACTTCAGCATGCCAAATCATGCTGAGGTGTGGAACAGCCAATCCTTGCAGAGCAGCAGAAGAAAGGAGTGGGAGGGAATTAAAAAATAATGCTAGTGCACGAGATATGCAAATCACCTGTCACAGCAAAGGGGAGGTTTTTACAAAGTTTTTTTTTTTTTGTTTGCCAAGATTTATCTCACTTAGGCTGGGTTCACACCGCTGCGGGGGGAGAACCGGATGTGATTCGCACAGCAAATCACATCCGATCTCCGTAGCACTGCGAGTTCAGCCATACAGATAGTATGGCTGAACTCGCAGCTGTCCCGCAGCAAACTCGCACAGGACCCTTTTTTGGGTCCGCAACGGAATCGGATCGCATGGGGGTTCACACCATGCGATCCGATTCCTGTGCGAGTCGGCAGATCGCACTGCGATATGCCGACGGATCTGGGGGTGTCATTAACATAACATTGACACCCCCAGCCGTCCGCATAGGGCAGTGTGAACTGCCGGCGGGAGGTGAGCGATGCGGGAAAACGCCGCGGATTCGCGGCGTTCCCGCATCGCAATAGTGTGAACCTAGCCTTAACAATAAGAGGATTGCGCAGAGCTGGATTTACTCTTTGTGGGAAGACTTGGCTCAAATGATAGGAAATCATACTCTACAATATGACGTCTAAAAAAATAAATAAAACATTTTTGGGTTTACATCCACTTAAAAAAAAAAAAAAAAAAAAATCTCCTATATCCACATTGTATGTAATAGAAATAAAATCATTCAATGAGATGCTGATAAAATATGTGTAACGTTGATAATATTTTGGGCTTTTTGTCCTGAATTTTACCTATAAACAGTACTAGACTTGGCTGTGGTATTCTCCATTATTTATACACTTACTGTACCAACTAAATGTGGATCTGAATTCAAACAAATTAGTAAACTCCACTTGGAAATGCCAAAAGACTTTAATAATTCCTACTAAATGTGACGGAGTTAAACAGTATTGTGCACATGTAGTTCCCATTCCCTTTGGTTCCTCTCCAAATGGTCATATATACATATGTGGTGATTGAAGAGGGTGCATATGAGTCTGTACAACATAAATATTATTTGTTCAATGTGCAGAACCAATGTTAGTCTTCCCATGACCTGCATTGGGCCCCTCATTAAACAATCACATTGCGCTCAAGCTTCCTTTTTACAGAATGTGCCTGAAACCAGCCTACGTGGCTTTCCTCATATGCATAAATCCTACAGCAACACTAATTGATCCTGGTTTCCTTAAGCAATTAACTTAAATACAAGCTAGTAACCACAGTTAAAAAATAAAAAAAGGTTTGGAAAAAAAATGGTAACTTTATACCACCCGTACATCAAAAATTAACATTTATTTTATTTATCTTTTATTATTTTTATGCATTCTTTGTATAGCGCTTCTGAATTATGTTTTGTGTATTGTTTACCAGTTCCTAAGCTTTGGGGAGTTCAATGATACCTTAAAAAGCTTTTCAAAAGAATGTAACGTTAAAGGAAAACCACTCCCAAAAAGTGATGGATCTGCTACAAGAGACTCTAAGACTTTACTAATACAGGTTGGTGCATTCCCTGTCTTAATGGTTTGTAAGTCACAGTATCAAAAATATTTTGTGAGGTGGTGTGTGGTTTAGATGTGTTAAGTTAGCTCCTGCACATAGTTTCAGCTTCAGTTCTGGAGTGCCGTTTTAAACATAATTGCAACCGCAGTTTGCCTGGTCACTATAAAGCCCCATAACTTCCCAACGCCATCTCTTTTTTTCTAATGGTCCTTTCAGTCTACCTATCAGATACCTGGCCAGTATGAAGGTGAAGGTGGTATGAATTGGTGAAGGAACATGGCATCCATGCAAGCAATTTCCTGTAGAACACCCCAGGATTTCAGACACAAATGTGTTGATCTTGCAGGAACCTGAAAAGCTGCTGCATAGACAATGACAGCTTAACATACTTATTAGGGATGCACCGAATGTGTTTTTTTTGGTGCCGAAACCGATACTGAAAATGAAAAATACACTAGGCCGAAAACCGAAACCGATACCGAAACAGCACCGATACCGAAAATGACTGTTTTAAAAAAAATATTTTTATACAGGAGGTGGTCAGAGACTGGGGACACGGTACAGGAGGTGGTCAGAGACTGGGGACACGGTACAGGAGGTGGTCAGAGACTGGGGACACGGTACAGGAGGTGGTCAGAGACTGGGGACACGGTACAGGAGGTGGTCAGAGACTGGGGACACGGTACAGGAGGCGGTCAGAGACTGGGGACACGGTACAGGAGGCATCCCCCATTTTGCAGCCAGTGTGTCCCATTGCAGCCTGCCTGTGCAGGGAAGAGGGCCGCCTCCGCCGCCTGTTTGATCACAGCGCCGGGAACATCACAGCTTTCATTTCAATAGCTGTGTGTTCCTGGCTGCACGCCGTCACACGCAGCCCCTCCCCCTTGTCCAGGCACTTTGATAGACAGATCATCCATCTAATCCTGTGCATGATCTGTCTATCTAAGTGCCCGGACAAGGGGGAGGGGCTGTGTGTGACGGCACGCGGCCGGGAACACACAGCTATTGAAATGAAAGCTGTGATGTTCCTGGCGCTGTGATCAAACAGGCGGCGGAGGCGGCTCTCCTGCGCTATACACCCCCCATGAGGAGCCCCGCCCCCACCCAGGCCACGCCCCATTTTCGGCTCCATTATCGGCCGTTGTTCTCTTTGGGCAAATTGCCGAAAAGGGCATTTTCGGCGGATATGTTTCGGCAGCCGAAATTTCGGTGCATCACTAAAACATCACTAATACTTATACCACTCACAAAGTTGCTTGAAATTGTTTTCTATAATCATTTTTTAGTATAACTAAAGGCAAAACCTTTTTTGTGTGTTTTGGCCAAAGAGTGGGGAGGGGTTAGAACCCTTGAGAGGTTTTTTTATTGCTGTCCATGCCACTATTAGGGTGACTTGCCCTCTCTATTTGCCCTGCTTACCATTATCATTGAAATTTAAAGTAAAAGAAAATTTTGGGTTGTCCCCAGAAAAGTAATAGGGAAACCGTCCAGCTAGGACATGATGACCTGGGGGTCCCTAAGGGCTTCCCTTAATTTAAAAAAATATTTGCTTATAGTTCTACTTTAATTTTAACCACTTCTTGCCCAGCTTTTAGCAAAATGACGGCCGGGTAGTGTTTTAATTGTTCTGACTAGACATCATATGATGTCCTTCAGAACAAACTGCTCGTGTGTGCCCCCGGAGGCGCGCAGCACAGCGTTCAGAGGTGAGGTGTGTCGCTCAGACACACTGCATCTCTGATCACGATAAAGAGCCTATGATGTAGGCTCTTTACCATGTGATCAGCTAAGTGTAAATCAGACGTGCCGGTTATCAGCATTCCTCTACTCCTGCTGACAGTGCATGAGTAGAGGAGAGCTGATCAGCAGTTTTCCTCATGGGGGGGGTTGGTCTGCACTGATAATCGGTGCAATGATTATCAGTGCAGCCCCATCAGCGATGCCAACCAGTTATGCCCGTCAGTGCAGCCTCTTCAGCGCATATCAGTGAAGGAGAAAAATTACTTATTGAAGTTGTCCAAAAGTACTGACTTTTCAGATTTTTATTTTTATTTTTATTTTTTCCCTTTTAGGCCCCTTTCACAGGAGACGGATCCATGATGATCCGCCCCATGAACATCCGCTTGCTCAGCAGGGATCGCTCTGTTTATCCCCGCTAAGCTTGGAATTACTTGGTGATTCCTTCATAGACTGCATGTGTTGACATCAAACTGAATAGCATGTACAGCGTGTAATTCTGGTTTTGACGTCACTGCTGGAGCAAGACTCCACCCGCCATTCTCTTCATTAATTAACAGTTGCAATGGGTGGCAGTCACTTAGCCACAGAAAACCCCCCAGCAAATACTGTATTTATAGCAAGCATTTGATGGGGAACACAAGAGCTCTAAGTTGTTGTTCTAATGCCTTTCCAACTATTTTCAAGTCCTTCTAAAAATGCCTGTGTAACAATTTTAAACAAGACACAAATCCAGTAACTTTGTGATGAACAAGCCCTATAAAGTAAAAAAAAATAAACTTCTAAACCTCCCTGAGTATTAAACTGGAAAAGAACACACGGCCACAAAGGGCTTGGAGGGTGCTGCTCACCCCACACGAATGGAACAAGTTCCCCCACAATCGGGGTTTTTAGGCAGCAGAAAACAATAATAAATGCATATCAGGTTAATATGAAAAATATTTTAATTATTACCATGAAAAAATAGCAACATGGCATAGAGGTAAAAACATAAGCTCCACCTGAACAGTTAAGAGACTCCTATATAAAGAGTACAATAATGACAATGGATGTGCACAAGCAGACACAACTATAAATGACACTGTACAATATAACAGTAGAGGTATAGTCCTAACGCGTTTCAACCCAATTAAGGGGTCTTCAGAGAAATGGTCTGTTATAAAACAAAGATGCAGTAAATAAATACATCAAATGTTAATTATACTGGGAATACCTTGTGTTTTTTAGTATAATTTACCCAATACTGCACGTCCAAGGAGATAAAATAAATAAAGTGCTTTTAGTGGAGTTCCCCTCGGGGGGGGTGCCTTGATTTCCTTTCATGTATCAAGAGTGTTACCAAATCCAAAGATATCACCAAATGCCAGGAGGGAAAGGTTAAAGGTCCAGAGGCGTGGCTCACGGGAGGTCACACAAATACCTCACCACCCATGGGTATAGGGAGTGGGTGCGGACGTTGGCAGCCGGACAATATGGTGAGTCACACCTGTGATAGAATCCCAATGTATAAATAAAATTAGGGACATATATTTTTAACTTTATTTATTTTATCTCCTTGGATGTGCAGTATTGGGTAAATTATACTAAAAAACACAAGGTATTCCTAGTATAATTAACATTTGATGTATTTATTTGCTGAATCTTTGTTTTATAACAGACCATTTCTCTGAAGAAGACCCCTTAATTGGGTTGAAACGCGTTAGGACTATACCTCTACTGTTATATTGTACAGTGTCATTTATAGTTGTCTGCTTGTGCACATCCATTGTTATTATTGTACTCTTTATATAGGAGTCTCTTTTAACTGTTCAGGTGGAGCTTATGTTTTTACCTCTATGCCATGTTGCTATTTTTTCATGGTAATAAATATTAAAATATTTTTCATATTACCCTGATATGCATTTTATTATTGTTTTCTGCTGCCTAAAAACCCAGATTGTGGGGGAACTTGTTCCATTTTAACCTCCCTGAGTAAACCAAAGCCACCTCCATTTGTGCCTGGCATGCTTCCACTCCCAGACACTGCAGCTCACAGTGGAAGGATTTCAGCAGCTTAGGCAGTGCTGTTAATCCAGAAAGCAGTGGGCAAGCCTTGATATGGCCAGCTACAGATTGACAAGCTACAGGCTTGCATGAGGTGAATAAGTATTGGCCATTCAGATAGCCACAGATCCTCCTCTCTTTTTTTTTTTTTTTTATGTTCTATTTTTAACTGATTGGTGTGGAGTGCTGCTGAAAGAGGGGTGGAGTCGCACTCATATCTCACTTTTCAGGTGTTTTTATTGAAGTCCAAGGGGACACAAACCCTATATTCTGCCTGAAAATGTACTTTTTTGAGTGACAGTCATTTTGCTACAAGCGGCAGGACGCTTACATGTGAACAAGGGCCCTTGAAAACAATGGGTATTTGCTTGAGCTTTTTTTGAGCTACAAGCTGAAAAAATGGGGGCCCAAGTGAAAATTCACTTTGTATGCTAAACAGCATTTATCTCACTTCATGAGATGCCATTGTTTAGGGCAAGATTATTTGTCTTTGTATAACTGGCTCAAAATGTATTTTTATGCCACATATTCTGTAGTTTGTAGATCATCAGTACATTAGGGAATGTCAAATATGTATGTGTTTACTGAGCCTTTAAAACGTTAACCGTTTCCCCTGAGAATATCGCTGGATATTTATTGTAGTTTGAAATGAAAGCTGTTGTGAATAATTATTCTGGAGCAGATATACTTGCAATGTGTGGAATGTTAACACTGGGGGATGCTGTTCTGCGAACATGCAACACCCTGTCTGAGCTGATCGTCGCCCTTTGGTGGGAGCTTCCACAGACAGGGCGGTGAATGCTAGGAAATGTCTTGTCTGTCAGAATATATTGCTTAATTCTTCTCCATTAAGGCCAGAGAGGGTAAATTTAGGATAAGGTCATCCATCCTGTGGTGGAGGTGAGTGGATTGGTACTGGTGCGTGTGTGGGTGCAGTTACAGGATATGATAACAGCACATTGCATATAATTATACTGTGACTAATGAGGAATCACTTAACCCTTTTATACGTTTTGGAAGTGTACTTGACCTCATCTAATTTTCCTGTACTTTTACACAATGGACATGTTAAGTATTAATGATCACATTAAATGTTATGTTTTCCCAACTTTCCGTTTTTAATATGAGTTTTCATGTGTCATTCTCATTGTGTTAGGGCCCCTGTTCCTGTATAGTTCCGTAATCTGCAAGACTGTAGAACTATGGGATTCAAATCAAAGACAAATATAGGGGGGCTGCCATTGCCCCTTGTGGAAGTTCTAGTTGACTGGCTGTAATCCAGGCTCAGTAGCTTTTAATACTTTGTTAAAAACTTGTAATAAGTATGCAGGCCAAAAATTATGGAGTAAAGTGACAATTCCTAATCTGCACAGGTATTATGGAATTTATTTACTAAAGCTGGAGAGTGCAAAATCGGGCTCACTTCTGCATAGAAACAAATCGACTTCTAACCTCAGCTTATTCAATTATGCTTTGCCAGTAAAACCTGGAAGTTGATTGGTTTCTATGCAGAAGTGAGCCTGAATTTTGCATTCTCCAGCTTTAGTAAATAAACCCCTGTGAGTTTCTAAGTATAATTTAGGCTGGGTTCACATCACAGCACGGCGCTGCTCACAGCAGGGGTCTGGGTCAGTTTCAGGTCCGATTTCAGCCCAAATTTTTGGGCTGAATAAGGACCTGAAATGGACCAGAAGAAGCACAGGACTTCTGTGCAAATCGCATTGGAGCCGCTCCGGAGATGTGTGAACCGTCTCCGTAGAGAGCCAGTCACAATGACCTAACATGCAAATTGGTTGCGGGCAAACCTGCATCCAGTTCGCAATGGTGTGAACTCAGGTGCTGGAGCCGGTTCAAACATCCCTGCAGCGGCTCCGGTGTGAATTGCACAGGAGTCCTGTGCATCTTTTGGTCCATTTCAGGTCCGAATTCAGCCCACAATTCGGGCTGAGATGATGAATGGAGACGCACTGGACGCCTGTTGTGAGCCGCTGCATTCTCCAGTGTGAACCCAGCCTCAAAGTTTTATAACAAGGGGGTCCAAATGACATTCAGAAAACTACCATTTTCCAAAAGATGCACCAGATAACATGACACGTTACAAACACATCTACTTTCAGAGGCGGCCCTTGGTGGATGAACATGACGAACACTAATGCCCCATACACAACGGTTGTACATTCTGACGACAAAATCCGTCAGATTTTTTTCTGAAGGATTTTGGCCCGAACTTGTCTTACATACACACAGTTGCACAAAGTTCTTGGAAAATCCGATCGTTCAGAATGCGGTGACGTAGAACACGTACGACGGGACTATAAATGGCCCAGTAGCCAATAGCTTTTGTCTCGTAATTTATTACTTGGTACTTTGTCCGTCGGAATTGTCTACACACGAATTTAAACAATCGGATTTTGTTGTTGGAAAATTTTTAGATCTTGCTCTCAAACTTTGTGTGTCGGAAATTCCGATGGAAAAAGTGTCATGGAGCCCACACACGATTTTCTGAAAATGTCTGACCGTGTGTACAGGGCATAAGGCCTCGATTCATAACAAATTTAGAAGTGAGCACAAAAGAGTATTTGGGATACAGTGACCAACACTAAAATGCACAGTGTATTTGCCTGGCTTTATGGTATAAAAATGGTGTATGGGTCCTTTGCTGTTATGATAAACGGTCAAAAGTATTTGTAGTGGGTCAAGGAGCATCAACATTGGACTGAAAACATATTGTCAAGTCTAACTTTCAGTTTCCTGCTGCATTGCCATATAGGTAAGTTCTGAGTGTGGTATAATTTACATCTATTCTAGGGAGCCTACCCCCATCAGCCATGGGCAGTTGCATTAAGTGCTGATGTCTTTATGGTTGGCTTAAACAGAACAATACTACAGGACTTGTGTGGAGCCACTGCTGGGATGGGTGGCAGCTATAACTAGGGCCAAAGTTGGTCCAATGCAGTGATGAATGGTTGGTTATTTTCTATTTTTTTTATTTTATTTTTTTTTATTTTTATTTTTTTTTGTGGTCACGGCGTACACTGGAAATCTCAGTCTCCTTAAAACTGTGGATGAAGTTTGTGCATGAATGAACAAGGTGTTGATCCTTGATCTGATGACTGGTATCTAAAATTGCCTTTATTTACCTGACCTGATTTATTTTCATATCTTGCAGAAAGATCTCCTCAGTGCTTTTGAAGATGGAGACAGGAAAACATTTTTTGAGAAGTGGGAAGAGCATGTACCTACAGAAACTCGCAGCAATGACCCATTAGCTCAGAAGCTAGAATTCTATTTGCACATCCACTTTGCCATTTTCCCACTAAAGCACAATATCGGACGAATTGTATGTGTCTTTTTTTAATTATTATTATAATAATAATAATAATAGTGATGATAATGGAGGAACTGATCTCATGAAGGACTATTTGTCAGTATTGTCTGTAGTCTCCCTGCAGCTGATTTCACCACTCCTGTCCCTACTGACTTGCCAAACTGCATTCTTCAGTGAGCCCCTGTGTGGAGGAGGCCATCTGTAAGCATAACAGTAGTGACATTACAAAATCTCATTGGAAGTCCCCTGAGACTATAGTCAGATGCAGCAGTGCCTTAGATCACACTCTGTAGACATACAACTATCAAGCCATAGGCATAGGAGTGCCTCTGCCCCCTTACATACCAGGAGGGGCTCTGCTATTTTTCCAGGTTAATTTCAAGACAAAAAGTAAATTTTTCAGGGCACAGCCTGGGCTAGGTTAAAGGGGTTGTAAACCCTCATGCTTTTTCAACTTAAGGCATCCTATGCCTTAAGGTGATAAAACACCTCTGTTTTATTTACCTGAGCCCTGGAATTTCCCACGGCGGAGACGCGCTCTTCCTCTGCCTGGGGTTCTCAGCGCTTGACTGGATAGATTGATAGCAGCGCAGTCATTGGCTCCCACTGCTGTCAATCAAATCCAATTGCACAGGGCTGAGTCCGGCATTCTGCATCTATGGACGCAAATGCTGGACTCGGGAGACTCAGGACCTGCAAGGGCTTCTCCTAGGGGGTTATATAATGCAGGGAGTAGCTACCAGCACCGCCGGGGGGCCCCAGAAGAGGATGATCGGGGCCACTCTGTGCAAAACGAACAACACAGTGGAGGTAAGTATGACATGTTTGTTATTTAAAGAGGGATTCCGCCAAAAAAAAATATTAAAAGCCAGCAGCTATAAATACTACAGCTGCTGACTTTTAATAAATGGACACTCACCTGTCCCGGGTTCCAGCGATGCCGGCATCCGAGGCCGATCGACCGCTCGGGCCTCGGCTGCTGCCGCCACCATTCTAGTTGAGGGAATCAGGAAGTGAAGCGAATCGGCTTCACTTCCCGGTTCCCTACTGCGCATGCGCGAGCCGCGCCGCGCAATAGGAAATCTCCGCGCTGTCACTGGGACCCGTGTGTGTCCCAGCAGACAGCGCGGCAGGGCAGGAAATGGCGTAGACTCCCGTGGGAGTCTATGCCCGGAAGTGGGTGAAAATGCCTGTCTTTGACAGGTATCTCCACCCCCCTCCCCCCTGAAAGGTGTCAATTGTGACACCGGAGGGGGGGGGGGGGGGTTCCAATCAGCGGAGGTTCCACTTTAGGGTGGAATCCCGCTTTAACAAAACAAAAAAAAAAACTCAAAGCTTTGCAATCCCTTTAAAGAATAACTAAAGCCCCATACACATTATCTGTTTTTCTGCTGAGTTTTTCCTTTAGATTTACCAAAACCATATAATATGAGGTCAAACCTTAGGAGTTTCAATGTGTATGTAATCATGCAGGCCCTTCTACTACATGGTTTTGGTAAACCTGAAGGAAAAACTCAGCAGAAAAACTGATAGTGTGTATGGGGCTAAGATTTTTAGATTTTGATGAAATCTCTCTGATTAGGCACATCCTGACAAAAATTACAGTGGTTTTAATGATCATCTACGATGTTCAAAAAAAAAAAAGTTTGGCTTTGGATATACTTTAAATGTTCCCTATATAATATGGCAAATCTTCACTTTTTGAGTTCAGTTCTGCTTTAACATGTAGTGTCACACAGGGAATAATGCTTTGTTTTCATAAGTATTGTGCATTTAGATAAGTACTGTGCAGATCGTGTAAGTTATGGTGTTGATGTTTCAAATGCCTGATAAGGGAAGTATGCAGATGCATTAAATTAGTTTTAAGCATTGTGATAGGGTTAGTTCTGATATCAAGGGTTAGGGTTCAAGCTCATCTAAACTCAAGAAAAAAAAACTTTAATATATTGCAGTTTACCATTCCATAGATGTTCCTGGCTGATCTTGCTAGTAACACAGTTTCCTAAGGTGCTAGGGCAGCCTTTCTCAGCGGTTTTAATACCGAGGGACTCTTGAAATAACTGATCTCAGGTTAACCCTTTCTCAAAATTGCTACATCTACAACTCGCAATACATTAGTGTTATGGTCAAACCTCCACTTCTCCTTATTGTCACAACATAGGGTGAGGTGTTAATTAAAAACGGGAAGGACAGCCACAGTTTTTTTTTTTTTTTTTTTGCCTTTTTTATTCAAAAATTCTTGTGAACAAAAATACAAGCCACAGCAGGAACACAGGATCCTAACGCGTTTCACACTTCAATGTAGTGCTTAGTCATAGCTAGGGTGAGGTGTTCTCAACTTCACAAAAGAGACGGGGGGGCGCTTCTGGTTGGGGACTGACAGCAGGGAAGCTCAGTGGCAGGTATCGACTGCTTGTGCCCAGCTGAGTAGGAGGTGGATGGGATTGTTGATTGATCTAATACACTACGTGGCTGCAACAGTGACAGATGCTCCACCCCTGCCGCCTCTAAGCCAATCAGCATTCGGCACTATGCTGTAACCTGCCCCCCTTCCCCAGCCCACCACATATGAGAAAAGGCAGCCAGAGTGGACTGGATCGGAACTGACTTGCGTCAAGACTGTTCCCTGTGCTTTGTTTAGCAGTAAGTAGCTGAAGAACCTTTTTGTGTTTGCTTTTTAGAAGCTGTGCATTGCTGGAAGTTAGAATTTTAAAAATGGCTACTAGTTGTTCCTGGGAGTTGTTGCAGAGCTGATTGCCTAATGGTTTACGTAGAAGGGAAAGTTTCACGATATGGGGATAAAGGTGCCTTCAGATTGCTGACGTCGTGTATTCTAGCACCAAAGCTCATGTTTAATGCTAAACTTTTTTTTAAGCGTGGCCTATGGACAATTGCCATAGGCCTATGTACAAGTACCATCATCTTTCGCCACTTCACAGGCCTGTGCAGTTTTAAAATTTGACATGTTTGGTGTCTATCCTCCCCCTTTTTTTCCTTTTATTTTATTTTTTTTTTCTTTATTTTGCAAGAATATACAAAACGGTGACTGTATACATTTTGTAAAATAAATGCATGCAGTCATAAAAAAAAAAGGAAGAAACTATACAAAACAGTAGAGTACAACATTGCCTATGGAAAGTACAGTAGATGCTATCCATTTATTTGACGTAACCTCATATTTTGTTTTACCAAAAAATTGGATATATGGAGTGAGAGCAATAATTCTAGCACCAGAGCTCATGTTTAACCCTAAACTGATAACCTGTGAGGGCTTTTAACTGCTTCAGCCCCGGAAGATTTTACCCCCTTCCTGACCAGAGCACTTTTTACAATTTGACAGTACGTTGATTCAACTAACCTTTTTTGATCACCTTTTGTGTTTTTTATTTTTTGCTATAATATCCACAAGTTTAAAAATATCAAACCAATGTATTCATCAGTTTAGGCCAATATGTATTCTTCTACATATTTTTGGTAAAAGCGTATATTGATTGGTTTGTGCAAAAGTTATAGCATCTACAAGACGGGGGGATAGATTTTATGGCATTTTTACTCACTTTTTTTTTTTTCTTACATCGGGGACACAGAGCCGTAGTAATTACTACATGGGTTATATTGGCGTATCAGGTGCTGGACGCTGGCACGCCCCTTAAGTTGTGAACTTCCCCCATATAACCCCCCCCCCACACTACTGGGAGTCCTCAGTTTTTTCGCCAGTGTCTAAGGTGCGAGTAAGGATGTGTGTACTGAGCTCCACGGGCAGTAATCCTTAATGAGAGCCAGCCATCCTGACCGATCTGTTCTGATGTCTCCGTAATGGACCAAATGAATGGTACCCAGGCTTCGTAATCCGAAGACACAAGGTTTTGCTTGCGAATGCTTTGAGAGCTGGGCCCTGGGATCCCGTACTTTTTGGTAGTAAGGTCAATAAGTTTGCAGGGTCTTGTCGCAGGTCCTGGATTGTGGGTCAACCTGAGTGTTCCCTGGTTCCTGAAGGTTTCCTTTTAAGGTCTCGGAGCCTACCGTGAAGGGCGAAGATTGTTTTTTTTCTCTGATAAAATCCTACTGCGAGGATAAGGTAGAGGAGATTTTCTCAGGAATATCTCCTTCCATGTATTGTGTTGTCATGTCATGTCATGTCTGTGTCATCACTGGGGGCTGTATTGAGCACTCACCATTCTGACACTGGAAACAGCAGAAGCTCCACTCTCCTCTGCGTCTAAGCCAGCTCAGACCCCCAGATTGGCGGTTTTTATCTAAGTTGATGACAGCCAGCTGCCTTATTCTTTTTGCAAAAAAAAGAAAAGCGTTTTTTTTTGGGAAGACTGCGGCTGCTCTCTGGAGCGGAGGATTTACTCTCCCCCCCCCCACGCCATGATGCTGGCGGGAGACTCAGCTTCCTTGTTTGAAAGGGAAGGGGGCATGGCTAAATGACATTGGACGCTTTCCACACATGTAGGAAGTATTTTAAAGCCCCGCAAGAGAAGCTGCTGCCTGGAGGGACAGAGCAGAGTGGTTGCTGGTCAGGTTTGGTGACGCAGGCATTCCCTTTTGACAACATTGTACTGTATAGCTAGGATTAATAGCAGTTATTGTACTGTACTATAGCCTAGCAAGTGCTACATTCTTTTGCTGGTAGTGCCTCTGCTTTGTACTGTAAGCTATGAGTGGCAAAGGGGCCAGGAACTCTTCTAAAGCCCCATACGCGCTGTCAGATTTTCTGCAGATATTTTCCTTCAGATTTACCAAAACCATATAATATGAGGTCAAACCTTAGGAGTTTTAATGTGTATGCAATCAAGGCAGGCCCTTGCACTACATAGTTTTGGTAAATCCGAAGACAAAAATCAACAGAAAATCTGATAGTGTGTATGGGACTTGAGGGTTCTAAGGGGTCACAACAAACTAAAACCCTGTCCAAAAAGAATGTCCTCCTGCTCTGAGTGTTGCGGCCAGTCAGATTGAGCCGTCAGGGGAAGCTGTTATTGCAGTCACTCAAGACGCTTCAGCCCCTGAGTATGTTACACGTGAAGTGTTGTCTTCTACCATCGCTGGTTTAGAGAAGAAACTTGATGTGATTTTTTTTTTTTTCCCTTCAGAGCGGGGTTAAACACAGCAGATGGCTTTAGCCAGTTCAGCAGTGCAGCCGGAATGGGTATATCCCAGGCCATTTAGGAAAGGGAGATGCTTAAATTTTGCCTGTTGAACAGGTCATTTTGATGCAGTGTGCGGAGTATGGTCTGACCAATGACAGGCTGACCCCCACTCATGCGTCTATTTCCCAAAGACAACCTCTGGATATGACGCAGAGTACGTGCCTTCAACTTCTTTGGTCGACCATGGCGAGGCCTGTTCTGAGTGGAACCTGTCCTGTTAAACCACTGTATGGTCTTGGCCACCGTGCTGCAGCTCTGTTTCAGGGTCTTGGCAATCTTCTTATAGCCCAGACCATTTTTATGTAGAGCATGAATTCTTTTTTTCAGATCCTTAGGGAGTTCTTTGCCATGAAGTGCCATGTTGAACTTCCAGTGACCAGTATGAGAGATTGAGAGCGATAACCCTAAATTTGACACACCTGCTCCCCATTGACACCTTATAAATTGTAACACTAACAAGTCATGAGACATAGGGGGAGGGAAAATGGCTAATTGCGCCCAATTTGGACATTTTCTCTTAGGGGTGTACTTACTTTCGTTGTCAGCGGTTTGGACAATAATGACTATGTGTTGAGTTATTTTGAGGAGACAGCAAATTTACACTGTTATACAAGCTGTACACTCACTACTTTACATTGTAGCGAAGTGTCATTTCTTCAGCATTTGTCACATGAAAAGATATAATAAAATATTTACAAAAATATGAGGAGTGTACTCACTTTTGTGAGATACTGTAGATGTGAGCCAGTTGGGAACCAGTTAAAGAGTGGCCTTTGGACAATTACCATAGGCATGTGTACAAGTACCATAGTTTGTCGCCATTTCACAGGTGTGCACAATTTTCACATTTTGACATGTTTGGTATCTATTTGATGTAAATTTATATATATATATATATATATATATATATATATATAAATTATAAATTTTGTGAGCACTAAAATTCACTTAGGTGTGTTTTTTTTTCTTGAAAATGTGCGTTTATAAAAACGCACAATGAGAATATTGTGTGATATAAATAAAATGCAACAGTCACCATTTTTTGTTTTCCAGGCCTCTGCTATCAGAAAATATATAATGTTTTGGGGTTCTAAGTAATTTTTTTTTTTTTTTTTTTTTTTTAACCCCCCCCCCCCCCCACCCAAAATACAAAATTTAACATTGTATGTCAAAAATGGAGGGGGGACGAAGACATTTTTTTATTGTTTTAGGACTGATCAGGTTTACTTTTTATAGAATAGTGTCTGATCATAAAATAGAATAATGTCCAAATAATTTGAGCTGATTGTGTAAATAACACTTGCTTTCTGGAGCCATATATCTCTATATGCATACAGTAGATGAGTTGGCAAGTCGACGGGTGTTGACTAAGCATTGACCTTCTCTAGGGTGTCAGCACAATATATAGTTACATTAATTAAGCTAAAATAAGTAAATGTTATCAGTATCACAGCTTCAGGAGTGGTTTGCTTTTCTTGGCCCGCTAGAGATAACTACTCACATCCTTGTCTCTACCACATGTAATGATTTATTAATGGTCTATTGTGTGTGATTATTGATGTCCTATCCCATTTGTGATATTTATTATTCTCCTTTCCCTGAAGCTTCCTGTCAAGCTTAATAATTTCTTCTCAAACGATATACAAGATGCATGAGTAAAGTCGCAGTTGAAAATTAGTAACTCTTTTTCTGTAATTTTAATTATTTTATTTTTTATTTTTTAAATGGCCTTTTACCCGTGTGTGTAATAAATAAATATATATATATATATATATATATATATTACACCAGTCTTGTGTAGGGCTGAAACAACTAATCGATTATGAAATGAATCGATTACTATTTTCATATTCGATTAATCGGCCAGTAACATAATGGGTTAAAAAAACTAAAATGAGCCCTTTATAATACAAAGAGCAAATAATCGCTACTTTAAATATTACTTTCACTGTTCTACAATAAAAAAAAATGATCCCCTTACAGTAGTGATTATCTGCTTTTTCTACTATAAAGGGCTAATTTTAGTTTTTTTAACCCCATTATGTTACTAAACGTCTTAGATCTGGTTCACATCTATGTGTTTTTTTTTTTTTTTGGTGCTTTTTGCATAAATGCACTACAGTTCATTTACATGGTTTCCTATGGGACACGTTCATATCTGAAAGGGTCAGGGACTTTTAACGCAAAATAGTTCTTTATTGGTTCAATATACTTCAATGGAAAAGCTGCAGAAAAGCATGTAATGCGTTTTGCAGCAATTTGTGTTTTTTTTTAATCTGCCCAAAAAATGCAAAAATGCAAATTGCAGTAAAATCACGTGCGCAAAAATCAAAACGCACAGCAAAGGGCACTGCAGAAACAGATCAAAAGTAAACTGCATAGGTGTGTACCGAGCCTTATGCTGGCCACGCAGATCAATTTTCAGATGAGAATATTCAGACTAAAAATCTTTGTACATTCGCTGAATTAAAGAATTTTGGTTGAAATGTTCACTTGTTTTTAAAATGAATGTAATATCTGAACGAAAACCACATACTGTCTGAAAATTCCTTTTGACTAAGAAGTTTTCTATTATTTCTAAATTTTTCCATCACTGTGGTTGAAAATGAACATCAATTTGACCCACTTTTTTTAATTAAGGTTATTAACCGATTAATCTAAACAATAATCGGCCAACTAATCGATTATGAAAATAATCGTTAGTTGCAGCCCTAGTCTTGTGCTTATGTTGGGTTAAATTGTTTGGTCACGATGTCACTGGATCAGCACGAAGAGCCGCTATGTCTGTATTAACTAACAAATGTGGTGAATTTTATTTATATTATTTCCTGGAGATTCTGTGCTGTATGATGTTTCAAAGTGAGGTTCTTCCCCTCTAAACTTCTGACGTTTGTGGCCATTGAACTTTGCTTTGGCATCCCAGAGCTCTGAGTTCTAGGTTTTTCTCTTTAGCAGTGCCAAAAGCTAGCAACATACCAATGATAAAAGGATTTTGTCTTCTATCACTGTGTTAATGTCCTAGTTTGATCTAGTGAAATTGCAGAGGTCTGAGAGTACAGCCACTAGTCATCACGGAGAGTGGAAACCCCATTCATAATATGTACACTGTTCCTGATTTATCAAGGTGTTTTATTCTAGGGCCCCTTTCACAAGGACGGACCGTCTATCCGTTTTTATTCCATCTGTCAACTGATGACAATGCATTCCTATGGGCAAACAGATGACCACCCGTCAACCTCCGCTTCCTTTTATTTTATTTTATTTTTTAACATACAAGGCTAAGTCCAGATCTGTGAAAATGGATATTAACTGACGTTAATGGACCATGTCCATCAATGTCTGATCAGTTTTTGAAGAAATAATATATATATATATATATATATATATATATATATATATATTTATATATATATATATATATATATATATTTATATATATATATATATATATTTATATTTATTTATTTATCTGTGAACTCAACCTATGACCCAGGCAGTAGTTGGACAATAGGAAGTAATGCCCAAGGAGTAACATGGCAAGCGATGTCTCCTCATGTAGGCAAATGCGACAAACAATGTCACGCTATCCCAAAAATTGTTGGAATCCATTGCACATAGAACACACAAGGACAAAGGAAGGACACAGCAAGGACAAGTCACTCACTGAAAACTGCAATGCAGCATGGGAGGAGCAATGCTTTCTGGGTAATTTCCTTAAAGGCACAGAAACTGCTGTAAACGGATCAAAACTGATGTAAATGTGTACATTAATGGATGAAAACGGATATTAACGGAAGATGGATGAAGCAACGGATAAGAACTGATACGTTTTTATCATGGCTGAACTGACGGTGCCCGTGTGAGGCCTTAAACGGGGTGTCCCTTTTTTCTCACCTGGTTGTGTCTGGCTTTAGTGTTTTCTCAGTCACTAACCGAATGCAATTGCCAAAAATCAGCTGGTTCAGCCCTTGTGTACAGCCACCTGTTCTACAGAATCCGGTCTCACGACTGACTTCTGTCGAACAGGCTTGTTGAAAAACCAGCAGTCAATGGCTGGATCAGTGTGTTCTGATATGAGGGGGGGGGGGATTTCTCTTGTAAGAATACAATAGAGGGGGGGGGGGGGCGGGTGAGAGATTGTCTCACTAACATCGCTTGCGTTTAGTATGGCGATCTCTGAGGTTTTTTTTTTTTTTTTTTTTTTTCGTTCAGACTGCTGGATTAATAAAAAAAAAAAAAAACACTATTCTGTACCAGGCATTTGTTCAGGTTTCCTGTAAGTTGATTGCTTTACTTGTATTGCACAGTATATAAAAAACACTCTGGCAATGAAGTCCCTTTTTAATGTTTTAATATTTTTGCTATTTGTTTTTAGGATCGGGCGGACTGCGAAGAGCGAATTTCTCACCTTAAAACATACCTGGAGACCAGTGGTGCTGCTTTAAGTCAGACTACAGAATTCCTTCCATTTTATGCCCTCCCATTTGTTCCTAATCCAGCTGTTCACCCATCCTTTAAAGAGCTTTTCCAGGTATTTTTTTTTTAATTTTTATTTAAAAAATGTATTGGTCTGCATAATATTATAAAAGCACTGGTGACAGGACTCTTTGTGAGATTGGGCTAATTTGGCTAAAATAGATAAATTAACTTAAATCCTTTCATTGCTATATCTCATGATCATTTTTCTTAAATATATTCAGTTCACAATCAAGATTTTTGCTTAGATGGGATCGCAATGTTTTCATATGTATGGATATTTAATTGCTAAATGCCTTATTTATTTATAGGACTATGGTAAGTATTGGATATGTGGGTTATACTGCTGCTTGCCCACAGGGCTGGACACCAGAAAAACAAAGTTTAAGGCAGGCTGCTTCAAACTGTAATGCCTTCGTTTTTTTTACTAGTGTTCTAGAATGTTGGCTGCCTGTTTCCTCTGCTCTGCTATGGAAAACTCTAATTATTATTATTATTTTTTTATGTTGTGATATTTTTTATTTTTTTTTCTTCTATCAACCTATTTATTACACCATAGATATTTTTCTTGAGTAAATTCAAGCAAGACTTAAAACAAATGCTTGAGCTAGTCTCTTCCCAGCAGTTATCCGGGTCGACATATCATCAGCAAAATCTTTTGGAGACTGTACCCGGGCCTTGCTGGACCGAGGATTGGATGCTAGCCTTAAAGTGGATGTAAACCCACTCTCATCCTTTCTAAACTACTGCAATTTTGGTTATCTAGAAGGATATACATGCTTCCTGCATGTATACTTATCTGTGAAATGTCTCCCCTCTGTCTGCTATGAGACCCGAAAAACTGCAGATTTTGTGGGTGGAGTCATGATGTCAGACTCCACGCCCACCTCTACACTCCCCTTATAAACATGCATTTTCTCCTGTGTATTTCTTACACTGAACTTCTGCTATGATCACTAACATCCAGTCAAAACCCAGAAAAGTCCCCATATAACTTGAGCATGCCAAATCATGCTGAGGTGTGGAACAGCCAATCCTTGCAGAGCAGCAGAAGAAAGGGAATAAAAAAAATAATGCATGTGTCTTAGGCTAGTGCACGAGTTATGTAAATCACCTGTCAATCACAGCAAGGGGGAGAATTTGACAAAGTTTTTCTCTGTTTGTTTGTCAAGATTTAACAATTTAAAAGGGATTGCTCAAAGCTGGATTAACACTTTGTGGCAAGACTGGGCTCAAATGATAGGAAATCTTATACTCTACATTATGACATCAAAAAAAATATTTTTTTCGGGTTTACATCCACTTTAAATGTTACCTTTGGGCACTGGGCTTTGTTTTTTGGTGCTTTCCAGACCTCTGTGTACAGCATTTTGCAGGTCTGCATCAAAGCCTCTGGTGTGACGCAATCTCTGAAGACCCAGTCTATAAGTAAGCCCATGGAAGTGGCAAAGATGGCCTGAAATGTGACTTTAGGGCACTGGGCACTGCATTGCTGCCCATTCTAGAGCAGCCTGCACTGTGTCAGGTTGCCAAACAGTGTTTTCCCTGAATCCAGAGCAATGGCACAGCCACTGGTGTGATCCAGTGTCTGTTACCTCACTTTGTCATTAAAGTATTCAGACTATAGCATAAGGGTATTTCCTCAGTATACACAGTGATTGGCCAAAATTTGAGCTGCATATGCCTAGAATAAACCATGTCCTGTTCTGGCTTCTCCTTCTCTAATACCTTGATGATCATCCAGTCTTTAGCCTTTAGTGACTGTGTCACCCCTGGCAGCCTGCAACCCTCTTCAGCTAAAGATACTTGGGTTTGTGAGTATGCAAGGCCTTGCCTCACTTGGTCTTGTTGTTAGACAGTACACCATGCAACATGTCTTCATAACAACACATTGAACACATTCCTGCTGCAACATGTGGCATCAGTCTATGCTGCTCTATTACTACTCAGTGACTTCTCAGTTTTTCCTAGAGGACTGACACTTGCAGCATAGATCCTGCAAACCCTATACTATAGGGTTGTCCTTGCCAGAATCTTTTAGAGTTCTGCAGCACAAGACCATAAGAGCACAGAATTTTAATATCCTCTACGGCAGGGGTAGGCAGGCTTTGAGAAGTGGAGATCTACCTGGACGACATGGAAGAGATCCAATATCACTGAGGTGTGACAACTGGCAAGCCTCCAGTAAAATGTTAAGAGACTGATGTCACTGTAAAAATAAAAATAAAAATATTAAATATTAATAATAATTTAATCACAATTTTTTTTTTTTCATGTTTGGGGAATAATTGGTCACCTGCACGGTACTTGGGAGGTCAGGAGGGCATGTTACAGGGGGAGGGGTAGGGGTAGGAGGGCACATTTACTGGTGGGTTTAGGAGGGCATGGTATGGGTACAATTTTTTTTGTTGTAAAGGCTTGAGGGTTTTTTATCCTTATGCACTCTACGCATGAAGGTAAAAAACCTTCTCTGTGCGGCAGTCCCCCCAGGCCCCCACTAATACTTACCTGAGCCCCATCACGATCCAGCGTTGTGCACAAGAGCTTCACCTCTCCATGGACTCTACCTCCTCATTTGTTGAGCCACGTGAGTCAATAATTCCCACTGCTGTCAATCACAGCCAGTGAGCCAATGAGGGGGGAGCGGCGAGCCACGGCTCTGTATGTAAATTTGACACAGAGCAGCAGCTCGGCAGGAGGGCGAGGCCAGGAACATCAGCGAGGGACCCGAGAAGGAGGATCAGGGTTGCTCTGTGCAAAACCATTGCACAGGGAACAGGTAAGTATAACATGGCATGTTTATTAAAAAATAAATAAAATAAAAAGCCTTTAATATCACTTTAAGATTGTCTCTTGCATGGGTTTAATAGTTAACATGAGTATGACATTTTGGTTTTGTGCCTGGAATTCTGAGAATACCCTTAAGGAGCATTTAATTTACTCAGTGTTTAAGAGTAGATACCTTTTTTAGGTTCTGTATGTGACCAAGTTATTTCAGATACCTCTGGTGTTAGGAGTATACAACTGCCACAGCACAGAAGGTTTCTAGATGAAGTGTACAGCCATGGGCAAAAGTTTTGAGAATGACACAAACGTTAATTTTCACAAAGTCTGCTGCCTCAGTTTTTATGATTGCAATTTGCATATACTTCAGAATGTTATGAAGAGCGATCAGATGACTTGCAATTAGTTGCAAAGTGCCTCTTTGCCATGAAAATGAATTAATCCCATAAACATTTCCACTGCATTTCTGAAGAAGGCCTCAGGGTGACCAAGAAAGTCCAGGACTGCTTTCTACAGTTGATTCAGCCATGGGATAGGGGCACCACCAGTACCGGACTTTGTGCTTTTCATTATTCCTTCCCCCGTAGCTTATGAGCCAGTGAGGTGACAGAAGGTCTGGGGTCGCGGAGGAGTCGAGAAGTGACAGACCATAACAGGAAGTTGCAGGAAATCCCTGGTAGTCACCGCAATTTTTGTCACCGCAATTTCCCCTCTATTTCTGTTCTGGAATGGCTCAACCGTGTGGAAAAATGAGTTGGTGCTCCGGTGTGATGACCCTTTGAGATTCCTGATAATCTATGCCTATTTGATTTGGGATTTGGTAAGCGCACATTCTTACTATTTATCAGCACGGTGTTGGTGAAGGAAGCCTTTTTGTTGCACCTGCACAGGATTTCTTTTGAAGAAACATTTCTGCTCATTGGACTGTCACGCTTATGATTACACTTTTATGAGAAACTGTTGTTTTTACACATCTTTTTTTGAGCACTTTGTTATTTACGGTACCTGTGATTGTTTATATAACTTGTGCACTTTATTATTGCAGGTATTCATAATTATTTAACATATTTCCTATTTATTTATTTGTTTATATTGTGTATTTCTTCACTAGATTGTGATTGTTTATGGTGTATACACAGCATTTCTGTTTATACGTTATGTTTTCCTTATATTTTTTATGTGTTAGTTTTTTGTACTAGGATTTATTATATGGGAGAGAGCAGTTATAATTTTTGATTTATACCACCAGTACAGAGCTTGCTCAGGAATGGCACGAAGCCGGTGTGAGTGCATCTGCATGCACAGAGAGGCGAATACTTTTGGAGGATGGCCTGGTGTCAAGAAGGGCATCAAAGAAGCCACTTCTATCCAGGAAAAAACTCAGGGACAGACTGATATTCTGCAAAAGGTACAGGGATTAGACTGCTCAGGACTGGGGTAAAGTCATTTTCTCAGATGAATCCCCTTTCCGATTGTTTGGGGCATCCGTAAAAACCTTGTCCGGAGAAGAAAAGGTGAGCGCTACCATTGGTTCTGTGTCATGCCAGCAGTAAAGCATCTTGAGACCATTCATGTGTGGGGTTGCTCCTCAACCAAGAGAGTGGGCTTCATATACAACTATGAATAAAGAATGGTACAAAAACATCCTCCGAGAGCAACTTCTCTCTACCATCCAAGAACAGTTTGGTGAATAACAATGTCTTTTCCAGCATGGTGGAGCACCTTGCCATAAGGCAAAAGTGATAATGAAGTGGCTTTGGGAACAAAACATGGATATTTTGGGTCCATGGCCAGGAAACTCCACAGACCTTAATCCCATTGAGAATTTGTGGTCAATCCTCAAAAGGCGGGTGAACGAAAACTCCCACCAATCCTGACAAACTCCAAGCATTGATTATGCAAGAATGGGCTGCCATCAGTCAGGATGTGGCCCAGAAGTTGATTGGCAGCATGCCAGGGCGAATTTCAGTGGTCTTGATAAAGGTCAACACTGCAAATATGGACTCTTTGCATAAACTTCATGTAATTGTTAATAGAAGCCTTTTACACTTATGAAATGCTTATAATTATGCTTCAGTATACCATAGTAACATCTGACGAAAAAACTCAAGTAGCAGACTTTGTGAAAATGTTATATTTGTGCCATTCTCAAAACTTTTGGCCATGGCTGTAACAACCCTATTCCTCCTTTTCTACTACATCAGTACCTTGTAGGGTTTTACAGTCTTTATCCCATTCAAGTGGCAGATTTTGAGATTACAAATGTATGATTTAATTTGCTCAATCCTCTGCATAAAGTATAACCCTCACTTTTCCACGTGGAAGGCTGTCTATTGGTCTGCTAGATAATGCAATTGCGTATCTTTTTTTTTTTTTTTTTTTTTTCTTCGATGCTCAGGTTTTTTTCCTGTAGCTGTATTGTTCTTTACCTTCCTCGTTTTGACAGTCTTGCATGTAATTGTGGTTTCTTTTTCAGCAGTGACGGTATTTTTCTATACCCGGATATATGAGATATGAGATTCCTACCCTTTTAGAAACTCTTCCTTATGTGCGATACCCCATCTACTCCTACATTCCGCTCTGTTTTTGGAGTTTGCGTTTTAAATATTCGATTCTGATCCTTCCTTCCACGTTTGACCCTCTACAAGCCCCATCCCGCTCTGTAGGAATTTGTTTCCTACCTACATAGGCAGGAAATGCGTTCTTCTACTTACCTACCCAGTTGACACCAGATTCTTCAGCATACAATAATAATCTTTACTTCTACCAATGGTTAATCTTCCCTGGTGCCTGTTATTCCTTGCTCCCATCACAGTGCCTTTTTCAGTGAAACAAATGATCAACATCGCACAACTTCACTTCCCCTGCAAAAGAGGGTTTTATACTTTTTCTTCCTTGGATAGATCAGCAGATTCCTTTTTAGGATTGCTCTTTTTCCAGGGATAGTCTGGGAAATCTACTATAATATTCTCATTTTTTTTGAGATTCAAGTACTGTATTGCAATTATACATGTGTTTGCTGTTTTTACTTAGGCCTCCTGCTAATATTGCTGATATCGGCTCAAACTGGGGTCTATACAGTATCTTCCTTCACCAAATTTTTATTTCTATTGCTCATGAGGGGAATCCTTTCCCCTCATTCCTTTTGTGGTGAATTCTGCCACACACTGGCCAAAATGTACTGATTCCTCAAATTGTAATTCCTTACTCTGTCAGACTAGGTCAGATTCAGATTACCACATTAGTCCTTATTCTGGTCTTCTTTTATTTTTTTTATTTTTTTTTTATTTATTTTTTTAGTCCTAGATCCAGAAGATTGTTATACTGATTTTGTATTTTGATCCTTAATTTTGCAAATCTACCTGGCTTGTAGAAACCACTTTCCTTCAATACATGAATTACAAAAGAAAAGGAAAAAGATGTTTGTTGGATGTCAAAGTGTTATCATAATAAACACAGAGAAATCCCATTAGAAGGTTTAGCATTCCCATTGATTGAGTCATCAAATCTCATCTTCACTATCGGCGAGCTCACATTTCCAGCTTAACTGATGAAGGAATTTGTGATTGGGTAAATGAAAGTTTGTGGTAAATTCTAAGCATATAATATTCTACTGCTTGTCATTGTCTGAGAATGTTCATGTGGTCCTATATAATTCCCATTGCATCAGCATGGTTGACATTACACTGTATGATGTGAGTTTACAAGCTTGATGTGATTAAAATGTATACACTGTTACATTGTCAGGATTCCTGGGCTCCTGAGCTGAAATCACGATTGGAAAAGTTCTTATCGGTGACCGTCAAAGCTGGAACTGCGCCTCGGCTCCTTACATTATATGTATCTTTTTAATTGTTTGTGTAAGCTGTGTGATAGGGTGTTTCTGTTTTATTTACGCTGGATACTATATATATATACACACACACACACACACACTTACTTTTTTTTTCTTAAGACTTGTTTCCTTTTTAGATTTACCAAAACCATATAATATGAGGTCAAACCTGCATACTCTCAATTTGTAGTGCAAGGGCTTGCCTGATTGCATACAAAGTTGAGGGTAATTCTGAAGGAAATTGAACAACAAAAGTTGTATAGTGTGTATCCAGCTTAAGTTGTTAATGCTGAATCTTTGACTAAACTAATCTAATGGGAGTGTTAATTGTCACCTTAACCAATTAAGGACCAAGTCTTTTTTTACACTTGTTGTTTACAAGTAGAAAATAAGCATGACAGGACCTCTTAACCACTTCAGCTCCGGACCAATAAATACCTTAAGGACCAGAGGTCTTTTTGCAATTTCGCACTGCGCTGCTTTAACTGGTAATTGCGCGGTCATGCAATATTGCACCCAAACGAAATTTGCGTCCTTTTCTTCCCACAAATAGAGCTTTCTTTTGATGGTATTTGATTGCCTCTGCGATTTTTTTTTTTTTGCGATATAAATGGAAAAAGAGCGAAAATTTTGAAAAAAAAATATTTTCTTCTTTTTGTTATAAGAAAAATCGAATAAACTAAATTTTAGTCATACATTGAGGGCAAAATTTATTCAGCCACATGTCTTTAGTAAAAAAAATGTCAATAAGCGTATATTTTTTGGTTTGCGCAAAAGTTATGGCGTCTACAAACTAGAGTACATTTTCTGGAATTTACACAGCTTTTAATTTATGACTGCCGATCTCATTTCTTGAGGTGCTAAAATGGCAGGGCAGTACAAATCCCCCCCAAATGACCCCATTTTGGAAAGTAGACACCCCAAGGAAATTGCTGATGGGTATGTTGAGCCCATTGAATATTTTTTTTTTTTGTCCTAAGGGATTGAATAATGACAAAAAAAAAAAAAAAAAAATTTTTTACAAAAAGTTGTCACTAAATGATATATTGCTCACACATGCCATGGTTATATGTGGAATTGCACCCCGAAATATATATCGGTACTTCTCCCGAGTATGGGGATACCACATGTGTGGGACTTTTTGGGAGTCTGGTTTTCGGGGTGCCGTGCGCGACTAATCACCACCTTCAGGATTTCTAAGGGTGCAAATTTTTGATTTAACTCCTCACTACCTATCACAGTTTCGAAGGCCATAAAATGCCAAAATAGCACAAAACCCCCCAAAATGACCCCATTTTGGAAAGTAGACACCCCAAGCTATTTACTGAGAGGCATGTTGAGTCCATGGAATATTTTATATTTTGCCACAAGTTGCGGGAATATTACAAACTTTTTTTTTTTTTGCACCAAGTTGTCACTAAATGATATATTGCTCACACATGCTATGGGCATATGTGAAATGACACCCCAAAATAAATTCTGCTGCTTCTCCCGAGTACGGGGATACCACATGTGGGGGACTTTTTGGGAGCCTAGCCACGTACGCGACCCCGAAAACCAAGCACTGCCTTCCGGATTTGAATATAAAATGCTACCAAAAAACCTGTTAGCGATGGCAGGGATCAGGCCTGACTCTGCGATCGCTGCAGTTATGTGTTTAGTGTTTTGTAAGTGACAGTGATCGATCGATACTGCACTTGGGTGGGCTGGGCAGAGGGGCAAAACGCAGGTGCCAGCAGGTATTTGGGCTGATCCCGCTAACAATGCGTTTTTTTGGAACCCTAAACTGCTGGGGACGCTAGTATAGATCTGATCAGATATTGATCTGTTCAGATTCTATACCACTACGGGAGGTGTATGCTTTGTGTGTGGGTGTTAGCGGTACTGGCACTAACCTAGCGCTGCCTGGGGCGACGCAGACCCTGACCCTAAAACCTAATTGATATCACCCGCCGGGTGATCAGGGGGTTAAACCTTTATTGGGTAATAAATGGTGGGTGCCCTGATGCTATAAAAAACAAACTAACCAGAGTCACCCGTAACACTTATACGGTATCAGTGGTGAAAGGGTTAACTAGGAGCAATCAGGGGGTTCAAATTTTTATTAGGTAGTATATGGGGGTCCCTGGCGCTATATAAAAACCTGACGGGGAACCTAAATAACTAACTGGCTAACCAGCATCACCAGTGACACTTATACTGTGATCGCTGGTGAAAGGGGGTGAAAGGGTTAACTAGCAGAAATCAGGGGGTTAAAACCATTATTGGGTAGTATATCGGGGTACCTAGCGCTATAAAAACCTGGCGGTGAACCTAAAAAAATAACTAGCTACCTAGCGACACTAGCGACACTGATGCAGCGATCAGAAAAACGATCGCTTAGTGACACTGGCAAAAGGGGGTGAAAGGGTTAACTAGCGGCAATCAGGGGGTTAAAACCATTATTGGGTAGTATATCGGGGTACCTAGCGATATAAAAACCTGGCGGTGAACCTAAAAAAATAACTAGCTACCTAGCGACACATGCAGCGATCAGAAAAATGATCGCTTAGTGACACTGGCAAAAGGGGGTGAAAGGGTTAACTCTAGGGGCAATCAGGGGGTTAAATCTTTATTGGGGGGTGATAGGGGGCTACCCTGGACCTAACACTAACTGTCCTGACAGTTTTTACTGTCACAACTGACACTGAATGCATTGATCAGTAAAGAAATGATCAATGCAATCAGTGACACTGTGACTGGGGGGGAGGGGGATCGGGGGGGGGGTTTGTGTGCCTGTGTGTACCTACATGTCAGTGTAGTGTTGGTGCACACTTACTTTCTGTCTTCTCCTCGTAGTCCGGTCAAAAAGACCGCCCCGAGGAGAATGACATCACTTCCTCCTTCCTGTGTAAACAATACACAGGGGAGGAAGCTTCTCATTGGCCAGGAGCGATCCAGAGGGGGTGGCCGAAAACCAACGGCCATCCCCTCATCACGGAGCGCTCCTGGACCGAATCGGACCGCCGTAACCAGCGGGAGGGGGTCCGATTGGACCCCCCACCCGCTGGAAGGCAATCGCGTAGATGTACGTGATTGTGCCTGCCTGTGCCATTGTGCTGACGTACATTGGCAATACGGCGGTCCTCAAGTGGTTAAATATGATATCTGGGGTCAAAAAGAGCTCAGATCTCATATTTACACTAAAATGCAATAAAAAAAAAAGTCACTTTGACGTCCCTTCCACCCTCCCATGCTATGGAGCCGAGCAGGGGCCATCTTCCTCTCAGTCAGCAGCCAAGCATCCACGGGAGAGGACGCAATCGTCTCCGCCGCTACTGGCGCATCCAGTAAGTGGCAGAGATGACCGGAACGCGGTGGGAGGGGGGGTGGCCACCTCTCCCGCTGCCGATGAAAGTGAGACCACTTTTATCTCAAAGAGAAACGCGCAGCGTTCCCGAAAATACTGAGGTTATGGCAGCTAGCTGCTTCCATCGCCCCCGGTATTTAGCGCCGACGTACGGGTACATCATTTAGCGTGAAGTGGTTAAGCAAGCTGCTAGCAGACTTCAGCAGACTTTCAGCATGTTACACATGCACCCTAAATACAGTTGCAACATGTAACAGGTTAACGTATCTCTAAAACCATATTGTGCATGTTCTTTACCTGTAAATTCCGCCATGTGTAGACATCCAAAAGGCCTACGATCTTGGATGTGATGTCATTAGCCCTAGCAGACTCAAGTATAGCCAGCCATAGACGGATCAAAATTTGAAAATTCTAATTTCGATCCATCTATGGGCAGGCTGATTGTACTGAAGCTTAATACAACTAGCCTGTCTATTCTTTTCTTCCATACAATTACTGCTGCTGTCAGAATACAGAAGTGTAATTTGAGGGATTCTCCCATCAACATTGACGGTGTTCATGGGGGGGAATCTAGTGATTTTCTTTTCTTCAGCTTGTGTTTGAAGGAAAGAAAATTGTATAATGTGTGGCCAGCTTAACTCTATTTTGCGTTCTCCTTCACTTCTTCGCAAAGAAAAGGTTATGTAGGAATGTGAGGGGAATGGTGAAGGAACTGAGCCTGCACAGACAATAATTACATTTCAAGAAGAGGTTAGAGCTATGACATCCAAAGGGGAAGGGGGCTGTATTAAGGAAGTGACTCTTTCTAGAGTAGTTATAGCTGATCCCCAGGTTTTCTGTGACTTTAAATAGTTAATTTGGATCATCTTGGTCCAAACTATTTCCATCACGAAGTGCTGCACATGATCTAAGCACTGTATGAACTGTATGTAGCTTCAGCTACGTACAGTACAGGGTTGTGGCTGTGAGACAGTCTCTTGTCTCACAACTGGAACAAAACCGAGTTGGTCTGAATGGTGCGCAACCATTCATAGGCAGCTTTGTATTTTGTGAACAAATACAAAGCTTCTTTTGATTGGCTACTTTTGGAGAATGTGATGTTATCAGCCTGCCTCTCCATCTCAACCAATCAGAGGAAGCATTTGTATTCATCCAGTGGCCTTTAGTGAAGGAAATGTTTAAAGTCTCACAGAAAACCTGGAGATCAGCTTTGAACTTTTCAAATTAACTAAAAAAAACATTTAATGGAAAATAAAAACAAAAGCAGCGTTTTAATATATTTGATTATTCTATTCTTTTCAACTGCAATTTGATTTTTGCCAGGGTATTTTTAAAAGCACACTTGGATGGCATTTAAAAATATCACATTCCAGGTGTGATTTTTTTTTTTTTTTAAAACTTCTGTTCATCATGTAACTGCTTTTGTCTTTTTATCCTAAAATATACCATATGTAGTAATGGAAGAATTACATGCACTCGTTTTGGCTGAGCTTGTGAGATGTTAACAAAGATTAAAAATCATGTTCTGGTCCAATATATACACAGAACTCCCAGAGCATGTTTAATACAAAGAAGAGACATGAAGATAAGTAACCTGAATTTTATAGTTTACCTTAACACATTTGTAATTCAGAAAGAGAGTAACCAGTACAACAGAGGTAATTATGAATGCATTGTAATTTATTCATGCATTGTCCTTTTGATTATGTGAACAATATGCATCATCAAGTATGTTTTTATAGCTTAATTTCAACAACATTTAAAAATGATTGACTTTGAATTTAAGATTTAGGAAACTGTGCTGCTTCTTTTGAAAATGAATGGCATAGTGGGTTAATTTGACATTTTTGTTCTTTTGTAGGAGGTTTGTTGGAAGTGGTCCATAGTTTTGCATAAAAAAAAAATTATTTTTGGAACATTAAAATAATAACTATTGGACAGTGTTGGAAAAGAAGTATAGTATGATTAAATTTGAATATTCTGACCTGTACTTTTTCTTGCATCTTAGTCACAAATGTGTTTGTAAGAATTAACACTTGGTTTATTAAAACTGGGAATAGATGGATTGAATTTCATCCGGTTCAGCAGGGACAGTCCAAATTTTGAGCTGTGTATAGCCATACCTGTTAAACAATCGGTTGTTAGATTGACAAAAATTTTGCCAACATGTTTATTTAATCAGTGGCTGTGTCCCTGTGGGGAATTCCTTTATACCCCTCATTTAAGGGGGGAGAAGTCCACTGGCTGTATGAATAAACTACCCATATATGCCCAGTTTGTCTTGTGGATATGGCCATTTTAAAATATTAATGTTGCCACAAGCATTTGTGAAACATAAACCCTAATGTAAGGACTTTGAAGTATCTCCTACCTTATGAGTTTTAAGTGGGCTTATTCTTTTATCTCCTATATGCTATAATGCACTTTTATGATGATTCTGTTTCAGGAATATAACATTGCTTAACTTTTGTCTTTTTGGTACAGATGTGCAATTGCAGCAGCATTTAATGGAAGCTGAGCACAGGGCTATCACCTACATGAAACGTTTTAATAAGATGCAGTCTGACTACCATAATTTGATTGGGGTCACAGCTGAGCTCGTTGATTCATTGGAGGCGACCATCAATGGAAAGCTGGTAAGAAATATTAGTTTGTAACATTGTGTGGATTGCTGCGCTGGAGTAGCAAATGTGACGTATGACACTTGCCACAAGGGTAGGATCAGGTGGATTCATGCTGCCTGCAGAGTTAATGCATTTATAGACATGGGAAGGTGTTTAGAAAATCAGACCCTTTTCATAATCATTTTGTGGAAAAATTGTGACACAAGCATACATAATTGCATTGGCTTAGTATGCAAGTTTGTCATGTTCGCCTGCCAGCATCTGCCTAATCTCTAACACTAGCAACTGACTTGGAAAATCCAACTTCTGCCTTTCCATTTTGGTCAGCCTTGGGATGTCAGGTGGGGGCTTGACATAAATACGGGACTGCTGCTCATAGTCCGTTTAATTAAATTTGCTTTTGAAGAATCTGAGCATCAAAATATATTTTTTTTTTTTCACCTAACGTATATGTCTATTGTTTGACGTTATATGAGGACTATAATGTGAAGGGGTTCTGGGTACTATGAAGACTATAGGTGTGAATATCTGAGTATTTTGTTACTGTTTTTTTTTTTTTTTTTCTTTTTTTGTTTCAGGCTTGGCTCACATCTCTGCGGCTGTATATTGCATGTAGGCTGCCCATTCATTTCAGTAGGGTCAGCGTTTGTTGATTTGTTCGAGTGACATTAATTTCCTGATGGCACCCCCACGTCTGCCAATGTGTAGCCTGTTATGTGTTGGGAACACTTTTCCCACATTTTCAACACATAGTTAATGTCAACCTAGCATTATCATTTAATCAAATCTAAGTTATTCTAATTGTTACATCTGTGTAGAGGCACTTTCTCTACAGTCAAACCGTAACCAAGGTTCTAAAAGCTCAAGGTTTTTTTGTACCTCTTTTTTTAAAAGCCATGGTAAACAATACAGCAAATTCAGGAAAAAGATAATACCACAATATGATGCACTTTCAACCCAACAGGATAGCTAGAGCGTCTTGTAAGTTTTCTTAGCTTATTTGTAATCTTGTCGTCCTGTCCAAAGTCTGTGCCATCTTTGCAAAACCTCCTGCTGCCTTTCCAACCAGTACTTCCGCTCTTTCTTATACCTTACTGTGTGATTGTCATTCTGATGAGAGTAAGCCAAGCTTCCATTTTGCTTAACCTTTTCCATGGTGCTTTACCCTGCCTGAAAAATACTGTGCTGTTTCTGTATGTCAGTGTGTATTCACGTGGGGTTTCAGAAACGAATAACAGTCTGCACTCTCGCGGGAGTCTACTGTAATACAGAGGTGTAATGCAGACGTAAACATGGCACATTGCTCTACAGATTTATGGCACACTCTGTGTGCTGTCCATAGCAATTCCAATGTGCATGTGGGAGTGACCCAGTAGACCGAAGGAGCTGGTGATATCTCCTAAACAGCTCACCTTGAAAAACTTTTAAAGGTTCCTACTAGTAAGTTATATTGTACTGATATACATTGCTGTAAGTTGTCCTGTAGAGTTTACTAGTACTTTAATGCATTCCATGATGTTTAGGGTAAAAGTCTGCTTCAGACAGTGGGCCATTCCCATCATTGGTTTAGCCATTTCTTGCCTTAGATCAATGATGATGAACCTTGGCACCCCAGATGTTTTGGAACTACATTTCCCATGATGCTCACTTATACTGCAGAGTGCATGAGTATCGTAGGAAATGTAGTTCCAAAACATCTGGGGTGCCAAGGTTTACCATCACTGCCTTAGGTAAACACTGATCATTCCTGTTGAGGATGTTTAGTGTTTAAAGTGTTATTAATCCCAAAAGAGAACATTTATTATATTGCAGCTTGCTATTAGGTCTATTTGCAAAACCTTAAGCGTATGAGCCAGGAATATGACTAAAGCACCTGAATCGATCCTAATTGATCAGTTATAAAAAAATTAAAACTCATGCCTATTGCCTTTCACTGCGCAATATTGCAGAAAAACGCTTTTTTTATTTTTTTTTATTACGTTTTGATCATTTCAATACAAAAATATAAAGCACAAATACAGGAAGGGATAACTAAATAAAATAGTTAGAGAGAGAGAGAAAAAAAAGAGGGGGGGGGGGGGGAATGAAATATTTTGAGGAATCAACAGACTTCTGTGGGTAGCATAAATGCATCCTGCAAATATCAAACATGAAGCATAATCGATTAATAAAAGAGGGTAAATTTGCAGCTCTGCAAACGTGTGAGCATAATACAGTAGTAAAACCTATAAGCCTATAGGTGGACCTTGATCATCAGTAAAACATACTATCAGGACCATAATTATACTATAATTGAGTGGTCTGCATTTCCAGAGATAGAAGAGAGAGAAAAGAGGGGGGGGGGGGGAGAGAGAGAAGGGGGGGCATATAGAAAAATATGTCCAACCAGCTAGACTCGTCACTCCAGGATCCCACACAGAATCGGCCAATATGGCAGGGGGTGCCCCTGGCAATCAAGGGGGTTCCACCTGGAGATACCAGCCCTCCCAAATTGCCCTATGTTGAGCTATATGATCTAAGCGGCTGGCGGACTCCATGAGCTCCACATCTTTAATTCTGTCATAGAGGTCTGAATATGTTGGTGGATGTTACTTTTTCCAGTGTAGGGCCACTAAGCACCTTGCTGCTGTGAGACTGTGTGGCCAGTTTTTTTTGCTAATCAGGAGAGTTTGGGAGAGAGAAGTCCGAGTAGAAACCGCTTAGGGGAGAAGGGGATGTCTACCTCAAACAGCCGATGGCGAAGCCCCTGTACTGTGTACCAATAGGGTTGGAGAGCTGGGCAGTTCCAGTAAACATGGGGTAACATGCCCCGGTCTCTAAGACATCTCTAGCAGCGTCTGAAGCCGATGGGTATATGGCGTGTGAGTGAGATGGTGTTAGGTACCAACAGAAGATAGCCTTATAAGTGTTTTTCTTTATAAAGTGTACATATAGAGCTCTAGAGCTCTTAGTCACACAAGACCATATAGTTCTCTATTGTCCAGGAGCTAGTTCCTCCCCAAGATGTTCCTCCCATTTACGCATATAGCTATGTTTCCCCAATGAGAGTCTGTCAGAAGAATTTCGAATTTTATATATGTCTGAGGTCAGTCCTCTCTGTGAGGGGCCAGATAAGACTACGCTTTCAAATGGGGAAGGTATGGAGAACTGAAGAGTAGGGGCAATAGTAAGAGCTTAGTGTAGTATTTGAAAGTACCCAAAGAAAGCGGTATGGGGGAGGTCATGCTTCGCTCAAAGTTCGTCAAAGAATAGTAGTACCCTAGTCACCGGGTTCACTAGGTGTCCATAGTGTAAAAGATTCTTCTGCAACCAAGGTGAGATCATCTGATAGGTTAGCCTATCGGGTAACTTGGGGTTGTAGAGAGGCTGTAACTGAGGAGGCCTCCGATTTGAGTGGGATGCTCTGATTCAATTACTTCCATATAGAATGCAGCAGGTTCATAGTATGTAATGGGGAAGTGGATTGGACAATTGGCATTAGTGTTCCACAATAAGTTGTTTGGGTGGATGGGGGCTATCCATAATTTGTCTATTTGGGTCCAGCAGTTGTAGGCTGGAAGGGTAACCCAGGATGCAATTGCTCTCAACTGGGCAGCATAATAGTAACGGAGGAGGTTTGGGAAAGCCAAACCCCCTCGTTCAGAGAGGCATAAAGTATCGAGCGAGCTATGCAGTGCTGCTTTTAATTCCATGTAAAATTTAAGAAATTTGTGTGAAGTTTTCTAAGTTGTACCAATGGGGTGGGCACTGGGAGGGTCCTAAAGCAATACAGTATTTTAGGCAATATGGTTTGATTGAGGCAATACGTCCAAACCAAGATATTGGATAGTGTCTCCATTAAGACAGGAGAGACCGAATTTGCACAAATAGGGGTCTAAAGTTTGCATCATATACAGATTTTTATTGAGGAGTGAGGTATACTCCCAGATACTTAATGGCATGGGTTTTCCATGCATAGGGAACATTTTCAGAGAGATGATGGACTTCTGGTGGAGGAATATTGATTGGCAGGGCTTCCAATTTGGTGTAGTTTTATTTTGTATCCTGACAGGGACCCAAATTCCTCCATGAGCCTGACTGATCTGGGTTGCCAGGGGTTCGATGCACAGGGAAAAAAGCAATGGAGCAAGCGGGCATCCCTGTCTAGTCCCGTTCGAAATGGGAAAGGGAAGAGATGCCGCAAAAGGCGTTTTGATAGAGGCGGATGGGGTCGCATAGAGATGTCTAATCACCCGGAGGAACGGTCCCCCGAAGCCCAGATATTCAAGGGTTGAGAACAAGAATGGCCAGCTGAGCCTATCTAAAGCTTTCTTGGCATCTAAACTTAGCGGGAGTACTTCAGTATTTTGTCTGTTGATTATGTCTATTAAGTTGATGACTCCCCTAGTGTTGCCTCCTGCTTGACGTCCTGGGACAAAGCCCACCTAATCTTTGTGGATCAAGGAAGGAAGGATTAAGTATAAATGAAGGGAGGCAATTTTGTGAAAAATTTTAAGTCTGAATTCAACAAAGCTATGGGTCTATAGTTCCCACACAGTGTGTGGTCTTTATCAGGTTTGGGTATTAACGTCAAGTGGGAGGCCTGCATGTTCCTCGTAATGTCATCTCTGCTCAGAAATCCGTTAAACAAGCGGTTCATATATGGTAGTAGGCAAGGTAGGAAGGTCTTGTAATATTCGTAAGGAAGACCATCATGCGCTGGGGCCTTACTGTTTGGCAGTTTCAGAAATCTCCTCTTCGGTTATCAGAGAATTGAGAGACTGTAAAGCTTCCGCAGGGAGGGAGGTCACTCCACTTTTCAAACCCGATCTGTGAAGCTGCCTGGGATGTGCAAGGTCAGAAAAATAGTCGCAGAGTACTTGAGCTATACGGCCAGGGTGGTAGTGGAGGGTCCCAGTGGGGTCTCATAGGGCCTGAGGGGCCGATGCATGGGTTGGCTACTGGAGTTTACGAGCCAGAAGGGTATGGGCTTTGTTGCCCTTATCATAATAGAGCTGTCGCAGTTTTTGAAGGGCTTTTTCAACGCTACCTATGTCTGTGCTCTTAAGGACCGCCCGTAGGCATATAATTTCTCTAAGTAGATGGAAGATGAGGATGTAAATCTGGATTCAAAGTCTCTGTACTGTCTGTTGTCTCACTTGTTTAATATTCTTTTTCCAGGCAGTCAAGATAGCTATATAGAGTCCCCGTGTTACCGTCTTGTGTGCCTCCCAGAGCATTCCTGTGGAGATCTCTGGGGCACTGTTCTAGACAAAGTACCATTTTAGAGCAGTTTCTAAGTCCATCCTGGTTGTGTCCTTTCAGGAGAAAGTCATTAAGCCGCCAGTGGCATTGTTTAACCTTAGAGGTTAATGGTATGGTCTGACCATGACATAGGTAAGATGTCTGTTAGCAAGCACCCGCAGAAAGGGAGCGTTTATAAAGAAATAGTCTAACTGTGCATGCGTGCAAAATGGGTGGGAATAGTTGGAGTATTGACGCTCTTTCGGGGGGGCTACGCACCATTCATCAAATAGGCCGAACTTGCGAGTTGCCTGAAAAAACAGTTGGGATTGTCTGGAGAGGTGGAGAGGAGTGATTTTCTTGGCGAGTGACATCCTGTCCCATGCTGGGGAGAATGGGAGGTTGAAGTAAGAAGGAGTGGTTAGTGCGAAATAGATGATTGTACACCTTGGTTACAAAGGACATCTGGTTCATGTTCGGGGCGTAGACATTACAAAAAGTCACATCAGATTGTTTCTATTTGCCTCTGAGGATCACAATCCAACCCTGGGGGTCAGAATACAGAGATATGGGTGTGAATGGGGAGCCTGTTTTGATCAGAATAGCTACCCCTGCTTTCTTTTTAGTGCCGGATGCTAAGAACCCCGTGGGGAAGAATCTAGAAGCAAACGCCAAGGAGCCTCTTTTGTCAAAGTGTGCTTCTTGAACTAATATTACTTCTGCCCCTGAGTCTCTGAAGCTCCTCAGTGCCAACTGTCGCCTAACATTTGAGTTAAGGCCATTAACATTGACATTAACGTGTGTGTGTGTGTGTGTGTGTGTGTGTGTGTGTGTGTGTGTGTGTAAATCTGTATCATGAGAGGGCCGAGGTGTGAGCAGATAATATTGTGTAGGCATATGTTGAGGTGTATTATACTTGTCTAACTCACGAGCCCAGATAGGTGAGTCTTGGTGCCCTAGGAGTAGTTCATCGCATACATGTTGAATCGTGGACCCAGGAGTGATGAGTCATGGGAAGGTGGAAAAAAAGGAGAGACCAGGAGAAAAAAAACACATATCTTAGAACAAATAATTGCGGGTCAACCCTGGACCAACAGTTCCGTATTACCACCATCGTTCAAGAAGGGCAACTGGGGGTAAAAAACAGGAACTTCAAATCACAAAACAAGCTAAGGGGGATTAGTGTCAAACACCAAGTGCCAACTGGGTGTCCATGTCTGGGCCAAACGGCCAGGGGATTAATCACCCGGGTGGCCCAGTCTGGGCCATGGCAGGGCCCCTAAAAGAGCAGTCAATTGGGGGGGGGGGGCATTTCACCCCCGCAGGATAAGAACTACAACCTAGGGAGGAAAACGGGTCAATCAGTAGGAACAGGAAGTTCAACTTTAGTTCAATGGTTAAAAACAAACTGTTCTCCCATAGTCAGGTCTGCCGACTGTAAAAACAAAAAGGATGAGAAGGGCAGTATCAGCCATGAAAGTTCCTCAGGCTGATCGTTGCTTGGGATTCTCTCTAACCTCAGAAATAAGGAGCTTGAAGTCTCCCCTGGTAGGTAAAGAGTGGAGTTGCTCCCGCCAGGAGACCAGCTCATCGGTGGTGAGGATGGATGGTACTCAGGGCATCGGCTGATGGTGGGCCTTAGCCTTTAAGGGGGGCCCATGGGTCAAACCACTCTCTGCTCTTGTATAGTCTGCATGGGGAGCAGGTGGGGTGTCTGTGAGGTGCCGGGGGGGGGGGGGGGTGAGGGTGTCGTATGGTCTGCTATGAGGCCTTTGATGCTGGGGTCAAGGAAGCGGTGTGGCCTCTGTGGCTTCAGAGAGCCTGGAACAGAGGATGGGGTCTGGAGGGGGGAAGTGGTAGGCTGCGGCAAGGAGTGTGAGCGGCCTGAATGGGAAAGGGGGGGGAAGTCCCCAGTGCCAGAACGCTGGCAGAGTGCCCCAGAGGGAGTCCAGGGCTGAGGCCTTTTGTAGGGGAGGGACTTAAAGAGGGACTCGCCCGTGGAATTAATGGAGCTGCTCCGAGTGTACCAGCAAGATGGCATCAGTTGCTCTACGTGGAGGGACCGAGGCAGATGCGTGGTGCTGACAGAGCAGAGGACTGTGCAGCGGGTCCACCGCTGGGTAGCCCGCCATCCAGGGTGTTGACGTGGAGTCCTCTTTGGACACATCTGCAGTGTGCCCGGGTTCTCGGGAGGAGGGGGAGGAGATACCTGTGTGGCGAGTAGCGGCTCCATGTTTACTGCTTCCCGCATGGCAGTCCTGGGTGGCAGCGTGAAGTAGGACTGGATGGGGGGCCCCGGCAGCTGTCCCGAGGTTCTCCCCTGTTTCTGTGAGCGGGTGGTGCGATTCCTGCCCATCTCGGTGTGGCTGTGTTCCCATATGAAGCTTTTTGGTAGCAGGTCCGTGGAGAGCAGGGAGATCAGACTTCCATCCTGCTCAGCGTCCAGCCACGCCCCCACCTTTTCTTTCATTTCTTACAGTCCTCCATGTTCAAGTCTGTGACTGAGTTCTGTTAAAAGCTTTGGACTCCAAAGTCTTCTAAGACTGCAGTCCACACATTGAGAGTACGCCCCCCACTTCTCAAATTGGGGGCGGAGATGTCCGTTAACCTTTTTGTGATTGCTTGGACAGAAAGAACCTTGAATGCATAGGTAAAGGACTTGGTGTCAAGGGCCTACAAGCTAGAATTTAAAGAGGAGCTGCACCTAAAAAAAAAATATTAAAAGCCAGCAGCTACTAATATTGCAGCTGCTGACTTTTAATAATATCACACTTACCTGTCCCAGGTTCCAGCGATGTCGGCGGCAGATGACGAGCGATCGCTCGTCTCGCTGCAGCCACCGCCGCCATCCTCTGTCAGGGAATCGGGAAGTGAAGCATGAGGGCTTCACTGCCCGGTTCCCTACTGCGCATGCGCAAGTCGCGCTGCGCTGGTTCCCCGCTGTGTCTCTGGGAACTGTGTGTTTCCCAGAACACAACGGGGGGGGCGGAGCGATGCGTGGGTCTGCGGCGGTCTGGCCGGAAGTGGGTGCAGTTACCTGGATTATCCAGGTAACTGCACCCCCCTCCCCCCCGAAAGGTGCCGATTGTGGCACCGGAGGGGGGAGGGATAATACTAGCGGAACTTCCCCTTTAGGGTGAAGAACCGCTTTAAATCGCCTCTTCCTCATTTCATATTGTCCAGTCTTTTGATGTCTCTGCACCAACTATCATCATGGTATCATAATGGGGGGAGATTTTAATTATCCACACATAGACTGGGCGGAGGGAACCTCACATTCATCTAAGGCTCACCAGTCCTGAATGTCTTACAGGACAATTTTTTATGGGTCAGATGGTAGATACATCAACTAGAAATAAAGCGTTACTGGATCTACTGATTACCAACAATGCAGACCTGATAACGGATGTGGAAATACGGGGCAATTTAGGTAACAGTGATCACAGGTCAATTGGCTTCAGTATCAATCACACAAATAGCAAACATAAGGGGAATACAAAGACACTGAATTTCAAAAGAGCCAACTTCCCTAAACTACAAACCTTGCTAGAAGATATAAATTGGGATAAAATCATAGGAACAAAGAACATGCAGGAGCGATGGGTTTGCTTTAAGAGCATATTAAATAAGGGCATTAGCCAATGCATCCCATTGGGTAATAAATTTAAAAGAGCGAACAAAAGTCATGGATGGCTTAACTCCAATGTAAAAATGCATATAAAAGTAAAAGAGAAGGCCTTCAAAAAATACAAGGTTGAGGGACCATCATCATCAGCATTCAGACTTTTATAAAGAATGCAACAAGAATTGTAAGGGTGCCATAAGGATGGCTAAGATAGAACATGAAAAACACATAGCGGAGGAGAGTAAAAAAAAATCCCAAGAAATTCTTTAAGTATGTAAACAGTGAAAAAGGAGGACAGACCATATTGGCCCCATAAAGAATGAGGAAGTACATCTGGTTACAAAGGACGGGGAGGTGGCAAAGGTATAGAATTTATTCTTCTCAGTCTTCACGAGGAAGGCCTGTAGACGTGGTGAATCTGAATTTTGCAAAATAATTTGACAGTTCCCCATAAACGTTTACTGTACAAAATAAGGTCCGTTGGCATGGACCATAGGATGAGTACATTGATTGAAAACTGGCTACAAGGGGGAGTTCAGAGAGTGGTGATAAATGGGGAGTACTCGGAATGGTCAGGGGTGGGTAGTAGGGTCCCCCAGGGTTCTGTGCTGGGACCACGCCTATTTAATTTGTTCATAAACTACCTGGAGGATAGGGTAAATGGTTCAATCTCTGTATTTGCGGGCGATGCTAAGCAGGGCAATAACTTCTCTGCAGGATGTGGAAGCTTTGCAAAAAGATCTGAACAAATTAATGGGGTGGGCAACTACATGGCAAATCGGGTTGAATGTAGAAAAATTTAAAATGATGCATTTGGGTGGCAAAAATATGAATGCAATCTATACACTGGGGGGGAGAACCTATCACCTGGGGGTCCTAGTAGCTGATAGGCTTAGCAATGGCACGCAATGCCAAGCTGCTGCTAACAAAGCAAACCGAATATTGGCATGCATTAAAAGGGGGATTCATTCCAGAGCTAAAACGATAATTCTCCCGCTCTACAAGACTCTGGTCTGGCTGCACCTAGAGTATGCTGTCCAGTTCTGGGCACCAGTCCTCAGGAAGGATGTACTGGAAATGGAGTTATTCTCTCTGGAGAAGAGACGCTTGAGAGGGGATATGATTTCAATATACAAAATACCATACCGTTGACCCCACAATATGGATAAAACTTTTTTGCAGAAGGGAGTGTAACAAGACTCATGGCCACTCGTTAAAATTAGAAGAAAGGAGGTTTAACCTTAAACTACGTAGAGGGTTCTTTTACTGTAAGAGTGGCAAGGATGTGGAATTCGCTTCCACAGGCGGTGGTCTCAGCGGGGGGCATTGATAGTTTCAAGAAACTATTAGATAAGCACCTGAATGACCGCAACATACAGGTATATACAATGTAATGCTGACATATAATCAATGGACTTGTGTCTTTTTTCAGCCTCACCTACTATGTAACTCTATGTAAATAATAGACTTCCATGCTGCACTGGCACAACCCCTCTTACAAGGAGTTATTGCCAGTTTTTCCAGAAAACGAAGGGTTTCAGGGTTTCTACTCAAACCTTTTGACAGATTTCAAAGCAAAAGATGGCATAGGTTCCACTCTGATTCAATGCACCCAACGTCTTATTTGGTGGCAAAAATGGTGCATTCTATGCAGAATTTTTACCACAAGTCAGTAATTGTTTCCCTTCTTTCAAGAGCTTCTGTGGCCATCAAGGATGCTCACTTATGACTCCATCTTTCTAGCATGTCAACACTATCTTTGTTTTGCTGTGGATACACAACATCACCAGTTCATTGTCCTTCCCTTTGGTCTGTCCACTGCACCTCAAGTATTCACCAAGGTTCTGTTCTAACCCCTGTGCTTTCTTTATTATGCTCAAATGATGTCCTCATCGTGGGATATTTAGATGACCTGCTGAGAGCACCATGTCAATGTCCAAAGGGGACTGTCCACACTTTATTTGACTAGGTTGAACCCCTAACTTTCAGAAATCAGATTTAGAATGGATTCACTGCTTGGAGTATCCTGGTGGCCCATGAGACTATTCCTTAGGCTGGGTTCACACTGGAGCGATGTGGGAACGCCGCGAATCCGCAGCGTTTTCCCACATCGCATGCTTCCCGCCAGCAGTTCACACTGCCCTATGCGGACTGCTGGGTGTGTCAGTGAAACCTTAATGACACCCCCAGATCAGTTCGCATATCGCAGTGCGATCTGCAAACTCTGACAGGAATCGGATCGCATGGTGTGAATACCCATGCGATCCGATTCTGCTGCGGACCAAAAAAGGGTCCCTTGCGAGTTTGCGGCGGGTGCGATGCAAATTCAGCCATACTATCTGTATGGCTGAACTTGCATCGCACAGAGATCAGATGTGATTTGCACTGCAGTGCGGTGCGAATCACATCCGGTTCTCGTAGCCGCTCCAGTGTGAACCCAGCCTTAACTTGAGAAAAACTTTCCTTTCATCGGTCCAGAAAATTCTCGTGACTGATGCCAGCCTCCTGCGAAGGAGTACTGGTCACCCTATCAGTGCAGTGGACTTGATTGTCGGAGGAAGCTTGTCTCCCAATTAACATACTGGAGCTGACTCTTTAGACGGCAAGATCTTACATTTCTGATTTAGTCCGACCAGTGCCATACATTTATTCATAAGGGAGGAGCCAGATGTCTTGTAGTTTAAAGTGAGGTCGAACAGATTCCCTCTTGGCAGAACTTCAAATTCCAGTCCTGTTCACAATGCACATTCCAGGAATGGAAAATTGTCAAAAGGGCTTAACTCTGGACTCTGGGAAATGGTCTCTCTTAACCTGGAGATGTTTCAGGTCTATTGCTGGATGTGAACCTTCTGGCTTCTAGACTCAACAACAAACTGTCAAGTTTGTCTCAAGGTCCAGGAATCCTCTTGACTCAGTAGTGGATGCCCTGGTTACTCAGTGGGATCAGTATAACTTGTTTCTTCCTCATCTGATCTGCAGCATCAAGATGGAGGGCATCCTGGTGATTCTCATTGATTCTCAGATTGCCAGGATCTTCTGTCATGCGGTTTACCACCCCATTTCATGGTTACTTGCTTTGACAGCTTGGCTGTTAAAGCCTGGCTCCTAAGAGATAGAGGCCTGTCTGATTCAGCTATTCATACGCTCCTAAAGGCTAGGAATTCCCCCCTCTCGCGAGGTCTGCTTTCATACTTGGAAAGTGTTCTTCACATGATGTGAAAAAAATGGAATTTCCTCCCAGAAAACAATCTGTGGACTCATCTTGACCTTTCTCCAGCCTGGTCAAGATCAACATTTGGACTTTTTAAAGTGATACTAAACGCACACTGTTTTTAATTTACATTGTCCCTTCTCTTTTTGTATATGGATGATGGCACTGTAATTATTTTAATAATAAAAAAGAATAATCTAAGTACCTTTTTCCTAATCAATATATACCACTGTCACATAAAAACATACCCAGATCTTTCCCAGCCTTTCTGCAGGGAAACCATGGCAGGGTGAGCTGCTAGTCCTCTGCTACTGGTTAAAAAAAATTAAAATAAAAAAACCTTTTAAATTACAGAGTAATAAATAATATCCAATAAACTATTTTAAGTTGTCAGAAAAATATATTTATTTGAAATAAAATCTTATTTAATTTTTTGCCAATAATATGGTGTGGGTGGATTTATGCCAGTCTGACTGTTACGCTCCTCCAGCCTGTGTCTTAGAATAAGGGAGAGGTGAAGCCTCCATTAATCTACATGTAATATCTCACTCCCGTTGTGTTTTAGCTGGTTAGTGGGCATGTAAAGGGAGAGAGGGAGTGGGCGCTCATTTACCACAGGGTATTTGCCCAGATGTGTTACTTTATAGTCACGTGGGCTGCTCGGATGTGATTGGGAGGATATTCTCAGCATAGACACTTGCTGAAAACTAAACATGTGCAGAGTTGCCACCAGTTTCAAAATCCCCAGCTGAATTGGGGACATGGACAGAAGGTGGAGAGAGAGAACGCAGCAGGATCAACCAGGTTTTTGCAAAAAACGGATCTTATAGTGACTGAGTATGAATTGCATGTAATACAGAATTTAATAGTTTTTTTATTTTTTTGATGTGGGTTTAATGACCCTTTAAGTACTATAAAACAGATCTTGGCTCTAGCCATTTGTCTTGCAAAGACTGCTTGCTCTCATTACTTGGTAAAGGCTACGTTGTCCATATAGTTCTACCTGTGTGTACATCTGTGACTGGGATCTCAACCTGGTTCTGTTGGGTTCAAAGGGTGTTTTTTGATTTGTTTAAAAAAAAACAAAAAAATATATTTTTGTCTACCATCACAGATGCAAGACAAGTTTCTGAGTTGGGGGCCTTGTTCTTGTTCTACAGAGACAGTTGTCTTGAGGCTTAGAGCCTCTTTTCTCCCTAAGATGGTTTCCTCATTTAACCTTATCCAGGAGATTGTACTTCAATCGCTCTGTGTTGTCCCCCTATCCAGTTGGACTGCTTTTGGACATCACAGTTCTCTCGATGGTTCTGAGTCTTTGTCCCTTAATAAATGATTAGGAAAAGTAGGAAGAAAGGCATGCCGGTGTCCAAAATGCAAATTGGAAGGTAGTTTTAAAATGCGTTTATTGAAAGTAGTGACAAGTACATCAAACCAATGTGTTTTGGGGTAAGTATTCCCCTTCTTAGGGCTGTTGCTGCATGCTATTGATAGACTGATGGCAGCTGTGGTGGCAGGTGCAGCTTGGCTCTCCTTTCTTCCCACTTTTTCAAATCCTGCATGTGGAAACAACCATAAGGCCGTACCAAAAAGACAGCAGCCCAAACCTCAAGAGGTTTCACTCATTATCGAATACTGAGCACAACCTGCTGGAGGAATCCATTCCTACCTACCCACACAGCCACCCACCCACGATCGGCGACTGATCCAGTCAGTCGCTGTCAGTTTATTACAAACGTAATCAATTAAGAAAACTGGATTTTTGACTTACTGAAAATAAATCCTTGTCCCGGAGTTCTTTAGGGAACACAGTTCCCATCCCTTTTGTCTTTGTTTTTAAATCCACTTCTACTACTGCTTTTACACAAAACTGATGCATGGTGGGAATGGATATACCTGGCTGACCAACAGCGTTTGTTTGCCAGCATCCGTTTCTGCTGTGGAAAGTAGTTCAACACCGTTCTCTGCGAAAACATCCCTTGGAAGCTACCTCTAAAAGAGGACCAGTTGTACCGAGGACTGAGCTTCCATTCTGCTTTACAGTAACTGGTTTTAATGGCCTAGCCATTGAAAGCCAGGTACTGAGAGATAGAGGTCTGTCTGGATCAGTGATCCCTACTATGATGAAGGCGAGCAAGTCACCTTCTAGTAAGATTTACCATCAAACATGGAAAGCGTACATTTCTTGGTGTGAGTCGATTGTCGTTTGAGCATCAAGGGCCAGGTGTCTGCCTTAGCAGTCTTCTTTCAGCGACCCCTATCCACTCACTCTTTAGTTCATACCTTCATTCAAGGAATCTGGCATGTGGCTCCACCTGTACAGTCTTTTTGCCTCCATGGGATTTAAACTTGCTAATGGTTCTCCAGAAACTTCCATTCAAGAATATTCAAGAGATTCCCTACATTGTCCCAGAAGGTGTCATTACTGGTGGCTGTTACCTCAGGCCCACAGGGTTTCGGAGTTGGCGACATTATCCTGTCATAGCCCCTATTTAGTACTCCATAGGATAAAGTGGTTCTTCGTCCCTGTCTGTCATTTCTGCCCTAGGTTGTCTGTGCCTTCCATTTGAAATGAGGACATTGTGTTGCCGTCCTTGTGTCCCAAGCCGCCTCATCCCAAGGAATTTGCTTTGCATACCTTGGATGTTCATGCGATTCGGGTGTATCTGGCAGCCACTGTGTCCTTCCAGAGGTCAGACTAATTTTTTTTGGCTACACAGGGACCTAGGAAAGGGCTGGCCACTTCAGCTACCATCTCCAGATGAATCAGACAAACTGTGACTCGGGCCTATTCTATTAAGGGTCGAGTTCCTCCTTTCTCTGTCACGGCGCATTCTAATTAGGCGCTTAGTACTTCTTGGGCCTTCCATCATCAAGCGTCAATATCACAGGTTTTCAAGGCAGCCACTTGGTTGTCAGTGCATACCTTCACTAAATTCTATAAAGTAGAAATGTTGGCATCTGTGGGGGCTTCTTTTGGCCGCAAGGTTTTGTAGGCTGCTGTTTGAGGGGGGGTTTCCATCTTGAGGGGTGTTCTTTCTTTAAACATTTTTTTTTATTTTTTATTTTTTTTTATTTCGGTCATGTGGTCCCTCCTAATTGGGGTAGTATGCTGTAGGGATCCCTCATTGTCCTAGAGTAGATACCTAGTTCACTGATCTATTTTGGGCATATAGCCTCCGTTCATGTGCTTGGGTGTTTGGTTCAGAGCGAGAAGGAAGGCAGAAGGGGAGAGGGAACAAGGTTTTATCAAGGAAAGGAATAAGGGAGGTTAAAGTTAGAAATCACTCCAGCATGGCTATCCGGTAGATGTGGATGGGGTCATCGTCAACCTATAAAGTAAAATCTTCAGAGTAGAAAAACATTGCCCATGAGGTCTAGGTGATGGAGAACTGTTCCTCCCTCCCCGTCACCGCGTTCTTGACTGTTGAAAGTTCAGGGAACTTTTGTGTGACCATGTGTATGCAAGCCAAGCTTGAGCGGAATTCTGTCCGAAAAAATTCAGCTGGTGTGTACGGGGCATAACTGTATTGCTATAACAGTGCTCATGTTAAAAATAAATCAAAGTCTGTCACTATGCCACACCTTCTTAGTAGATATTGGTATTCTATGTATAATATAACATTTTGCTCTTAGTGTTCAGAAAGCTGAACAGTCCTAATGTCCTCGAAAACCTGCAAACTGACTCTACTCAGACTGAATTGATAAAATTGCAGTATTTTGAATTTGTTCTTGAATTTAGGCACAATAACATTGGTTTGTAGCAATCACACTTGTTTTATTCCAATTCACCCAGCAGGTGGCGTTCCAAAGCTGATTTTTAAATTTACATTTTAAGGACTGAAATGACTGAATATCCAGCAGATGGTGTATGTTTGAAAAACAGCAGATACTGCCATTAGCTAGGAATTGTGATGAATAAGGCTAGGGCTATGCTAGTCTTTCTGCTGAGAGATGTAACCACATTTTAATGCGATTGACAAAAAGTGGTTAAACTAGGAGAGTAAATTTCTGTAGCCTAAATCCAGTTTGGTTCTCTTCTGCTTTAATTTCTGATTTATTATCTACATTATACCCCAGTCAGATTTTGGTGAGGAGTCCAAAGGATCAATATGTCTATTTTGTCATTTTATGAGCAGGGCCATACACGTTTATTAGAAAATAGGCATATTTGTTAAAGTGTATTTTTAGGCAAAACCTTTT
>NW_027507758.1:372363852-372408852 GCF_037356315.1 Lithobates pipiens | reverse complement strand
TTTTTTTTTTTTTTTTTAACACCTTTGATTCTAAAGGCCTCTTTATTTTACGTATGTGTACTTTGAATATATTTATACTTTTCCAGTAAAAAAGCCAAATCTAATGGTAAATATTTACTTTTGTGCAAGAAAAGTTACAATACTCATGACCTTTTAGCCTCCTTTTTTTTTTTTTCTGCTTGCGTAATTCAGAAAGATTATCTTCTATTTTTAGCTATTTACATGAGTATTTTCTATAGGGGGAGTACTTCTGACATGAGATAGCATACAAGGATTTTGTACCTGGCCTAGTTTCATCACAGGGCCCGTTTTTTAAGTTTGCTAGAAACAATACTTCCCAACACAGTTGTGATGGCCACGTTCCCTACATAGTTTAGGGTACAGTATATTTAATTAACAGACAATTCATTCTGCCTTCCCTAAAACATTGGGCTAGTATGTGGCTCTTAAAGTGGATGTAAACCCGAAAAATATATATACATATTTTTTTTTATTTTTTTTTGTGTCATAACGTAGAGTATAAGATTTCCTATAATTTGAGCCCAGTCTTGCCACAAAGAGTTAAGCCAGCTCTGAGCAATCCTCTTTTATTGTTCAGTGAGAAAAATTTTTGACAAACAGAGAAAAACTTTGTCAAATCCTCCCCCCTGCTGTGAGTGACAGGTTATTTACATATCTCGTGCACTGCCTAAGAGACATGCACTCCTTTCTTCTGCTGCTCTGCCAGGATTGGATGTTCCACACCTCAGCATGATATGGCATGCTGAAATCATGTGGTAACTTTCCTGTCTTTTCACTGGATGTTAGAAATCATAGCAGAAGTTCAGTGTAAGAAATACACAGGAGATAATGCATATTAAGGGGAGTGTACAGGTGGGCGGGGAGTCTACTGACATCACGACTCCACCCACCAACTCCAGATAACAGATCCACCCACAGAATCTGCAGTTTTTTGGGTCTCCTAGCAGACAGAGGGGAGACATTTGACAGGTAAAGATGCATGCAGGAGGCATGTAAATCCTTATAGATAACCCCTATGGCAGTATTTTAGTAAGTATGATATTGGGTTTACATCCACTTTAAAACAGTATTGAACTCTGCACAGTATATGAGCACATTATGGCAGATTTGCCTATCAAACAATGCCCTCCAGTGCCACACTGTCAGCGCTCCTGTTGGCCACAGGTGCTTCCATCCTCTCCCGGTCTTCTTCTGGGTTTGAATGGCTAGGCCATGTTTACATCGCTCATGCACATGAATCACATCGTCGCAGCACAAATGAGTGACCTAAATGTATGCTGAGCTGCCTATGTACGACTCGGTGTACATTTACTGCTGACAGGCAAGGAAAAAGCATTTATGATAGAAGAAACCAAAAGGGTCTCTTCTCATAAAAAAAAAAAAAAAAAAAAAACAGTAAATCCCCATACAAACTATCCAATTTTCTGCTCATTTTTGTCTTCAGTTTTATCAAAACCATGTAGTGCAAGGGCCTGCCTGATTGCATACAAATTTAAACTCCTAAGGTTTGACCTCATATTATATGGTTTTGGTAAATCTGAAGGAAAAACTCAGCAGAAAATCTCATCTGGTGTGTATGGGGCTTAACTGTCAGAATTTTTTTTTTTTTTTTTTTTTTTTTTTTTAGTTCAGTTATGCTTTAAAGCGGAGGTCCACCCTAAAGTGGACCTTCCGCTCATCGGAACCCTCCCCCCCTCCGGTGCCACAATTGGCACCTTTCAGGGGGGAGGGGGGTGCAGATACCTGTACAGTACAGGTATCTGCACCCACTTCCGGGATAGCTCTCTGCGGAAAGGGGCGTAGATCTAGAGATCGGCTTTGGGTGCCGACATCGCGGGCGCGCTGGACAGGTAAGTGTCACTATTTTAAAAGTCAGCAGCTGCAGTATTTGTAGCTGCTGGCTTTAAAAAAAAAAAAAAAAAAAAAAAACGCGGAGTCCCGGCGGACTCCCGCTTTAAGAACTAAAATTTGTCCAGCCCTTGCCAAAAAAAATTTAAGAAGTATACTACTTAAACAAGAACCTATGATAAAGGACCAGGGTGTTGATCCAAAATGTGCAGTACAAAAATACAGCGATTTAATTTAATCAAAAAGGAATTGAAGAGCTGTAATGGCTATGAGCCAGTTTTGTTTTGTTATTTTTTGTTTTTTTTTTGTTTAGTATATGTTAGAGTTATCTATTTGTTATAAAAAAAAAAGAAAATTTTTTTTGATTCCTGGTCCTCTGCCCACCAAGTGATGCAGGGTCTGGTGGGAGGAGCCACCACAGCCATTGTGCATAAAGTTAAGTGCAGCCAAAATAAAGAGGCTGTCACAGGGTCTCATCAAGAGAGCCTGACTTTGCCCACCCTTTCCGTCTAGCTCGACCGTTCATGGAAGCTGTACTGCAGCTTCTATGAATGAAAAGCGACTTTAGAAGATGGGTGGATGATTGAAAGGTCAACCCCTACATTCATAAAGTGGGGAAAATAATTTTTTGATCCCCTGCAGATTTTGTAAGTTTGCCCACTTACAAAAAAAATGAAAGGTCTATCATTTTTATCATAGGTGTATTTTAAATGATAGACAGAATATCAACCAAAAATCCAGAAAAAACACATGATACAAATGTTATAAATTGAGTTGCAGTTCAGTGAGTAAAATTTAAGTACTTGATCCCCAAACAAAACATGACTTAGTACTTGGTGGAGAAATCCTTGTTGGCAAGCACAGAGGTAAGACATTTCTTGTAGTTGGTGACCAGGTTTGCACACAACTCAGGAGGGATTTTGGTCCACTCTTCTTTACAGATCTTCTCTAAATCCTTAAGGTTTCTTGGCTGTCACATGGCAACTGAAGGCTCAGCTCTCTCCATACATTTTCTATAGGATTAAGGTCCGGAGACTGGCTAGGCCAAACCTTAATGTGCTTCTCCTTGAACCACTCCTTTGTTTCCTTGGCGGTATATTTTGGGTCATTGCCATGCTGGAAGACCCATCCACAGACCCATCTTCAGTGTTCTCATCCAAGATTTTACAATAAATGGCTCAGTCCATTGGCCTCTCAATGTGGCAAAGTCAGCCTGTACCTTTTAGCAGAGAAACAGCCCCAAAGCATGTTTTCACCTCCATAATTGACTGGTAGAGATGGTGTTCTTGGCATCATAGTTGACATTTTTCTTCCTCCAAACGCGATAAGCGAAGTTAATGCCAAAGAGCTCAATTTGGTCTCATCTGACCACTAACAGGGGGGTGGGGGGGGGGGACCTTGCGTGTGATGCAGAATTTCAATCCATTGCGGCATATTGTGTTACCAAGGGTTTGGTGACTGGTTCCAACTGCCTTGAGATCATTCACAAGTGCCTCCCGTCTAGTTCTGGGCTGATCCCTCAGTTTTCTCATGATCATCCTTACCCTATGAGGCGAAATCTTGCATGGAGCTCCAGACTGAGGGCGATTAATAGTCATTTTGTATTTCTTCCATGTGCAGATAATCTCCTTCTCACCAAGCATCTTGCTGATGGTCTTGTAGCCCATTCCAGCCTTGTGCAGGTCTACAATCTTGTCCCTGATGTCCTCTGACAGCATTTTGGTCTTGCCCATCATGGTGGGTTTAAATGGAGGAAAGCGATTCTGTGGACAGGTGCCTTTTTAATACACACATAGCGAGTTGTTAGGAACATCTTCTTAAGTTGGCAGGACTTATCTGTGTAGTACATGAGCACCTACTGTAGCCAGTCTGTGGGAGTCAAATTATTGTTGGTTGGTAGGGGATCAAATACTGCAACTCCATTTATAACATTTGTTTAATGTGTTTTTTTGATATTCTGTCTCTGTCATGTAAAATACACCTATGATAACAATTATAACCCTTTCATTTCTTTACAAGTGGGCAAACTTGCAAAATCTGCAGGGAAGCAAATAATAAATTTACCCACTGTGGATCATGTTTCATTCATAAAGTTGTAGTAAGACTTCTATGAATGGAGGAGCGGTTCAGACAGGGCAGGCATAGGCATGCACTCTTGATAAAAGCCTGTGACAGCCCCTTAGTTCTTTTAACCCCAACCAAACCAGAAGATTTTTGTTTGTTTGTTTAGGCTGCACTTAGGCTTTATTAAAGCATTGCTTTGTCTGGTCATTTAGTGTGAAATAACTCATAACCAACTGCAAATCTTTCTGGTTCCCAGCCTCCTCATGGTCAGATGCTAGAAGTAGCATTCATGTGCACACATAAGTGTACCATAATGTACCATTGTGTGCATTCTTTGGATGCATGTTGACCTGTGTGCTTTCATTGAACATGCATGCAAGTTTAGAACAGAAAATAGCAGATTTATACCCTGATGCATTAAAGTAATTTATTTATTTTTGGACAGAGCAGGGAAGGTTAAATCTGTATAAGTTTTTTTATTTTGCCTTTTACATCTCATTAGATGTATTTCTCTTCACTTCCTATCCTGTAGACTTAACAGGAAGTAAGAGTATGTCTTTCCATTGTAAAGGAAAACTCTCTTAGATCGCTGTCAAAGCAACAAGTGTCCCCATTGGAAGATTGCGCCCCCCCCCCCCCCCCCATGTTCCTGTTTTAGTGACTACTGAAAAATTAATATGTACCCTCACTCCAGAAACATTGGTGATCGGGACAGTTGGCAATAGTGAATCTACATGATGGGGACAAAGACAGTAATAAAGAACTGACCGTGATTCTATCCCCTAACCCCCAATCTATCCAAATCTTTAAAAAAAAATGTCCTTGGGTATATGTTAAGGCCTGGGATAGAGATCTAAGCCAGCTTGTCTCTAGCAGGGATAGCAAATGTATTGATCAGTCAGACATTTGGTGTGTTTTTTTTTTTTGTTTGCCTAAATTTCTTCATAAAACCTTGTCCCGTCTTCATAAAATTGTAAACTTTATGAATCATGATTTTCTGAATTCTTAATTTGCATGATTATTTGTACATCAGATTTGCATGGAAAACTGCAGGTGAGACAAAAAAATCTCCAATTTTACTGCTACTGGACAGGTTTCCTTTGTACGCTCTAAAGCTGCAGTTGCCCCCTCCCATATAGTGGTCAAACTGACACTGCCTCAAGTCATTTAATTACACATTGTTGGGGTACCTTTTTATGAATACTCACCTGTCCTCTTGTTGTTGTCCTTCCCTACATAGTCCTAGATTTCTGGTGCCATTTTTTCTGAGATATGATCGCCATAAAATATCTGAGAGGATAGGCCTTTGGAAAAAGAGGTTTGTGATTTTGCTAAGGTGTGTCAGTATGCCTCTGATAACATTGGCAAGTTGGCCAAGTTTTAAAGGAGAGAACAGAGGAAAGGGAGGCAATTGGAACCCCTCAGTTTTCTTATCATATTTTTTAAGAAGCAAGTTGATTGATTAAAATTAAAATTGCATGACTTTCAACTTTGGATTCTGACTTTGTAACTTTTTGCTCTCTGGTCTGACTTTGATATGACTTCAATGCCACAAAGTAGTGCAAGAACTTTCTCTGAAGTCAGACAGACTTGTGCAGTGTCACTTAAGACAGCTCTCATAAGCAAACATTGAATTTTCACGTCATCTGACTTGGGGGGGGTCTCACAAGTCTGATCCTATGTCACATCAGTGTGAACCAAGCCTTAGAATATTTTTTCTGCACACACATAACTTGAAAGCAGGTCTGTTGAGTGAAGAGTGTGCTTTAATTTCTGGTTTCCTTTGCTGATTAATCGGCTTCCTTAATTCATTTTAAAACCTGCATTCCCTAAAATGACAGTTGGGTGCTGAGTGGTTGCTATGGGCCACAAACAATGCAATACCTAACACACTTTTTATACATTGCGTAATATGTGTTAAAGGTTAATTTTTTTTTTTTTTTTTTAAATTACAAACATATCATACTTACCTCCACTGTGCAGTTTGTTAATAAGAGTGGCCCTGATCCTCCTCTTCTGCCCCCCCCCCCCAGCGGCACTGGTAGATCCTCTTCTCGAGTGACCCATCAGAAGTGCTCTCTTTCAGGACACCTGTGTGACCATGCTCCCGAGACAACAGACGCAAAAGCGGGACTCTGGGCCAGTCGCCCATGTCATTGGATTTGAATGACAGAAGCAGGAGCCAATGGCTGCGCTGCTATCAGTCTATCCAATCAGCACACGAGACACCAGCTAGAGCTGGAATGCTCGTCGCCGGGCAGAAAGAACAGGTTCAGGTAAGTAAAAAGGGGACACTGAGGGGCTGCAGCATGAGAGAAGGTTTTTCACCTTCATGCATAGAAAGCATGAAGGTGAAAAACCGTGAGGGTTTCCAACCCTTTTAAGGCTTGGGCAGCAAAGCTTTTCAAAGGAACAGGTGCGGCAAAAAATTCCCTTTTTTTATTTGAACTGATTTTGGAAAGAAGACCATTGCAATGAAAGATGTGATCATTTATGTGGGGAGCTCTTACATTCTTTTTTATTATCACCATTGTTCTAAACTAAGTTATACCCAGAGTGAATTAAATAAAGTTATCTCATGTGAATTCATGTAACCCACTGTAGCTTTCATTTACTGGGATTATGTTATCAGATATAATAGATTAAAAAGGTTGGTTTTGCTGCGCTGTTCAATTACAGAAACCCTAGTGAGCAAGATATTCAAAAAAGGGACAATGGGGGTTATTTATGAAAGGCAAATCCACTTTGCACTACAAATGCGAAATACAACTGCAAAGCGCACTTGAAATTGCACTTGGTAGCGCAGTCGCTGTAAATCTGAGGGGTAGATCAGAAATGAAGGGAAGGTCTTTTGATTTTATTCAATCATGTCAGCTAAAATGCTGTTTATTTCCCCTGCATGTCCTCCTCGGATCTACAGCGACTTTACTTCCAAGTGCAATTTCAACTCAACTCAATCAATGTAAAAACTCTTCACAATATATTATAAAGTGAATGATTCTAGTGCAAGGTGCAAAATATTGTTGGACGAGTTCTGAACAATAAAATAATCCTGACGATAAAAAAAAGTGCAAATTCAACAAATTGTGCAAAAAATAAAAAAAATGTAAATAAAAGCAAATGAACTGTGCAAAACAAGCAGTATAGTCTCTATGTGCAAAGTGCAAAAAACATGTGCAAAGCAGCAATAAATCTTGTCTTGTGCAAAAAAATGTCAAAGTGCAACAGGTGCTGGAGAGCAAATTTCTTCTCTTCGTGCAAAATACACACACTAGTGTGAATGGGCTCTTACCTTGCGGTAATGAGGTAACCGCGCGTGTGTGTGTGTGTGTGTGTGTGTGTGTGTGTATGTATATGTGTGTGTGTATATATAATATATATAATATATATATATAATGTATATGTTCCAAAATACAGTAGATAGCTTGAATATGCTGCTATACATACATTGTATTAACAGCCACAGGGAAAGGAAGTAGTTATGAAAAGTTATTAATGACTAAAGAGTTAATTACTATAATTTTCTATATCCTCTGTGCATTTTCATAATGACCAAATATTTCATTTTATGAAAACTTGATCTGGGGAGGAAACTTTTAACATAATCTAACATGTTAAACATTTTTAGCTCAAATTACACATTTCACAGAAAAACAGATATTTCATTCTAAAGCATGTGCTTTTCATGGGCTAAAAATAATTCATTGTTATCTACATATTCACAGTTATCCCACTGCTCTTTTCATGCAGTTTTCTTGAAGTCTCTGTAAATAGTCGGTTTTGATAAAGTGCTATTTGAGAAAATGATTGCACTGATAAGTCGAGGTGTATGAAATGGATAAAAGGTGATTTATTTTTAATATGGTAGAACAATTGGGCTTCATAACACACTAGAAAGCTAAATACTGCTTAAACACTAATGTTTAATGTTTAAGTTTGTTTTTTATATATGTGGTATATCAGGGGAAACCATGAGACCATAAAGATATATGATTTGTATATCCGACCCACAATAATAAAAAAAAAAAAATCTATTGATTAAAGTTTAACTTGCAGGTATAGTGTTACAAAAACCTGTGCCCAGTGTGAAAATGGGAACTCTGGTCATAAAACCCCAGGTTTCAAGGATTGTATAGATCTGTACCTGTTCTATAATCTGGCTAAAGCTCCAACACTAATCATATTGGTATAGATCTTCTTCTTCTTTTTTTTTTTTTTTTTTTTAATTTTCAAAATAAAAGCAGTGCGTTTTTGAATAATTAATAGTGTAGATCATTTTAAATTTGTTTATTGGTGTATATTTCTGCTTCGATCAGTCATAATTACAGTATATCTGTCATCAGCAAATCTTTTCTTTAATTACTGATTTATGCTTCCTTAACTGGGAAGTTTTCCAGCTGATTATGTTTATGATCTGTTTCTCCTAGCATTATCTTGTTAATAGACAGTAGGGCACTCTGTTAACACGTGTATATTGTGTTTTACACTGCTGTTCTCTTTTTTCATGTTCTCACTGTGTTCCAAGCAGGAGTATAACTATGCAATCCTGTGTCATGATGAGGACGTAAGTTGTAGCACTTCCTCTGCTTACTGCATCACCTTTGCCTGCTACCCCCTAACATGCACTGGGTAGTCAGAATGGCATGAAGTGGATCTGTGTATACAGTATACTTCATGTTATGTATGACTCAGAATTTGCTGTGACATGCTTTTCTATTAGGTTGCTCATATAAAAACATGTCTGCCAGCCAATTTAATATGAGTATAATTAAATGTTTATGCATGCTTGCTGTGGTGCTAATATAATAATCAACCCATGTAATTATTTCCTAAATTCAATTTCGGAAACATTTTATGAAGTGTGTTTTCAATACAGGCAAACTTTCCTTGAAATGAGCTCACTTAGATGTGGGTGACATCAGCAACTTAAGACATATGCAACAATTTGATTTTCATTTAGTTCTCATTTGTTTATTTTACTTAGTTCTATAGAGACCCAGAGTAGTTTGTGGCGAACTAGGAGCTTACAATCTAATATTCCTATTAATTTGATAACCTGTGGGTGCTTTACTCCATAAAAAAGCTTTAATGATACAAAACATGTCATGAATGGTATTTAAAACACAAGCTTAAAGCTGAACTCCAGGCACAAAAACTTTAATTTACCAATATTTTTCTATAATACCAATATATGAAAAGGGAATAAATGCTCTTTGTGTACATCAAATGCCTTTGTAAACCCCGACAGTGCTTTGCAAAAATATCAGTGCCGTAATCGCTGTGTGCGCATATTGTGTGAGGATAGCAGAGCTTCAAGATTCAAGGAAGAATACACGACTCTTGTATTTAGACGATATTTGCTTGTCCCAGGGTTCAACTTTAAAGTACATTACAGTACACATCCCCCATCTGATTATGCAATCTCTGTGCCTTCTTTAGATTTACCAAATGTATATAATATGACCTTTAAAATCAGTTGGTATCCAGTCAGGTAGGTCTTAAGCAGATAATACAATTTTCTTGGAAGGAAAGGAAATTGCTCGATTCCGCCATCAACACCGAGGAGGTATTGTGTCCTGCCAGCGGGAAGCCTTCCTGGCCGTCTTAACACAATGATCACTGCTGGCGGCTATAGGCAGTGATCACATGCAAGAAATCAAACAGGCTGCGTGTACTGAAATTGATTGATGGATCAACTTCAGTACAATTAGACTGTTCATAGATTTATTGGATCTTGGCCAGTTGCTGCTGAACCAGCTGAGATTCAATCCATCCATGGCCGGCTTTAGCACTACATAATTGTTGGCAGAAAATGAACTTGTCCAAACAGATTTCAATGTGTATATTCAGCTTTACAAAATCAGTCAACTGATCAGCATGGTTAGCCTAGTTCTTTCCTTGAGAAAAGAGGAATAAAATATACTGTAAGTGCTTGTGAGAAACAAGTACACACAGCTTAAAGGGTTTGTAAAACCTATTTTTTTTTTTTTTGTAAATAACAAACATACTTGCCTCCACTGTGCAGTTTGTTTTTTGCACCATGTCACCCCGATCATCCATCTTCTGGGGTCCCCTGGTGGCTCTCGTGTCTCCTCCTGTCATCTGTAAACCCCCTGGGAGAAGCACTCTCCTGGGGGGAGGGTTACCTATCGGGCGTGCTCACGAGTCCGGCATTTGCGTCTATAGTCCCAGAATACTGGACTCAGCCCCGCCCCGGTGCCTGCATCATTTGGATTTGATTGACAGCAGCGGGAGCCAATGGCTGCGCTGCTATCAATCTATCCAGTCAAGAGCCGAGAACCCTGGGCAGAGAGGAAGAGCGTGTCTCCGCCAAGGAAACAAAGGGCTCAGGTGAGTAAAATGGGGAGGGGGGTTGCTGGGGGGGCGGTCGGTGTCATAAGTTTTCACCTTAATGCATAGGTTGCATTAAGGTGAAAAAAAACAAGGGTTTATGACCCCTATTAAGGACTAATAGCCCAATGTAACTGTGGTACCACATGTCCCATGTAAATCTGTTCACACATTTTGCAATGGGGTTGATTTTATAAAGCTGGAGAGTGCAAAATCTCATGCAGCTGTGCATGGTAGCCAATCGGCTTCTGACTTCAGCTTATTAAATTAAGCTTTGACAAAAAGAAATTGGAAGCCGATTGGTTACCATGCAGAGCTGCACCAGATTTTGTACTCTCCAGTTTTAGTAAGTCATCCCCGTGTATTGTACAATTTCCTTTTTAGATTTACCAACAACTGTATATTGTGGGCTGAATTTGAATCTCTGTAAATCTGGGGGAGATTGTATAAGCAGATTTTAATGTGTGTGGCCAGTTAAGAAAAATTGTTGCGTGCCACTCTCTATAGATCATGTTATACATTCATAGCCTAACCTGGCAGATATGAATAGAACTTTAGGTGAAAGCAGGGAAAATAGCGGTGGTTACTTTGTTACCATATTGAGTGGCAGTTGGCTGGGTTCATGTATGCAGTTTATCTGCACCAACATTGATTGGGGTTTGTTTTTTTGTTTTTTAGATTTCCATGATGTTTATAGACTGTTGGCATTATAGATTTGAAATGACACATCTTACAGACATTTGGAAGGACTCTGGTGCCATAGGGTTGCTCATCTGTGTGCTTAAAGCTACATTATGCCAGGCAGATATTAAAAAGCACAATTTGATACGCTTGGGTATTCATTAGAAAAATCATGACATGCATTTTTAATGCAACAAGTGAAAGCTTCTGAATCTCTTGAAATGAACCTATTGCAATCCCCAACAGTACTCAGGCAAGCTTAGGGAGAGCAAGCACAAGGCTCCATTCAAGCTCTGCTGCACCTGCTAACAAACAATATGCTGAGAGGACAGAGATGACTTAATCGGTCTGCTTCTATCCCTTCATTTTTCCAGTCACAAGCTGGGGGCAGAAAGACATCCCTTGTGTACTATTTAACTGTTGTAGAGAAACATCAGGTCACCATCCTGATTGTGCTGTCTGACAGGGCTGTCTAAATCTCAGAGCTGGATGAATCATTTGTCAGCATGGTGATCCCCATAACACTGACCCTTCTCAGGTTTTTCACTTCTCTGGAGTTGTCCTTAATATATTGAAACAATAGACATTTACAATATATTACCAAAAGTATTGGGGCACTTGCCTTTCACACACATTAATGGCATCCCAGTCTTAGTCCATAGGGTTCAATATTGAGTTGGTCCACCCTTTGCAGCTATAACAGCTTCAGCTCTTCTGGGAAGGCGGTCCACAAAGTTTAGGAGTGTGTCTATGGCAATGTATGACCATTCTTCCAGAAGCACATTTGTCAGGTAAGGCACTGATATGAACGAGAAGGCCTGGCTCGCATTCTCCGCTCTAATTCATCCCAAAATAGTTCCATCAGGTTGAGGTCAGGACTCTGTGCAGGCCAGTCAATTTCCCCCACCCCAAACTTATCCATGTCTCTATGGACCTTGCTTTGTGCACTGGTCCAAATAATTTAGTGGAGGGGAGATTATGGCGTGGGGTTGTTTTTCAGGGGCTGGGCTTGGCCCCTTAGTCCCAGTGAAGGGAACTCTTAAGGCGTCTGCGTACCAAGACATTTTGGACAATTTCATGCCCCCAACTTTGTGGGAACAGTTTGGGGATGGCGTCTTCCTGTTCCTACATGACTGTGCACCAGTGCACAAAGCAAGGTCCATAAAGACATGGATGAGCGAGTTTGGGGTGGAGAAACTTGGCTGGCTTGCACAGAGTTCTGACCTTAACCCGATAGAACACCTTGGGGATGAATTGGAGCAGAAACTGCGAGCCAGGCCTTCTCGTCCACATCAGTGCCTGACTTCAAAAATGCGCTTCTGGAAGAATGGTCAAACATTCCCATAGACACACTCCTAAACCTTGTGGACAGCCTTCCCAGAGGAGTTGAAGCTGTTATAGATGCAAAGGGTGAGCCAACTCATTATTGAACCCTACGGACTAAGACTGGAATGCCATTAAAGTTACAATACGTTTGGTAATATAGTGTAACTATACCCAGAGTAATCATTAATCTCAAGTTCTGAAAGCTGTGAAGTTTGAATGTAGTCCAGATGATAACCGGTTGATAAACCTGTTCTTCCCTGATAAAGAAAGAGAAATCGATTTCAGCTGGAAACTTTGGCTGAATTTTCTCCAGACTTTCTTTGATCAGAGGCTTGTTTTTAGTAAATACAAAATGACTGTAATGTTCATATGCTGCAAAGGTTGCATCTTTAGATGACCTAACACTCAGATTATTGGTGATTGTGTGCACATGCAACAGTGTGGCAATAAGAAGCTTACCAGCACACCTTGCTATAGTGATGTTATTCATTTACATAAAGAATATCATTATACCAAAGTGTGCTGGTAACGATTAGATTTTCTTATGATTTGTATGATGCAGCCATCCAACAATTTACTATAGCAACTTGTATGAACTGTGCCCAAGTGTCAGGTTCTAATAAAACTTCTCGGAGCAGTATATGGCAGGGGTAAGAGGTACTACAGACATTTGGTATTACTTATACATAACAGGTTCTCTTTTTTTCAGCATAAATTGTCTGAGCATGCAGAGCACATGTCCAGATATTACTCTGAACGCTTGCGAACTGTTGTGACAGGCAATACGTTTCAAACTTGTAGGCATTTTACAGATTGCATTACAGGGGTACCTAGTCTATATATCTATATCATTAAAAATGTTGTCTGTATTTCCGAGATTTCATTTTAATTTGATGTTGTCCAACATCTTTGCTTTTGGCACTGTATGTAAGTGTAAATACCAAATTTAGAAGAATGATGGCCGCCTTATTATTATTATTATTATTATTTATTATTATTATTATTATTATTATTGATACACTCAAGTATATTAGCTTGGGAACAAAGTAGTTAATTTTTTAACCTAGTTTCTTATTAAAACAATCTTGAGTCCTCATTTAAACTGTCTGTGTGCCATGTCCCTGCATCCCATATGGGATTCAGTACTTGTCAGTGGGTCTAATGCCTGCGGGCAGGACATTCCTTGTACAAAGAGGATATGAGTGTCGGCACGTGATCTTCTCTCTGAATACAGGAGACAACCAATAAGCCCTGTGCTCTGGTTTTATGCTGCTTTTTTTTTTTTTGTTTTGTTGTGAAAACATTTTAAAGAGGAACTGCACTCTGCTCAAATAATTTGTAATAAAAAAAAAAAAAATCTTTGCCATGCTGAATCTTCCCTCCAACCACTTTGCATATTTATATATACTGTAATTCTGTACTTGCCAAATATACTGCAGAAATCTCCCTCCACTAAGTCTGACTGCGTCCATTTTAACTGTGGACAGCTGAAGCTGCTGCCTGTTTACTTCCTGGATTTACATGCACACAGCTTTCTATGGGGGCACACAAGCCAAGTCAGCTCTGTGTATCCATTCAGACGCTGAGCCATGGCCCCACCCTGCTCTACCTTGAATGGCTGATTGACTTTATTTGACAGCTGTGGGGGCCAATGGCGCCGCCGCTGTGTCTCAGCCAATCAGATGGAGTGTCCCAGACACTTGTGGACATCTCTGGAGAGAGATGCGGCTCGGGTAAGTAATTAGGGGTTGCTGGGGAGGCTCCTACAGTTTTTTTTTGTTTTTTTATCTTAATGCATAGAATGCATTAAGATAAAAAAAAACTTGTGGCTTTACTACTCTGAGTATCTATGAGCACCCTAAAGTGAAACTAAATCCACAAATTTAAAGTTCAAACCAGCCCTGTTTTTTTTCCGGAGCTGCTGATATCTTCAGTTGGTCTCTTTCTGGCTGCTGATATTTTGGCTTTTGGTTTTCATTGGCGGGGCCAAGGTGATGTCAGCTTGGTAATGTCAAAATTGTAGGGTGGACCGGCTGGTAAGAAACTTGAACTTCAGAAACATACAATGTCTCTTCTGCAGTAAAAATCCTTTTTTTTTTTTTTTTTTTTTTGTTTCCTAAAGTTTCAGTTTTAATATTACCCAAAAAGGTTACCTTCAAGGCACACCTTAAAGTGATTATAAAGTTCAGTTATTTTTTTTTTTATTTAAAAATATGTGTTATACTCACCTGCTCTGTGCAGTGGCTTTGCACAGAGCAGCTCCTCTTCTCAGGTTCCTCGCTAGCATTCCTACCCCCTCCCGCTGAGAGCCCCCACAGCAAGAAGCCACTGCTCCATGTGCCAAATCAGACATGGAGCCGCGGCCTGGCCCTGCCCCCTTTTTTCTCCTCATTGGCTCACTTATTTTTCACAAAGGGGAGTTCCCGGACAGCCGAGTCTATCGTGCAGAAACAAAAGGCAAAATATTTGTGTATGTATATATCATTGGAGGGGGAGCAAGCTGAGTTCTCAGCACAGCTAGAGAACTGACCATGCTGTGCTCTAACTAGTGTGGTCAGTTTTGATAGGAAAGCAGAGGGACTGGCAAACACCAGGGATTTCACACACAGGAAGTAATGCAAGAAGAATGGGATACTTTTTTATACAAATACATGGTACGGCAGGCACATATCAGGAATATAAAATGTTGGGTTTACATATTCTTTAAATATAAGGTCCAATATAAATCTTTTAAATGTAAAACAGAATTAAAAATTTTATAGGAAAAAAAGCATTTTAAAAAGCTTTATTTAGCTATGAGAAGATGATATACTCATTAGTATTCATCAGTTTTCCCCAAACCCATATAATGCCTACCTCTGTATAGAATGTGTCAAAAATGTCCGATGGGTCCCCCACAATGTTGCAGTCACAATAAAAATCGCTGAGCGCCGCCATTACTAGTAAAAAAAAAAATAATAAAAAATTATTAATAAAAATGCTATAAAACTATCCCTATTTTGTAAACGCTATAACTTTTGCACAAAACAATCAATAATCGCTTATTGCGATTTTTTTTTTTTTTTTTTTACCAAAAATATATAGAAGAATACGTATCGGCCTAAACTGAGGGAAAAAAATGTTTTTTTATATATTTTTGGGGGATATTTATTATAACAAAAAGTAAAAAATAATGCGTTTTTTTCAAAATTGTCGCTCTATTTTTGTTTATAGCGCAAAAAATAAAAACCGCAGGGGTGATCAAATACCACCAAAAGAAAGCTCTATTTGTGGGAAAAAAAGGACGTCAATTTTGTTTGGGAGCCACGTCGCACGGCCGCGCAATTGTCAGTTAAAGCGACGCAGTGCCGAATCGCAAAAAGTGGTCTGGTCTTTGACCAGCAAATTGGTCCGGTCTGAAAGTGGTTAAATTCCAGGAATAGATCGTCACAGCTCTTCGGTTTCCAGACGGTGCTGTGCCCCACCTTCCCAACGCAAGTGCAGTAAGCCTGGAGCATGAGAGGCATTTTCCGTATATCCTCCCTGGTACCCCTACCCAACGATCACCCCAAAGAAAATGTGTCTGTAGGAAATGCAGATATAGGCGTGACACCCACTTTTATTGTCCCTCCTGTCCTGACCAACCTGGTCTTTGCATCTGTGAATGTTTTGAACGCTGCCACACACTAGTGGAGTATTAGCGTAGGGTAGAGCACTGCACAGACTAGGACACACTTTCACAGGGTCTCTAAAGGTGCGATCGCATTTTGAGAGACCCGAACCTGGAACCGAACTGTTAGTTACAAATAAAAGTGTAAAAAAAAATAATTAAAATGATAAAAACCCAATAAAATAATAAAAAAGCCAAAAATAGTTGGTGTTATATCTGCAAAAATACCTGTATGATGCCATAAAAGGGGTGTTTCTTAATCATTTATATAATAATTGTCCTCAAAAACTACAGTAATTTTGTAAATGAGCAAAAACATTTTGTTTCTCTATCTTCCACTGAGGAAATGAGATAGAAAAAAAAATGGGTTATACCTCTTTTGTCTCCAGAGACATAGACAAATGGCAAAACTGAAAGCCAACCTTCTTGAGTCTATAACACTTTCATAGGTGTGATCAGGCTATTGCATTAGGTTATGCACCCCAAAGCTCAAACCTCTCTCTCTCTCCCTCTCTCTCTCTCTCTCCCTCCCTCTCTCCCTCTGTCCCTCTCCCCCCTCTCCTTCTCCCTCTCCCTCTCCCTCTCCTCTGTATTTTATGCTTAACTGAATTGGGGGTGGATTGTCCCCATGCTTCTGCATATATTTTTTTACTTCCCTTTTTTTTTTTTTTGTCCCAGGTGGTTGTTTTATTGAGTTAATGTTTTATTGTTGCCATTGTTTGCTTTTCAGGTACACCATTCAGCTGCAGCACTGATTTATTTATCTTGACAGCAACAGAGTTTGCTCTCACGATACGTAAAACAGCAACTCCAGTCAGTTTAAAAAAGATAAAATAATTTATACGCAGCGCTGCACCTATGAACTACTAACATACATATACAAGCATCAGAATGTGTGATATAATAACAGCATGTATAACAAAGTGCTCAGTGCAAAATAAAGTGCAATCAATAAAGGTTCAAATGTGAGGTACAGGTTTGGTGACACATTATAATCATCATGGTGATTTCACTCCTCACTACTTATCACAGTTTCAGAGGCCCTGAAATGTCAAGATAGCACAACAACCCCCCCCCCCCCCCCCCATGACCCCATTTTTGAAAGTAGACACCCCAAGCTATTTGCTGAGAGAGGCATGTTGAGTCCATGGAAAAATTTATATTTTGCCACAAGTTTTGAGAAAATGACAATATTTTTTGGGGTGTAATTTCACATATGCCAATGGCATGTTTGAGCAATATATCATTTCAGTGGCAACTTTTTTTTGTAATGTTTCAATCACTTGTGACAAAAAATTTAATATTCAATGTGCTCAACAAGCATCAGCAAATTACTTGGGGTGTCTACTAGAGCTGCCACGATGTGTCGACGTAATCGACTACGTCGACTAAGAAAATACGTCGACGTGACTTCTGGGCGTCGATGCGTCACAGTGGTGGCAGTGCTTAGTATCTAGCGCTGCCCTCTGTGCCGCCGTCCCCCTCTCTTCTCCCCCGCCGTCCCCCTCTCTTCTCCCCCTCCATGCCGCCGTCCCTAGGGGTGCAACGGATCGTCACCGATCCGTGATCCGAGCGCACATTCCGCGATCCGCGGAGCGCTTCGCGGTCTCGGCCTTAGGAGAGGCCTAGCTCCGTAGCGGCGGCCATCTTTCTACACCCAAGCGTTTACAGTGTGATCGCTCTGACAGAGCGATCACTTGTAAACAAACCGGCGTCATGACATGATGCCGATTTCTCTCTCCCCTCTCTGTACTGATCTGTGCAGTGGAGGGGAGAGGTCGGATGGAAGCAGCCATCCCTCCATACCCAGCCAATACTCTGCCAGCCCGATACTCTGCCAGCCTCTGCAATGCAATACTCTGCTGCAAAACAATACTCTGCTGCAATACAATACAATACTCTGCCCGCCAATACTCTGCCAGCCAATACAATACTCTGCCCACCAATACAGTACAATACTCTGCCAGTCAATACTCTGCCAGCCAATACAGTACAATACTCTTCCCACCAATACTATGCCAGCCAATACAATACAATACTCTGCCAGCCAATACAATACTCTGCCAGCCAATACAATACAATACTCTGCCCGCCAATACTCTGCCAGCCAATACAATACAATACTCTGCCCGCCAATACTCTGCCAGCCAATACAGTACAATACTCTGCCAGCCAATACAGTACAATACTCTTCCCGCCAATACTCTGCCAGCCAATACAATACTTTGCCCGCCAATACTCTGCCAGCCAATACAATACAATACTCTGTCCGCCAATACTCTGCCCGCCAATACAATACAATACTCTGCCCGCCAATGCATTGCAATACTCTACAATACAATACTCTGCAATACAATACTCTCAAGGTTATCCAAAGCATTAATTGGCTAATCAAAAAAAAAACACTAGATTCATAAAAAAATAAAAAAAAATAAAAATCGGATAGTCGTTGACTAATCGATAGATTAGTCGACAGACAAATTAATCGTTAGTTGCAGCTCTAGTGTCTACTTTCTAAAATGGGGTTATTTGGGGGGGGGGGGGGTTGTACCACCCTGCCATTTTAGCACCTCAAGAAATGAGATGAGCAGTCAAACTAAAAGCTGCGCGAATTCCAGAGAATGTACGCTAGTTTGTCGACGCTATAACTTTTGCGCAAACCAATAAACCTATGCTTATTGCATTTTTTACCAGATCCGTGGCTGAATGCTTTTTGGTTTAAATTTATGACTAAAATAGAGTTTATTTTTAATTTTTTTGATCATTTTCTATTATTATTCCAAAATTTTCAGTATTTTTTCGTATATATTGCAAAAAAAAACGCAGAGGTGATAAAATACCACCAAAAGAAAACTTTTTGTGGGGGGAAAAAAAACGCAAATTTTGTTTGGGTACAGCATTGCATGACCGCGGTTACCAGTTAAAGCAGCGCAGTGCCAAATTGTAAAATGTGCTCTGGTCAGGAAGGGGGTAAATCCATTCTGGGGCTTAAGTAGTTAATACAAATTCTAATTACCTCTGCCTTTCAGTATCAACCAGTTATGTCTTGCTTCCACTGGATACTGTATAACAAATGCCACTGAGTTTACCTGTATAAATGTGGTACACCTTTTGCTGTTTAGTTGTTAGATCAAAGTTTTCCAGTTGTAACAGCAGAATATTATGAAATACTATTCAACCCAGTTGTTATCAGTACATTTCGGTCAATATATTCTATGAAACTGTGACCTTTTTCAGATATTTTTGATCCACAATCCTCAAATGTACGTAGTTATCTGTTTTCTGGGTGAATGTGCGTCATTACATCTGTAACTGGCTTCTTTGCTCTTGACAAAGCTGTTGTAGGAAGGTGTGACTTTATTAAACATCCTGATCTAAGACTTGCTTTCAATAAAAAGGTTGCAAAAGGCATACAATGTTTTTCAAATATGTAATCCTATTTATGTAATATATTTACATTTGGATTTAAATTTACATAATTTGACATTAACCCAATACATGTATTCCATATACACAGTACTGTGCAAAAGTTTTAGACAGGTGTAAAGAAATAATTCTTTAAAAAAAAAAAAAAAAAAAAAAAAATATATATATATATATATATATATATATATATATATATATATATATATATATATATATATATATATATATATATATATATATATATATATATATATATATATATATCTATATCTATATATATATCTATATATATATATATATATATATATATATATATCTCAAAATTCAATAACGTTTTGCTGTGACCACCCTTTAGCTTCAAACAAGCATCAATTCTTGCACACTTTGTACACTTGCACAAAGATAGGAATTTTGTATAATTAAAGTCAGGTTTATGATTAATTATACCAAGCAGGTGCTAATGATCATCAATTTTAATATGTACATTGAAACACAGTCATTAACTGAAACAGAAACCGCTTAAAACTGGATGAGGAACAGCCAAACTCTGCTACTAAGGTGAGGTTGCACATTTGGGGCTGCATTTCTGCAAATGGAGTTTAAAATCTAAAATCTGGTCAGTGGTGGCCTGTCTGTTAGGGGCACATGGGTGCTGCTCCCCTATCCATGCATCTGGCCCCCTAATCTACATGTGCTGATGACAAGCCGGAAAGTCCCTCTTCTCTTTAGTCTGAAGAATGTGCCTCCTATGCTTGCCAAAAAGAATGTAAAATTTCAAATTGTCTGACCTCAGAATAGTTTTCCACTTTGCAACAGACCATTTTAAATGTGCTTTTGCTCAGAACAGATGGCAGAGTTTCTAAATCATATTTAAATACGGCTTCTTCTTTGCATGATAGAGCGTTAACTTGCATTTTTTGAATGGCATGGCAAACTGTGCACAAAAGGTGAGTTTTGGAGGTATTCCTGAGCCCATGCAGTGGGTATTTATCACAGAATTGTAACTGTTTTTAATGCAGTGCTGTCTGATGGCCCGAAGGTCATGGGCATCCAATATTGTGTTTTGTGCAAAGATTTCTCCATATTCTTGGAATCTTTTGATGATATTGTACTGTAGATGATCTATTTTAAAGTCTTTAGCATTTTACATGAAGGAATATTATTCTGAAATTGTTCGACACTTTTTAGACGCAGACTTTTACAGATTGGGGAACCTCTGCCCATTCCTCTTCTAAGACACTCTGACTCTCTATGATGTCCTTTTTGTTCCCAATCATTTTACTAACTTATTTATGATTAACCTAATTAGTTGCAAAATGTTCTTCCACCTCTTCCTTGTTGGTACCACTTACTTTGCCCTGTCCCAAATTTTTTGAGACATTTCTGCCTTAGTGGTTTTTTAAAATGGTAAATTTTTTCAGTTTAAACATTTAGTATGTTTTCTATTGTAAATCTGGGTTTATGACACTTGCAAATCATTGCTTTCTGTTTTTATGTAGATTTTAAATAGCGTCCAACTTTTTTGGGGTTGTAAAATAAAACATTTTAAAATTTTGTTTTTCACCCCTTGGTATCACACAAGAAAACGCACCATAGATTCAGTGTAGTACTTTATTCAATGGGAATGTTGTTTTAAGTATTGGAAGTATTGTTTGTTTGATTGCTTCTCCATATGTGTATTTTAATGGCCTTTAGCAAGGTGAGTGTATTTTGTCCACATACAGTACATTCATTATTTTACTATAGTGGAACTCCAGACAAGAGGACATTGCTCTGATCAGAATAGGAAGTAAGAGGGAGACTTTAACAGGGTTGTAGCCAGCACCCAAAACTAAAAAGAAAAGCAAGATCTTAATGTAGTTGCACTTTTTTAAGAACCTTCAATGGATCCACCAGTGACAAAAATTTAAATTAATCATGATACAGGAATGATGCACGTTTTGGCTTGGCATGTTCCAATTCTACTAATTTGAAAGCCTTATTAACTATTAAGCAACATGCTATTAACCATTGCATGATGAGACCCATGTATTTGGATGTCATTGTCTGTTTTGCCTGTTCCTGGTAGAATCTTGCATTGCTTTCATCAACTACAAGAAAGCTTCTATTGCTTTCTTCAAAAGGAAGTGCTGTACATATATCTCATACATTCATTATGTATTTTTATTCTGCTCTTTTCCATATTTGTCTTTTCATGATTCATTCTTTTTTTTTTCTTTTTTCTTTTAGGCATCTTCTATGCTGAGAGCATCATTAGCACCCATGTACGTTGCTGCTTTAAAGAACACGGTATTTACAATTGCTGAATCAGCCTATTGATCTAGCAAGAGCAGACTATCACAGGCTTTAGCCAACAGTTGTATTATCGCACAAAGTATACATACACATTCTCACACCCATGTACTGCTACTTTGCTTTGTAATAGCAGCAAAATCTATTGGTTCTGGAGATTAATTTCAGCCAAGCAAAGAATGGCAAAAAAAGTATATTATTTTAGTCAACTTTGATAAATTGTTTACTGCCTATTTATGGCTCATTGTGTTATATCTGCAAAAATACCTGTATGATGCCATAAAAGGGGTGTTTCTTAATCATTTTATAATAATTGTCCTCAAAATTAAAAACTAGAAGGTCACCATATGGGGACCAAGGGATGGGAGTAATGTCCTATAATACTGTAAGTTAAGGCCATCTGGCCCTGGGGCCTTACCTGGTTTCGTTGAATTTAGTGCCAGTTCTAATTCTTCCAGCGTAACCGGGCGTCTAATTCGGCTATATTTTCTGGTGTCAGTATGGGGATTTGGGTGGAGGATAGATAGGCCTCAATCAGGGGTTGTGTTCTGGGGGGGCGGAATATTATACACATTTGCATAATATTCCTTAAAGGTGTTAGCTATTTGATGTGGTAAACTGACCTTCGTATCGGTTGCTGTCTTAATGTGGGGAGCGTAGGCTTGCATTCTAATGTCTTTAACTGCTGTGGCTAGGATTCACCCGCATTTATTTCCCGATTCGTAAGTTATGAGGCAACGTTTTTGTAGTGCTGCTTTAGCCCTGTAATTGAGGAGCTCATTGATTTGTTTGCGGAGGGAGGCAAGTTCAGCCTCTACCGGGGGGTCAGGGGCACTCTTGTCATGACTCCGTAGCTTGGAGTATGACTAGGAGATTTTCCAACTGTTCTCCATTTTTTTTTTTTCTCTTTTAATACGTGCGCCATGTTTTATGAAGATACCCCTAATGACCGCTTCGTGTGCCTCCCACACCGCCCCCGGGGTGCAGTCTACTGCTGTGTTAGTTTGGAAATAGAATTTCAGTTCTCTGTTTACCTCTTCCATAACTTCTGGATTCTGTAGAAGGCTTTCCTTTAACTGCCAGAAGTGAGTCCTGATAGAGGGGTTGTTGGAGAGCTTGTAGGTCAATATGATAGGGGCATAGTTGGACCATGTCCTAAGGCCTATAGTGGAGTCTTGCACAGCATGAAGTTGACCATGGGGTATTAGGAAATAGTCTATCCTTGTATATAATTTATGGGGAGGGGGGAGTAGAATGTGTAATCCCTCTCGCCCGAATGTTGGAGGCACCACGCGTCGATTAACTGCGCTTCGTGTAGGTCTTTGGCTATTTGTTTGCGGGCTTTTGCTGATATAGAAGATGTTCCCGAGGATGTGTCTACACTAGGGGCCAGTGGGGTGTTGAAGTCCCCTCCTAGAATCAGTTGGCCTTCCCAGAATTTGGACAATTTAGAGTGCATAGATGGTTGCTAACGTCAGTTGCACGTCTCCTACTGAGCCTTTAACGAATGTAAAGCGTCCTTCCGCGTCTAACATAGTCGCGATGGGACCACTGTATCCTGTTAGACAGGAGGTTGGAGGTACCTCCTGGATTTAGTTTTGTTGGTGGAGTGATAGGTTAGGGGATAGAATCTGTTTTTGAGCACTGGCAATTGGTCCTCTTCAAAGTGAGTTTCCTGGATGAAGGCTACATCCACCCAAGCTTTCCTTAAGTCATTCATCGGCATATGTCACTTTTCTGGCTTATTAAGGCCTTTCGCATTAACCACTTAAGGACCGCCTCACAGCGATATACGTCGGCAGAATGGCATTGCTGGGCACAATTGCGTACCTGTATGTTGCCTTTAAGTGCCCAGCCGTGGGTCACGTGCGCTGCCGCCGGCGCACTCGAGACCCGGTCCTGAGCTCCGTGACTGTGGCCACGGGACCCACGGACCCAGTCACCGCTGGTGTCCCGCAATCGGGTCACAAAGCTGAAGAACGAGGAGAGGTAAGTATAATTAAACCTCTCCTTGTGCTTCCTACTGAGGCTGTCATTGTACGTCTGTTCCCTGTTATTGGGAAAGACGATCAGTGACATCAGACACCAAGCTACAGTTAAAAAAAACACATACACGCTTAACCCCTACACTGCCCCCTAGTAGTTAACCCCTTCACTGCCAGTGACATTTTTACAGTAATCGGTGCATTTTTAATCGCACTGATTGCTGTATTAATGCCAATGGTCCCAACATGTCAAAATTGTCCGACGTGTCTGTCATAATGTCGCAGTCACAATAAAAATCGCTGATCGCCGCCATTACTAGTAAAAAAAAATTTATTAATAAAAAATGCCATAAAACTATCCCCTATTTTGTAGATGCTATAACTTTTACGCAAACCAATCAATAAACGTTTATTGAGATTTTTTTTTTTTTTTTTACCAAAAATATGTAGAAGAATAGGAATCGGCCTAAACTGAGGAAAAAATATATTTTTTTTATATATTTTTGGGGGATATTTATTATAGCAAAAAGTAAAAGCTATTGCATTTTTTTTTTCAAAATTGTCACTCTATTTTTGTTTATAGCGCAAAAAATAAAAAGCGCCGCAGAGGTGATCAAATACCACCAAAAGAAAGCTCTATTTGTGGGGGAAAAAAGACGCCAATTTTGTTTGGGAGCCATGTCGCACGACCGCGCAATTGTCAGTTAAAGCGACGCAGTGCCAAATCACAAAAAGGGGCTTGGTCCTTTTAGCTGGAAAATGGTCCGGGGCTTAAGTGGTTAATGGAGTATACTTTGAGGCCGTCCATTCTCAACCAGGGTTGTAGGGAGGTCGAGGAACACAGAGGAAGTAAAAGGGGAATGAGGAAGGGGACTTTGGAGGAAAAGGGGGGCGGAGGGGGGTATAGGACGGGAGAGGAAAGGGGGAGGTTAGGTGGGTAAGAGATAAAAGATGTCTTCGCAGTGGGGTTGTATGGTCAACCCCCAATTGGGAGGAGCCCAGCTTGTGTTGGCATAGGTACTCAGGTGAGGGGGAGGAAATTAGGAACAGAATAACAGGACACTGGTCGGGGTGGTGGGGAGGAGTAACTACTATTGGCAAGCGGTATGCTTGCGTTAGCATAACTCAACCAATCTGGTCAAGGGGTGTCCTGGCCTATGTGGGGGAGTAGCTACACTGGCTGCGAGGGGAAGCTCCCCCGAACCATCTCACCCAACTTAAGCAAAGGGATCTATTTAGTCTTGGTCCATCCCACCTAGTCCCCAAGATTTCTCTGCCTCCCCCCAGCCCTGATTAAGGGGAGGGGAAGGCCGGTCACCCACATCCATATGACCCCCCACACGGCCTCATTGTGCCGGGGTGGGGGAGTACGCACACATGGACCACCTGTCCCAGATATCCCCAGCCGTGGGAGTACGTCTCACCTATCAGCCGTGTCATCAATTGGCATCCAGGTGTCTCTCACTTGTGTTCCCATCCTCCAATGGAATGGGAAACAATTGGTCATACAATAACTATGCAATACCATTAATCAAACATCATTCGGCAAACATTATTGCAAACATTTGTACATACTACTGGCTGGATTATACAATCGTAATGTAGTATCTAAAGTAAATAAACGGACCTTCAGCCAGGTCAGCTATATTAGAGGGCCTGAAGAGTCAGGGCACCCAGGGAGCTTCATGGGGGGGGGGGGGGCGCAAACCCACTCCAACCTACTCCACATGGCTGTCCTCCTCGCCCCCCACTTCCTTGACCTCATAGTCTCTTACCTATGCACTCCACACAACCTTTCCAGTATTCCTTTTCCTCTCTGATCACCACCTTATTAGTTTCACTCTCTCCTTATCTTCCTCCTCCTTGCCTTCCATCTACCAAATCATTGCCCACAGAAACATTTTGCCATCTTAACCATTCTTTTTTTCTGCTACAGAGTCTCCTGACAAAATCTCATCCTCGCCCTGCCCCAACCTGGACATTTCTCTCAACAGTTCATTGTCATCCCCCCTGGATACCTTGGCCCAACTAACTATGCACAAAATCAGGGCCGGACTGCTACAACCTTGGCAGACAGACAATACCAAAAGCCTCAGAAAACAGAGCTGTGCTTTTGTGCATCTGTGGTCACAGCAAGATTTCAGACAATATAAATCTGCCCTCCAAAAATACCATTCCTGCCTCCACACTGCCAAACAGACCTACTTTATCACTCTCAATAACACCCTCTCACGCAGTCCCCATCAACTTTTTTTTATTTATTATTATTATTTTTTTTTTTTTATACCTTTAACACTCTACTTTATCCTCCATTACCTTCACCCACTAACTTACTCACTGCCCAGGAGATTGCTAATCACTTCAAAAATAAGATTGAGACAATTTGTCTCGATCTCCACTCTACAGATATCTCCCTCACTTTACACTCTTTCAATAGTCTTGTTTAACCCAGCTACTACAAAGAGAACAAAGGTTATTGACTTTAACGCCCACTTCTGCCCGCTGGACCCTGTTCCTTCTCAAATACTATGGTCACCCTCTGACTCTATCCTACACTCTTTAACTTATCTTCAACCTCTCCCTCTACTGGCATCTTCCCCAACTCGCTGAAACGTGCACCTAGTCGCTCCCATACCAAAAAAGGCCTACTGTACCCCACCAATCTTAACAACATAAGATCCCATCTCCTTACTCCCTTTTGCCTCCAAACTCCTTAATCATTTATTCTACAACCGACTGAGCGACCACCTCCATTGAGAATAACCTTCTTGATCCCCTTCAGTCTGGATTTTGTCCACAGCACTCCACAGAAACTGCTATCCTAAAACTCCCAAATGACTTACTAACAGCTAAAACCAATGGTCATTATTCCATACTCTTACTCTTGGACCCCTTTGCTGCCTTTATACAGTTGATCACCCCCTACTCAAAAAAAAAAAAAAAAAAATACATTTGCTCGGTATCCTTGGCTGTGCTTTCCATTGGTTCAAATCGTTCCTATCTCACCGCACCTTCAGTGTCACTTACAACTCCACTTCCTCCTCTCCAACACCTCTTACCGTTGGGGTCCCCCAAGGTTCTGTCCTTGCTCCTCTACTATTCTCGATCTACACGTCCTCCCTGGGTCAGATGATGGCTTCCCATGGCTTCTGCTACCATTTATATGCCGATGACAGCCAAATCTATCTCTCTACCCCTCAGCTCACCCCATCAGTAAATCAGTAATGTGTGATGAGACTAACAGAAATATCAGCCTGGATGTCGCACCACTTCCTCCAACAGAATCTATCTAAAACCAAGCTCGTAATATTTCCTCCACCATGTGCCCCTTCCCCTGACTTCTCTTTCAAGATCAATGGCATAACTATCAGTCCGTCCCCACATGCCAGGGTGCTAGGAGTAACCCTAGACTCTGAACTGTCCTTTCATGCCCACATCCAATTCCTGTCCAAATCATGCCACCTTGGCCTCTACAACATCTCTAGATAATGCCCCTTTTTAACAAATGACACAACCAAGCTTCTAATTCACTTCTTGGTTCTCTTGCCTCGACTACTGCAACTCGCTCCTCATTGGATTACCTTTACATACACCAGGGTTATGCAATTAGCGGACCTCCAGCTGTTGCAAAACTACAAGTCCCATCATGCCTCTGCCTCTGGGTGTTATGCTTGTGGCTGTCAGTCTTTCTGTGCCTCATGGTACTTGTAGTTCTGCAACAGCTGGAGGTGCGCTAATTGCATATGCTTGACATACACTATCCGCCCTTCAGTCCATAATGAATGCTGCTGCACAACTCATCCACCTTACCAACCGTTCAGTGTCCTCCACCCCTTTCTGCCAATTCCTGCACTGGCTTCCACTCACCCAACAAATAAAATTCAAAGTATTAACAATAATTTACAAAGCCATCCACAACTCTGCCCCCAGCTACATCACTAACCTAGTCTAAAAATACCCACTAACTTGCTCTCTTCTGTCCTTCCAAGACCTCCTGCTCTCTAGCTCCCTTGCTCGCCTCCAGGATTTCTCCTTAATTTTGTTAAGCGATCAAGCTGTTGGTGCTATATAAATCCTATATAATAATATAAAGAGAAAATGTGTGTGTGTGTGTGTGTGTGTGTGTGTAATATAAATATATACACACACACACTGCCTTGAAAAAGTATTCATACCCCTTGATATTATCCACATGTTGTCATGTTACAGCCAAAAATTTAAATGTATTTTATTGGACTTTTATGTGATAGACCAGTGATGGCGAACCTTGGCACTCCAGAAAGTGGCACATAATTGTGAAGTAAAAGGAAAGTGTGTGTGTGTGTATAGAATATTATTACATCATTAAAAAAGAATAAAGCTAAAATTTAACCACATGTACAACTTTCACATTTTTGCAGGAAGCCACTGGAGGTGCCCTTGTTACCTTCTTTAGACTATGAGAAGTTGAAGAAAGATTTGGTGTATGGTAATGACCGCCTGAAAGCATTGATACTGCAAGCTTTGCGCTGGGTAAGTATCACATATAACTAAATGTAAGAAAAAAAGAAAGTGCATGGAAATAAAATAACGAGCTGGCTGCACACCCCTAAATATTCTAAAAAGAATGAAAGGACAGGTTCCCCTTGTGGGTTTCAGGCAGAGACAAGAAGCAGAAATTAATTTGTAAAAATATATTTATTTTATTAGTTCAAAGGCTTAATCGCCGTCATAAATGTAAAATACGGACTCTGGTATATGCTATTACAGCATATCGATGGGTAAAGGATATATGCAACATTTGGTACAAAGATAGTTACAGGAACAGTTTACAAATACATCAATATTTCAAAAGCTACAAATAGCACCCATGCTACCCAATGCATTTAGACCTCCAGGGTCTTCTTCAGGGGGGGGGACAAAACCCAAGCAGAAGGGGTGATTGTATCGTATATTCTGCAAATAGTCAAAAGAAAAAAGACTTTCAATAAAGTTTTTTTTTTAGCCTACAAATTAGCCAATTATTATACCTTATTTCAGTAATATTTACCAGTTCCACCAAACCGTTACTGTTCAACCAGAGACTTTTATTAAAATCTGAAAAAGAAATTGGTGCCTTCTCTCGAAGGGTCATCCTGGTACCGCTGCCCTGCTGTTCTAACCCACTTCATCCACCCAACAAACTGGGGGAAAGAAGGGGGGGGGGGGAGAGGAAAATGACTTTACAGGGGCATCGATCGCTGACTTGCAAGAATTGACAGTATCTGGAGTTTATCCAGGGGAACCAGAGGAACAGAAGAGGAGGTTCTTGGCACACCCTAGGTGGCCACACCTAAAACTAATGAAATTAAATATAATAAAATATAAATGAAGTGTTCCACGTCAAGATATTCTAAGTGAATAGATAAAATGTTGTGTTACAATATTGTACTATTATATAGGTGCATATATGAATATAAATGAGAAGTAGAAAGTGGAAGAAAAGTAATGCTTAGTTGCCCAAATATTATGTGTTTATACAAAAACAATTTAGTAAAAAACTGTGGAGTCACCAGTATGATCATTATCGTTATTGTGAAGTGGTGTTACTATTATTCGTAAATGATTAACAAGTGGTGCGAACAAACCAAAATGTGTAGGTTGTGGAGGAAAAAAATAAAAATAAATTTGAAAAAACTGACACAGGAGTGTGTTTAACCGGTTCCCGACCAGCGCACGACGATGTACATCGACAGAGTGGCACGGGCAGGCATATTGGCGTACAGGTACGTCCAATCTTCAATGCCGCCCTGCCATCGGGAGTGCGCCGGCGGCGGCACGCTCCCGCGCTGGTCGGGACCCCCGTGAGTCCAGTCGCGGGACCCGCGGACTCGATCGCCGCGGGCATCCCCGCGATCGTCTCACGGGACGGCTGAATGGAGGAAATGCCGTGTAAACAGCATTTCTCCATTCTGCCTAGCAACTAGTGACGCTGATCTCTGCTCCATGTGATTGGAGCAGAGATCAGTGTTCACTAAATGAAAGCCCAACCCCCCCACAGTTAGTAACACACCCCTAGGAACACTTAACCCCTACACTGCCACCCACTGGTTAACCCCTTCACTGCCAGTGTCATTTACACAGGAATCACTGCATTTATATAGCAGGGATTACTGTATAAATGACAATGGTCCCAAAATTGTGTCAAAAATGTCTGATGGGTCCCCCACAATGTCGCAGTCACAATAAAAATCGCTGATCGCCGCCATTACTAGTAAAAAAAAAAAAAAATTATTAATAAAAATGCTATAAAACTATCCCTATTTTGTAAATGCTATAACTTTTGCGCAAACCAATCAATAATCGCTTATTGCGATTTTTTTTTTATTTTTATTTTTTTACCAAAAATATGTAGAAGAATACGTATCGGCCTAAACTGAGGGAAAAAAATGATTTTTTTATATATTTTTGGGGGATATTTATTATAACAAAAAATAAAAAATGATGCGTTTTTTTCAAAATTGTCGCTCTATTTTTGTTTATAGCGCAAAAAATAAAAACCGCAGGGGTGATCAAATACCACCAAAAGAAAGCTCTATTTGTGGGGAAAAAAGGATGTCAATTTTGTTTGGGAGCCACGTCGCACGACCACGCAATTGTCAGTTAAAGCGACGCAGTGCCGAATCGCAAAAAGTGGTCTGGTCTTTGACCAGCAAAATGGTCCGGTCTGTAAGTGGTTAAACTACTGACCCCATCTGCATATGGTGATGTGACTGTGATAGTATTAGTGATAGAAAGTGCAGTGAAAACTAAAAAGATATTAGTAGCATTAATGATTGATAATATAATACCTGTATACTCTATCTGCTGCACTTGTTTTGTAGCCTGCAGATGATTAAGTTAGCCCCATTATGGCAAGTAAAAAAAGAGAGAGCCCCCAGTACCGCAGCAGCCCTACAACTAAATCACATATAACCAGCTATCCTTACATGGTGATTGGTTTGTATTCCCTTTTAGGGATCCTTGATGCAGTGCAAGTACAAAAAAAAAATCTGGATAATCTGCCAGAAATGCCCTCAGCTAAGTCCTGCTTTGGCCTGGCAACACACAGCGTCTTTGAGGACTGCGTGCTATCAGCCCTCCCTAGTTTTCTCTTGCTAAACTATGTGGACCAGCCTATTCTTCCATCTCTCCAAAAAACCGTAAAGGTTAACCTTGCTTTACTCCCAAGAAGAGCACTGGGAGGACTACTTGCTCTTCTTGAGATAACTCAGGAAGGGAGCACTGGACACAGAGCGGCTCTGAATTTCTAAAATTATCAACATTTATTAAACACTTTCAGGCCTCATGCACACAGGACGTTTAAAAAATGGCAGTGCTGCTGTCAGGAAAAAGCATCAATAAAAACGCATTGTTGGCTGCATTTTTGAATAGCGTTTATGGGCGTTTTTCCAAATTTTTTGACATTTGTTTAGTGAAAATACCCCCTCTAATGTAAAAATGCCAAACGAGGCTAAATACTTGTTGCAGCGCTTAGCAGTGTTTTTTTTTGGTGTTTTTTTCGTTTTTACAGATCAACACAGGCTATCGTTTTTTTTTTTTTCTAATAAAAAAGGCTATGCCTCCAAATGCCTCTGAAAGTTCATGTGTGCATGGACACATACGCTAACGTAGAGGGGCGTTTAGAGGCATTTAAAACATCAGAAGCCCCCTAACAGCAGCTGTAAAAATGTCCCGTGTGTGTGAGCCCTCAGGGTCCATGCACACTGGACTTAAAAAAACACCAGTTCCCTCTGCAGAAAAAGCACTCATATTTCAGCATTTCTTTATCATACATCATGGGACACAGAGTGAGGCTATTATTCTTTACTTACTGGGTTATACTTCATTTCCAGGTGAATGGGCACTGGTAGACCAAAGGTCTTTAGACAGGAAGTGACCCCCTATATAACTCCTCTTTTATACAGGAAGTACTTCAGTTTTTTACCAGTGTCTACAAGGTGGATGGGCACATTTGTTTGAGTTCTCTCAAGATCCAGGCCTTGAAGTTTTAGCATGGTTCTAAAATGAATCAACTGATCGGTTCCATTTGAAACAAGCTTATGTGCTAAGATAGATGGTGCCCCATATGTGTTACAATCTGTCAATCTAGCTAAGGCTGGACGCTTGTGTAGCGGTGACCACAGGGGGGAATTTTGGGCTGACTGCTGGAAAGACTATGCTTTCGTGTTTTCTTTTGTGGATGGCCCGCGCACGTAAATTAGCTGCATGCACACAGGACCGAAACCGCACATGCAGGCGCAGAGCCATCTTATTTAAGCTGAGAGTGGCTGACATGCAGTGCTTCCAGGGGACAGCTTTGGGAGACAGAGCAGGCTCTGAAAACCTTTCGCTTCAGCAGGTCATTCCTCCTTACCTGGGTCACGTGAGTCACCAGTTGTTGGTTGGCAAGCTGAAGAGCTTAGCAGGATTGTTACATAGGTGCTTGGTGAGCCCTATTAAAGGGTCTCCTTTCTGGGGTAAAATACTAATCCCAGGTACTCCCCTTTTTGTGGCAATGTCCTCAAAAAAGAGGAGCGGGGCCAACACTACAGGAAAGGGCACACCTATGTCGTCAGTAGCTCCTGAGGAGCCTAGTGGAAACATTATTGTTGTATTCCCTGAGAGACCAGAGGCTTCGGGGCAATCTGAGCCGCCGAGCCTGTCTGGTATTGTGCCTGCAGTCAATGCTTTATCGCCAGGGATGAATTGTCCTTGGCCCTAGCATAGTTAGAGCACAGGTTTGCTGGCATGATTGTCTCCATCCTGCAGGGTGGCAAGAAGCGTGACAGATCCCCCTCCCCTGAGCCTCCTAATTTGGAGCAGGAATGGGTTGAGGATGGGGAAGAGCTAAATGCCAAGCATTCTGTGGAGGGCCTGGCAGATGAGTCTGCTTCTGAAGAATTGTGGCCAGAAGATGTCCAGTTGGTGTCAGCCTCTCCGTTGCAGAGGCTTTTGATCAATACTCTTACCAAGATGGTTCGTCCTGCTGGGGTTTCTGCTCCCTTGTCCTCTTTGGGGTCCCTGAGGCCTCCTCAGGCAGCACAGGCTTTCCCCTTGCATCCGCTGTTGGAACAGGTGGTGTATGCAGGATTATTAAATCCTTTTATATCCCATGAAGGAAAAGTTTAAGAAATGGAGCATGCCAGCCATAGATGCGGCAGTCACTTCTTAGACAAGACCTTAATTTGTTCAGTGGATAACGTGCAGAGCTGGAAAGACCCTGTTGACAAGAAACTGGAGTTCTTAATAAAAGTTTCCTTTTCTTTGGCCAGTTCAGCTATTCAGCCAGCTGTCGCAGCCATTGGAGTCTGCCAGTCCATAAAGGGGTTGTAAACCCTTGTGTTCACCTTAATGCATCCTATGCATTAAGGTGAAAAAACACCTTGCAGTCACCGGTGCCCCGTTTTACTTACCCGAGACCCGAATCTCCTTGGGTGCAATTCTGTGTTTCTTTCACCGAGCTCTAGTCGGCTCATTGGATGATTGTTAGGAGCGCAGCCATTGGCTCACACTGCTGTCAATCAAATCAATGACATGGTGTGCCGGGGGGGGGGGAAATGAGTCATACACTTGGTGGCTATGGCCACCGAGTGTATCACACGGGAGCGCGCCCGCAAGGTAACCCCCCCCCAGGTGAGAGCTTCCCAGAAGGGTTTAGCTCTTGTGGGGAGGAGCTGCGAGAGCCTCCGTGGGACAATAGAAGAGGACGTTTGGGGCCACGCTGTGCAAAACTAACTGCGCAGTGGAGTATGACATGTTTGTTTTTATAAAAAAAAAAGAACCCATAGTATTCCTTTAAAGGATCAGGTCAGATGGCCTGATAGGCCTAACCAGGAGGATGATCTTGCGGAAAATAGGGCAGATATTCCTTGAGCGCTGTGTTTTGCTGTAGATGCCTTAAAGGATTCTATACAGCAAGTCTCTCGTCTGGCTCTCCTGTCTGTACACATGCGCAGACTTGTGTGACTCAAGAACTGGTCAGCTGAGCTTCCCTGTAAGAAGTTATTGGCAGGGCTCCCCTTCAATGGGGAACGTTTTGTTTGGTGATGATCTGGACAAGTACATCCAAAAGATTTCCAGAGGAAAGAGTTCTTTACTTCCTGTAAAGAGAAGGACCAGGCGTCCCTCGTTTAAAACCTCGGGGACTTCCTCAGGTGTTTCAGCAACAAAGCAGTTCTGCCGCCAGGGACAAGCCGCAGGGCCAGGGCCAGAAAAAAACCCTGGGTCCAGAACTCTTCTAAACCTGGCACCAAGCCCTTCTTTTGAGTGGACGCCCCCACTCTATTTGAAGAACAGTGGTGCATGAAGAGTGGGTCACCTAAACCGTGTACCGCATTTACAAGGAGATTTTAATCTCAGAGGTTTTTAAGATCCAACGTTCCTTTGGATCCTGCTAAACAAAACTTATTGTTTCAAGCACGAGAGCAGTTAGTGCATCAGGGAGTGATCATACAGGTTCCGGTGTCCAAAAGAGGCACAGGGTTTTATTCAAACCCGTTCACGGTTCTAAAACCAAATGGGAACACAAGGCCAATCTTGGACCCAAGATCCCTGAACCAACATCTGTTAATCCAATCCTTCAGGATGGAGTCAGTCCTCTCGGTAGTAGCCTCGCTCCAGATGGGAGACTTCTTAACCATCATCGATATCAAGGACGAGTATTTACATGTACCTATCGTTCAGCCTCCTCAAATGTTCCTGTGATTTTTGCAGTAGAGGAAGGGCTTTTCCAGTTTGTTGCACTTCCCTTTGGGTTTGCCACAGCACCTCAGGCGTTTACAAAGATCCTAGCACCTGTACTGGGTCTGTTAATGGCCTGGGGGGGGGGATCTTGTTTCTCGGTTACTTGGACGCCCCCCTGTTTAGAGATCACTCACAACAGGCCCTGGAACACAGTGCAGTCTGCACAGTGTGGTGTTTAGGAAACCTGGACTGGGTCATAAATACCGAGAAGTCAGCCTTAAAACCAGCTCAGAGTCTCAAGTATCTAGGACTGATCCTGAATACAGTCCAGGCAAAGGTATTTCTGCCACCAGTAAGGATCTGGGCCCTGAAGGATCAGGTGCGTCAGGTAAGGGTCACCAGGCAACCCTCCATTCGGCTCTGTATGAGTCTTCTGGGAAGGATGGTGTCCTCCGAGGCAGTTCCCTATGCTTCATTCCATTCCAAGCCTATACAACAAGACTTCTTGTCGGCTTGGAACAGGAGAGCACAAGCCCTGGATTACTCCATGTCCTTATCTCCCTGAGCACGCTTAAGCCTAAGATGGTAGTTGCAGGATCGGAACCTGCAAAAGGGAAGATCCTTCCTCCCAGTGTCTTGGAGTATACTGACCACAGACTCCAATCTCTCAGGCTGGGGAAGGAACCTAGAGGGGCTCACAGCTCAGGGGAGATGGTCAAGGGCAGTGCAGAGCCTGCCCATCAACATGCTGGAGTTACTGGTGGTTCATATGGCCCTATGGTCCTGGACTGTGGCGTTTCAGAACTTCACAATCAGGGTTCAGTCCGACAATGCCACTGCCGTAACCTATATTAACCACTGGGGTGGTACCAGGAGCCGTTCAACTCAGGAGGAGGTGAACCACATATCAACCTGGGCAGAGGGACATGGGGCAGTTCTATCGGCGGTCCACATCCCGGGAGTAGTGAACTGTCAAGCCACCAGCAGATCTGCCCGGGGGAATGGTCCTTATACCGAATGTGTTTTGGGAAATCTGGGATGGCCAGAGGTCAATCTATTGGCATCCAGGTTCAACAACAAGCTACAGCAGTTTGTGTCCTGAACAAGGGATCCCCTGGCAATTGGAGCAGATGCTCTAGTAGTTCCATGGATCCCTGGTTTATGCTTACCCCCCCCCCCCCCCCATGATCCCTCTCCTTCCACATTTGTTGAGCAGGATTCGGAGAGGGGGTTGCAGTCATCCTGATGGCACCAGCCTGGCCCAGAATGCCCTGGTTCCCAGAGATCGTGAGATTGGCAATAGACAGGCCATGGGCGTTTCTGCGCTGCTTTGATCTACTGTCTCAAAGGCCTATAATCCACCCCAATTTACAGTCTATCGAAGCCAGGGTGTTAAAGGATCATGGTATCCTGGGATCGGTGGTGTCTACCCTAGTGAATGCCTGTAAAACGGTGTGAAGCCAGAAAATGGCATCTTCGGAAATACGTGATTGGGAGAATTCTCTCCTTTTTTCTACTGTCAGTATTCTTCCAAAGACCCTTATCCACCCATTCACCGATCCAAACCTTTTATGCAGGGGGTAACTCGTTTGCCCCCCCCCCTGATTAGATCACCTATGTGCCATTGGGACTTAAACCTGGTACTGTCTGTGTTACTGAAACAACTGTTGAAGCCTATGAAGGAAATACCGTTAGTCTTACTGTCATGCAAGCTAGCCTTCCTGATGCTCATCACCTCGGCTAGAAGGGTGTCTGAGTTGGTGGCCCTTTCGTGCAGGGAACCATACTTGGTCCTTCACCACGACAGGGTCATGTTACGACCTGTTCCATCCTTTTTACAAAAGTGGTGTCAGCCTTTCGTTTAAATCAGGACATTGTTTTGCCTTCTTTTCTTCTCTCAGCCTTGTTTGGCGGAAGAGAAACGACTGCAATCCTTGCAAGCAGTCAATTTGTCTAGATCTGCTGAGATCCAAGGATCAGACTTCCCTTGCCAATTGGGTCCCCCAGTTGGTGATTTAGGCCTATGGTCTGAAACATAGGGCTCCTCCCTTTTAGGGTGAGTGTTCATTCTACCAGGGGTGTAGGAACCTCCTGTGCTTTTCACCATCAGGTATCTGTGGCTCATATTTGTAAGGCTGCTGCTTGGTCTTCAGTGCACACGTTCACAAAATGTTATCAAGTGGATGTTCGAGCAGCCAAGGATTTGGCTTTTGGCCGCAGTGTACTGTGGGTTGCCATATAGGTCTGATGGCTATTGTTTTGGCAGGGTGTCTCCCTCCCCTCAAGGTATTGCTCTGGGAAATCCCAGTAAGTAAGGTATAATAGCCTCACTCTGTGTACCTTGATGCATGATAAAGAAAATAGGATTTTTTCATCATACTTACCTGTAAAATCCTTTATTTTGAGGTACTTCCTGTATGGGAAGGATTATATAGGGGGTCACTTCCTGTCTAAAGACCTTTTGGTCTACCAGTGTCCATTTACCAGGAGATGAAGTATAACCCAGTAAGTAAGGAATTATAGCATGAACCCTGTGTCCCGTGATGTATTTAAAGAAAAGGATTTTACTGGTAAATATGACAAAAAATACAATTTTTTTGTATGTGCTTTTAGGCTTATTTGGGCACGTTTAGCATTTTTTTTTTTTTTTCTTCCAGAAAACTCCCCTCAAAAATGCAAACCAGAGTTTTTTTTTTTTTTTTCTGCCTCTCAATGCTGAGCTTAAAATATGGGTATAAGCCGGGATGGGGGTGTGGCTGGAATGAAGCAACGTTAGTGAGGGTGTGATGTGAGTGCCCAGGCTCTCAGCTGCTACCTCCTCCCACTCCCTGTGATTTGGAAAATGTATGCCGACTGTGTGGCCTGAGTGGACACCCTCCGTGCTGGCTGATCTTCCTGGCTGATCTCTTGTCTCTCGCGCTATATTGCTTCCAGACCCCGGGAGTGACTGCAGGCGACTACTACTATCCATCCCGTCGGAGGGAGCCGAGAGCACCCGAGTGAGGTCCCGCGGCTGGCTCGGGCTATCGCGAGATCTTGAGCAGCCAGCCGAAGGAGTCCGAGGATACACAGGGACAAGCGGGAAGGGGCTCGTCGTCTCTCCCCGCGGACCCAGGCTGACGTTCAGCGATTGTGGAGGATCCGGTTTGAGCCACGAAGGAGGCACGATATTATCATTGATACCGGCTGGGACCAGCGGAGCGCATCGCCTAAAGCATCAGCTCGGGCAGCGGTAACCTGGTGGGGAGAGAGGAAGGGGAGAGGTGAAGGTTGGGGACTATGGTCTCAGTTAAACTTTGGAAGGTATAGAATACATTAGCATCTCCTGCTTGGTGAGACGTGTGCCTTCCCCCCTTCCCCCCCTAGTGGATAGTTGGATGGAGTTTTTGCAAAGGATATTGTATTGCATACTATATATATATATATATATATATATATATATATATATATATATATATATATATATATATTTTTTTTTTTTCCCCGTTTTGACCAAACTTCCGCAATAACTGTAGAGGGGGCTAGGTAAAGAACTGTGCAAAGTAAATTAATGAGGTAGTGGTTGCGACACTCCCCCCTCCTCTCTGGTGGACTACTGGGCTCCTTTTTTTATTTGAAGCAGTTGTGTCTTCTTGTACTGTGGGAGCTTCCTATATTACTACAATCACTTTTTTACCCCATTGATAAAAAGGAAGGGAGGAAAACTTTTTTTTTTTTTTTTTTTGTGCTGACACTGATCATGCTTAGTAAAAGAGCTATGGAGGATGCCTCATATGGGGAGGGGAACCAAAAAACACGCGCAGCCAAGGAAAAAATAAACCAGGCCTCAGTGGCAGCAAAACTTGAGCGTTTTGCCCATGCGACTTCTCCCGGCAGGAAAGGACATCACCACCCAGCAGGGCAAACAAAGTCGCAAGGGACAACTGGCGACAGGAGAAGCGCTGGGTATTCGGCGTTAAACTCTGCTACTCCATCTTTGGGAGGGGGGGCGAGTGGTCTACCTCTGGGAGAGAGTGCGATGATCTATGGCTCCACGGGCCCCCCAGAGCCCCCTGTGTTGGGAGCTGGCGGACCTACGCTGCGAGAGATACTGCAGGCGGTCAATGAGTGCAAGGGCCTCATTTTTGGTCTTGATGATCAACTGAGTACCATCATTTTTTTTTATTTATTTATTTTTTATTATGATTGATAGAACAGCTCACATCACTAATCGGTATTTGGACAATAACACGGTACAACTAGTTAAGTGTGAAATAGGTTTGCAGATCATAGAGATCTAGAATGAAATGTGAGACAAATGTAAGGAATTTCAAAGAATATAATGTTTTGTAGGGCAAGCTATAAACACTTTTTGAGTGATAGGGGGTTTTTTACCTCTAGGTCGGGTTTTTTTTAATTTATTTATTTATTTATTTATTTATTTATTTATTTTCTCAATGACTGGCAGAATAGCTTACGCCACTAATTGGTATTTGGACAATAACACGGCACAATTAGTCAAGTGTGAAATAGGTTTACAGAACACAGAGACTTAGAATGAAATGGGAGATGAATGTAAGGTGAATTTTAAAGAATATAATGTTCTGTAGGGTAAGTTATAAGCACTTTTTGAGTGATAGGGGTGATTTACCTTTAGGTTGGAGGGATGGTTTTGATGTGGGGGTGTTATTTCCCCCCCCCCCCCCCCCCCTTCTTCTTTTTTTTTTTTTTTTTGTTGAACTAATTGGTATTTACTATGAGGTATGAGTGGGGAGATGTGGATAACAGCACGGCACAGTTAGTTAAGTGTCAAATTTGTTTATAGAATATAGAGACCTAAGTATGAAATGTGAGACAAATATAGGGAGAATTCCAATGTATACATTGTTGTGTAGGGCATGATATAAGTATTTTTTCTTTGAGTGGTAGGGATGTTTCACTTTTGGATTGGGTGGATGATTTTGGTGTGGGGAGGGGGGGGGGGGGTTGCTTTTTATTTTATTTTTTTTATTATTTATTTATTTATTTATTTTTATTTATTTTTTTTGTGTTTTTCCTCTCTTCTCCTCTCCCCCTTTTGGGGTTGGGGGAGGAGGGGGGGGACCAACTGGGGCTACAATGGGCCCATGATGTTCAGTGCTGTTCCTAGATTGGGAGGTTGGTTCATCTAGGGAGGGGGGGGCGGCCAGGTTGGGCACTCCTGGATGGGTGTGAGTAGGTAGCCACAATAGAGACCCCAAGGGGATGCTCTGATGGGTGGGTGAGGGGGAGGGGTGGGTGGGCGGGAGGGGGATGGGTGGGTCTTCGAACACGCGCTGTATGTACTGGGGGAATGGTGGACGTGGGGTGGGGGGTGTCTTGGGGAGGGGGGACTGCCCTCTTCCCCTCGCCCTTTATTATTTTTGATCTTATAAATATTGACGCCAATGAGTAGAGTGAGTATTATCTCATGGAACGTGAGAGGCCTGGGAGATCCAAACAAGAGAGCGGCGGTTATGCTAGAAACAGAGGGAAGGGGACCTGGTCTGCTTTTTCTACAGGAGACGCATCTAACCCCAAATACAGCTTGGCAGTTAAACAATCGGAAGTCTCAGGCATACTACCATTCCTTCCACTCCTCCTACTCTAGGGGAGTGAGTGTCTTAGTAAGGAGGGGTACGGATTTTTGTAAGGAGTCCTCAATCGACGAGGAGGGTAGGTTTGTCTTTCTGTACTGTTTGATTGGTAGGCAACATTATATTTTAGCTAATATTTATATACCTCCTCCTTTCAAGCTGGAGGTTATATATAAATTATTTGCGTTCAGCCTGGATAAATTGGGTATCCCGTGGGTAATACTAGGGGACTTTAATGAAACACTGGATAGTAGTCTGGATAGAATCCCTTGCCCGGATGGGAATAAAATAGGTCGACTGCAGGGGTTCTTATTAGAAATAGGACTGAGTGATCTTTGGCGAATGTGACACCCCCAGGAGAGACAGTATTCCTGCCTCTCTAACACTCATCATACCCTATCAAGAATAGATATGGTCCTTGGGAACAAGGAGGCATCGGGGCTAGTACAGGATATAGAGTACGGTGTAAGGGGGATTTCAGATCATTCCCCCCTGTCTACTACTCTGAGCGCAGGAGATAGAATGGGCCCTGGGGAGTGGAGGGTAAATCCAGGTTGGCTGGAACTCATTGGAAGATCTAGTCACCTAATGGATAGGATTGGGGAATTTCTCCAAAACAATAGGGGCTCAGCGACATCTGGAATAGTTTGGGACTCCTTAAAGGCCTATATTAGAGGTATATTAATACAGCAAATTGCGACAATTAAGAGGGAAACTCGAGATCAGGAGAGCTTAATAAGAAACGTTATTCCCCAGGCGGAGCGAGCGTATATAGAGGATCCATCGCTAGATGGGCAGAAGGCATGGCAGGAAAGCCAACAGGTATATAAAATGGCTTGAAGAAGGCGGAGAATAGACGTATATTCCAACGCCAACATTATTTTGGCAAGGGGGAGAGGGTGGGTCGTGCCCTCTCCCTTTTGGTTCAAATTAATAGCTCTTCGACAGCGATACAAACGATCAAGATGCCGAATGGTGACCTTGTCTCCAATCCCTCTGTGATCATGAAGGTACTCAGCGACTATTATAAAAACGTATATAAATCCACTATACAGGGCTATTCTGTTGATTTTTTTACATCAAACCGCAATCCCAACTCTATCAGAACATGATAAAATGAGTCTTGAATTGCCACTCACGCTAGAAGAATTAAAAAACGCAGTGGTTGAAATGCCCAACCATAAATCCCCAGGCCCTGACGGGCTACCAATAGAAATTTATAAACGTTATGGCGAAGTGCTGTTGCCGGAACTCCTGGCAACGCTAAACCAGGCATTGGAGGTGGGTGAACTTCCCACTTCCATGCTGGAGGCAAATATCACTTTAATACTTAAGGAGGGGAAGGATCATCAGGAAGTTTCGTCATATCGGCCAATATCTTTGTTATGCTCCGATGTAAAAATACTAGCCAAGGCCCTAGCGACTCGCTTAAACAACTGTATCCATAAACTGATACACCCAGACCAGTCTGGGTTTATCCCGGGCAGGTCAACCAGCACCAACATAAGGAGAGTTTTTCTTAATATACAAATACCTAGGGACAACGATGGACCTGGAGCTATATTAGCTCTAGACGCCACTAAGGCCTTTGATAGCCTGGAATGGGGCTACCTATGGGGAGTGTTGGAGCGCTTTGGTTTTGGCCCTTTATTTATTCAATGGGTAAAGCTGCTGTATAATAGACCTAGGGCAAAAGTTAAAATGGGAACTGTATTTTCTGAAGCGTTCCAGCTGGAGAGGGGGACGAGACAAGGATGTCCGTTGTCCCCCCCCTCCTGTTTGTACTGGCTATGGAACCCCTGGCTGTCCTGACGAGATCGCGTCCGGACATCCAGGGATTCCGACGTGGATGGGGGGAAGATAAAATCGCTTTGTTTGCAGACGATGTTCTGTTCTTTATCGGGGATATGAACTCTACCTTGAATAATGTGGTGCAGATGATGGGGGAGTTTGGGGCAACAGTCGGGTCTGGTAATCAATTGGAATAAATCAGCACTCCTGCCGTTGACCAGACCTGGGGATTTATCTCCACCTACAATTATGTGTCTAGAGGTGGTGTCTAAGCTGAAGTACCTGGGTGTCTGGATCACTGGAGAAGTAAATCAGTATGTCAAGGAGAATCTGGTACCACTGTTGACAAAATTGAAACAGAAGGTTAACAAATGGTGTTGTCTCCCTCTCTCCGCGGCGGGGCGCTGCAACTTAATTAAAATGATCTGGCAGCCACAAATTTTATATATCTTGCACAACTCTCCAATTTGGATCAACCAAAAGTGGTTCAAGAAATTGAAATCGCTATTTCGCGATCTAGTTTGGAAGAAGGGGCAAGCTTGGATTAGGCTACAGACGTTGCAGCTCCCGGTCAAGAGGGGAGGAATGGCGATACCACATTTGAGATCATATTTTTTGTCAGCTCAACTCCAGCATTTAGCTGGGGCTGGGCTTCAAAGTGGAGGGTGCCCAAATCATAAATTGATGACTGATAATGCACCGCATAAATCATTGGTTGAAGTTCTGGAAGCTGACTCATTTGCTCATAGGTGCCCTACTAATGCACTAGTGAGGAAGGTGTGGCGGACAGTAAAGCAACTTATGGGTTATGTGGGAGTGACCGATTATACCCCTTTATGGTACAATAGAAATCTGTCTGAATTAAGCAGCATAGATAGATCCTTGAAATGGGAGAGGCAGGGGATTAGTAGGCTAGTGCAATTATATGAAGGGAATCTTATGAAATCCTTTGAAGACCTTAGGCAAGAATTTAGTATCTCCAACAAGACGTTTTATAAATATCTGCAATTGAGGCATGGAATTCTAGCACAGTATGGGTCACTAGTTATTGAAAGGACCGAAACTTCCTTGTTCCAGGGCCTTATTGATCGAAGGCAGGTAAAGGGCCAGATTTCTAGGCTTTACATAAAACTTAGGGATAAAACCTTGAAGGGGGAGGGACCCGATAAGAGCAGGCGTGGATGGGTAGGGGATATAGGGCCGATAACCCAGAAGCAATGGGACGAGACACTTGAACAGGGAAGTTTGGTTTCTATATCTCCATCACAGCGAATGTCTCACTTGTTTCTTATACATAGAGCATATTATACCCCCCATAAGATGTGGAAAATGGGTAGGAAACCCAGGGATGATTGCCCCAGATGTGGGGCACCAGGTGACCTTCTTCATATGGTGTGGAAATGCCCAAAATTGTACAGGTATTGGATAGAAATTGTACAGAGAATAAACAGGACTTTTAAGACTACTTTGAAACCAGAAGCCAAGGTTTGCTTATTGGGGATTCTAGAGGAGGGTAGAGTTTATTCCCTAACATGGACGTCTATACTAAGGTGCCTGTACCAGGCTAGGCGGTTAATAGCAATAAATTGGCAAGCTAAAAACCCCCCTGTATTGGAAGCATGGGCAAATGCAATTAATTCCACAATTTGGTGTGAACGAGCGATGTTCATAAAGCAAAATAATTTAAAGAAATTTAGGGCATTATGGAACCCCTGGCTGAGTGATATGGGTTACCCCTTGAGTGGGGTTGCCGAAGGATAGACTCAGAATCTGCTAGTTTGGTTTGTGGATGTGGGGGGGGGCTTTCCACCTTTGCACCCCCTTTGGATTTTTCTGTGGTGCTAACTCCTCTACCTTTTTTTGATCTTCATGGCGACCATGATCTCCCAACCAGCCAACCATGATCGAGGTGGCTGGAGCAAACAGCGCGTGTTCAAAGTGGGGGGAGGGGGGCTGGGGGATAGCTATGTAGGAAAGCCTGTGGTAATTTGAGTGTTGTATATGGCTTTGTTTTTATTATATATGTATGAGATGATGGTTTTTCTGATTTGTGAAAGCCACTGTAAATCTGTGTTTTAAAAAACGTAATAAAGAGAAATTGGTTAAAAAAAATAAAAATAAAATAAAAATATGGGTATAAGCTATCATGCCAGCACTATATCTTATCTAATGAACCCAGGATAACATTGAGCTGCTTCTACAGGCACAACACAAAATTTCTGTAGAAGCAGACTTTTTTTTAATTCACTGTGCATTGGCCCTTAGTGGTATATTCATCAGATTAATTAAGAGACGTTCATTCTTGGAGTTTACATACACTTTAAAAAAAAATTTGTTAAACTGACAAAAATTGAAAAAGCAGTATGGAAAATATTTCTTGAACAAGTTAAATATTGACTTGACTTTTGAATGTAACCTTGTCACCTGTTTTTTTGCGCCAGGTATTGTATTCAAGTAGCAGGTCTGTTTACCAGGTCCCAATTACCAGCACCCACCCTGTGGACATGCTTTGAATATTTCCTTTGGGGACGTCTTGTCCCCCACCACTAAATGAAAGTAGAGGTACCTTTTGGGGGTGGGAGGAGCATTTGTACCTAATTTGTGTAACACCAATAGGAGGAACATTTATTTGCATACAAAATTTGCTGCATTTTTGTCCTACTTGCCATCAAAACATGGTGACAAGCTAAAACATTTTTCCAATAGTTTAGTAACATGGCCCTACACTAAAGCTGGCTATACATGTAAAGATTTCTCTTGTTAAAAATGAAATCCGAACATCCATGCTAAGCAGTGTAGTTGGACAAATTTCCCATTGCCGACTATTGTGTTCTGATGGACACAGCAGCTGATTGTCCGCAGTCACTGTTCAGCCAGTATAATTCAGCCTGACTCCTTTTCCTAATCAATATACAGCTGTCAAAATACCCAGCTCTGTCTGCAGGAAAAACATAAGCTTCTAGTCTTCAGTAAACTGTTTTAAATTGGCATGCAAATATATATTTGACATACAATATTTTTTCTTTTGTGGAAATAACGTGTGGGCGAATTTCTGCCAGGCACAGGCTGTGTCACATCCTGCCAGCCTGTGTCTTAGAATAAGAGGAAGGTGAAGCCACCATTAATCTACATGTAATATCCCACACCCATTGTGTTTAGCTGGCTAGTGGGCATGGAGGGGGAGGGAGGGAGTAGGCTGTCATTTACATACGATTTATATACGCTCACATGTGTGACTATAGTCACACGGGCTGCTCAGATTTGATAGGGAGGAAATGCTCAGCATAGA